>NC_092868.1:58540596-58631578 GCF_032062135.1 Pyxicephalus adspersus
GACACATTAGTGGTGTCCCCATTCCATTACACGTGACACATTAGTGGTGCCCCCCTGGAGAATCTCAGGTTTTCATCTATGTACAGTACATATATAGTGAGGTATATATAAGTATAATGGTGTCCCGATTCCATTACACGTGACACATTAGTGGTGACAGAATCTTGGGCTTCCACCTATGTACAGTACATTTATAGTGGGGTATATATGAGAATGGTGAGGAAATATATATTCTATGAATAATCTGGGTACATTTTCACTTCTGATCTGATAAAATGATCAAATATGAAGGGAATTCTGCAGCCGAGTGGTTGCAAGACAGTAATTTTTTTGATTCCTGATCATTTGTGGACACATCATAATAATTAGTAAATAATATTGGACTGTACATACATTGCATCATGTATGCGAAAAATCTGATTGTTAAGAAGAAGAAGATGGCGGCACTAGACGTTATGACGTGCACCACAGAGAAGAGGAAAGCCAACCAAGCTTAGACACGCTAGGCACGATTTGTGGACGGGTTTCACTGACATTTTATTTTTTTGATTGATTTCTGATCAGATCGTCATGCACAAAATTGACGTTGGATCACTTGGGTGTACTAGGCCTGAGAGGATGTAATGGTGGACATTGTGATTCACACAGATGACGGGTGTACACACTACACATACTACATACATTATATACACAGCAATGTACTATGTGGTAAGGAGATGTATTTTATTATTTAAATTAATTAGATAATATATAAATATATATAAAGAGAAGATGATGGTGGACAAATATTAGATATTCAAAATGACACTTCACTTATAGGGATATGCCAACCCTAAATTGTGCATATAAAAAGAAACGTGAGAGAACGGGGGTTTTTGGCAAACAATTGTTTTGTATTCAGTGATAATAATTCTCATAGAATACATGTAACAAAAATACACAATAAGGGATCAGAGAAATTGATCCAGTTTATGGGCCAGCACGTTGGCGCTGGACAAATATAGAACCTATTTTGAACACACTCAATGGAGTGCGTGTTAACGTCCTGCAACCAGCGTGTTGTTATATGCGCAGCTTGCGGACCTGACGCGTTTCGCCCAGTAAGGGCTTTCTCAGGGGTAGTAATATGCTACGTCATAGCTACCCCTGAGGAAGCCCTTAGTGGTTAACTCCCTGGCGGTATGAATATTTTAGTATTAGTACTTCTAATTTTAAATTTTCAACCCCCCGATGCTTGCAAGCCGCCTGAACACACGTCGCATGCCCGTCCAGCATCTGCATCCCCTAGCCTTGCATTTCCAACGTTCACGCGCCGGGATGCGAGGCCAGAGGACAGATTCCGGGCATCGCCAAGGGGACAAAAAAGCCGAGCCGGCATTGCTGGAGGATGCTGGGGGCTCGTGAGGACCAGGTAAGCTCTCAATACAATCGGGATTGGGGCCAGGGGGGTTAACACTCCATCGTGTGTTTAAAATAGGCTCTATATTTGTCTAGTGCCAACCTGTTTGCCCCTAAAACTGGACCAAATTCTCTGAGCCTATATTGTGTATTGTTGTTATTCAGTGAGAATTACTATCAGCTACTATGTACAGCGCTGCATAATATGTTGGAGCTATATAAATCTTGTTTATTAATAATATTAATAATAATAGTAATAATACACATACACAGCACATTACATATATACACATCACTGCACTGTGTGGAGTTGGTGAATATAATACAAGGTTTGTGTACACATTATGTAATGATGAATATTGTATTGGGATAACACATACAGGAAGTAAACATACACCCCATATACACTGAGGCGCTGAGGTGTTACCATAGCAATGTGTGGTGAGGCGAAGAGGCCACGCCCTAACTTTCCCGCGCAGAGCTCCGTTTCAGTTCTGAGTGGATGAGAAGCACCACGTGACGTCACCAGATGGCGGAAGTGCGGGAGTTGTGTGAGAGGAGCGGAGCGGCTCTGACTGAACGTGTTTGTGTTAGGGATTGGAAGGAAGTAAGTGGATTGGAGAGGGATGCGAGGTAGTGCAGGGCTGGGTGTGTGGAGGGTAGTGCAGGTGTGGGGTAGGTTGGTGTATGATGGGGTGTTAGTTTGAGGAGGATGCAGAGCAGTAAAAAGGGCGGGGGATTAGTAGGTGGGGGGAGGGGGTTTGAGACTGCGGTTGGGGGTAAGTAGAAGGGCAGGGAGCTGCAGCCATGAGGTATGTAGCCCTTGTGCTGGTATGTTATAATGGGTGAAAGTGGTGGTTTTAGGAGTAGTGAGTCAGAAATCTGAAAGTGTCACCTATCTGCCTACCTACCTATATGGTTGTCTGCACAGACTGGAAGTGTCTCCATAGTGACACTGTATTCTATATAAAGGCCGGATTCACATTGGTGCCGTGGTCACCTCATTGTTACCCCCCATCTGTTTACAATGCATTGCATGGCTGCAGGGTGCATAATTTGTTTTGTTGTATTGGGAGCCCATTCATCTGAACACTGCACCATACCCTGGTCATAGATGGGACAGGTGAGAATCCAGGTGAATGCTTTCCATGCTGGGAAATAGACAAGTGTGAGCAGGCTTTGTGTGAATGCACGGAGGGGCCCATGGATCTGCCATCATACACAAAGTATGGTGACTATGATCTTAGTATCTTTCACTGATCAGATTAGTATTTCTGGGTGAATATAAACAAGGAAATAAACTGTAAACTGCCAAAAAAAAACACACCTTCAATCCCGCAGGGCAGTCCGATCCATCCGGGTGTGTCTTGCATCGGGTCCTGCATCGTCCCGGAGCCGGCACTCCGGGCGCCACCATCTTCCTCTCTTCTCCCGGTTCTTCATCCTACGTCACCTGACCCAGGCGCAAGATCTGGTGACTTAAGATGAAAAAAAAATGATCTCACAGCGCATGGGTGAGATCGACAAACTTTTCTTTTTGCGTGAAAAGGCTCCTACGCATGCCCGAGATGCTCTGCATGCGCAGAACGAGCACCCATGAGCCTCCCAGGACGCCTGACATAGGTATCCCGGGAGGCTTTGCACTCCCATTCATTCTAGGTGATTGAGAATTAGAGGGTGGTTCTGCACCCTTATTTTATTTTATTTTTTTTGTTAAAAAAAAAGAGTGTTGCACCTAAAAAGAAAACAGCAGAATGTTTTACCTTACATAAAAGGGTTCTCTACCCTTTTATGTGAAGTGAGATTTCTGAGTTTAGAGGTACGCTTTAAAGTCTATAGTTGATTAACCCACAAAATCACATCCTTTCCTGTTCTGCTTTGAGTGACAGCACAATGAATGTCGGCTTTCCTCATTATCAGTAATTGACCACAAATGTCACAATGGTTTCTATATTCTTGTCACGTTACCTTCATGACTGATTGCAGCTCAGAGAAGATCCATTGAATGAACGTATTGAAATGGGGGATGGGAGAGGTGATCTGCAGTCTTACATAGTGGGGAGTAAATAAAGAGAACCTGCCATCAATCAGCTTTATAGAGTGAATTGTGTTCATATTATAAGGCTTACCCAGTAATGAATAATGTTCCAAATGAGTTGGAGAGCTTAAAGCGTACCTAAACTCAGAAATTTCACTTTACATAAGAGTGGACAACCACAAGAGTGTTTTTAAGTGCAACACCCTTTTTTTTTTTTTGATCGAGAAAGAATGGAAGCGCAGGGCCTCCTGGGATACCTACGTCACGCAACCCAGGAGGCTTTTGGGTGCTCCTTCTGCACATGGCCGAGCATCTTGGGCATGCGCAGAAGAAGCCTTTTCGTGAACAGGAAAAACAAAAATTGCTAATCTCGCAGCGCATTTTTTTCCAACCTACGTCACCCAATCTCGCGTCTGTGTCGAGTGACATAGGAAGAAGAAACAGAAAAAGGAGGAGAAGATGGTGGCGCGCCGGCTCGGGGACGGATTCCAGGACAAAGCGGACCCGATGGAAGACGCCTCCGGCCTGATCGCCTCAGCAATCAGTGTTCAACCTAGAAAATTTTTCAAGCTGGGTGGGAAGAATTTATAGGTGGGTGGCAGCCCCTGTATTGTGACCCAACTCTTCATAAACAGCCAGGTGGTACGCCCAGCTAAAAGGTGCTGGGAGACACTGCACTTGCATAGGAGAGCTGTTTTTTTAAGACAGTGGGTGGCAGTGAGTAGTACTGAACCACTTACCGCAGCCCCCATTCATTTTCTTTCATCAGACTCCTGACAGTAGATACTCCTTGTAGCATCTTCCCTGAGGCAATATTTCACTGGCATGAGAAAGCGGGTAGATCACTAACCTCACTGCCAATGTGAACCCAGCATTACTAAAGTGCATTCCCTTTTTTTCATCATTTTCTCTGTTCCTATTTCAGGACTGCGTATCTGATTTTTTTTTTTTCTACTCCTGTTCTATGTATGCAATGGCGTGGATTCCTAATAGTGACAATGACGAACCTGCCATTGTTTGCCATCATTTATAGTCTCTAATATGGTGACAACGCAGGGCCACAATTAAAAAGCAGTTGTCACTTTCATAATGAATCCCATATATGAATTAGTGTACAATGCAACACATGCAAGCTGGGGTGCCATTAAATTAACAGCATTGCCACACACCACTGGTCATGTGGTTAAAAGTGTTTTACTGCAACCCACAGATGAGAAGCCAGCTTTAATCTAGCTGGTTGCTTTTAATCAGAAATAAAGTTCCACTTTAAAATTTGCAACCAGGCAGGGCTTTATTGCAGAAAGAGACAGGTGATTTCCCTTCTGCAATAAAACATTCTCACCTGCGTGAAAAAAATGCTGAGCTGCATCCTGACATTCCCTGCGGCTGCTGGAACAGAGTGACCTAGAATGGTTGAAGATCTAAACTTGGAAGACAAGAGGAAGAAGATGGCGATGTCCACAATGGAATGATGACAGGTGACTGTAAAAAAAGGTTTTGTTCTTCTGTTAACATTTCAGTAATTCTGTGTTCTGTTGCTTTTTTCCTATACGTATATAGTGACATTAAACATGAGCATAATCCAAGTGCTGGTATGTAAAGATCACCTAGTGTGAGTCGGGGTAAACAGAGTATGGTTAGTGTGGGGGTGTCAGGGTGCTGAAATTACTTGGTATGGTCAAACAGCTAATAGTTTGAATAATAATAAAAATGGTTGAATCAAGCTTGGATAAAAGAGGAGCCTTTAAGTGCTATTTCACTGCAATATATACGTTATATACCTGATACACCAAGAGAACTAATTCCTGGAAAAAAATTAGATGTTTCCAATTGTGACCAGTCTGATATTTTTTTTTTTTTTTGCAGAGGAATTTAGACTTTTAGGTGTGGTCACATCACCTTTTTATATGTATTATTTATTAAATAAACTCCTAAAGTTTGTAATATTATTCTTTAGACAGATGCTGGAGAGTCGTTAGGCCAGATGCCCAAACCAAGTGATGATGTCCTCAGTGCAGGTAGGTGCGGGTTGTAAGGAGGGTGTCTTCACTATAGTATCACCATTCTCTGTCATCCTAGTGCTACCACACAGTTTCTATAGTACAAGAGTACTGGATCTGTATGATGTATTATTATTAGTGTTAACCTCTTGCTTGCCATTTAATTATCTTTGCTATACATTTTGTGGGATAAACTGGTGTTTTCAAGAATGTGTTCCACCAGTGACATAACACTCTTATCCATACCACAACATTGTTACTAGTAGATACACTGACAGAATATTTATGAGGTGCTCATTAAATGTATACTTTAATAGGACTCACTCCAATAACATTCTATAAATGCCTGTTATCCTCCTGAAAACCTTCATTTAGAATCTATGGTGACTTTTGCCAGTACAATGGGTGACAGGTAGTCTTTAATTAAATATTGTGCTATAGACAACACCAGGATGCTTAGTACTTGAAAAAGGCAACTACTGTCTTGGGGTTACCTCATTCACCGTTGGCTAAAAGTGGGTTTCTGATTTGTGAATGTGAATAATCCAGGTATAAGACTGATCCCAGCCAGGAATTTATTAAAATATTCTAATATATTAATATTTGTTGTTGTTGTGGCTATTAGTAGGAGAGCTATACTTTTCTATTGTAGACGGTACAGTATGGCTACACCTACAGGTGTTTAATATCCGACTGACCCCTCGGGGAATCTGCTCAAGCAGTCCCTGGAGAAACCCTGGTCTAGGGGCAAGTTTTCGGGAAGCCAGTTAACCTACGAATATATTTTATATTGTGGGAGGTGATTGTAATGCTTGGAGGAATAGTTGCCTAAAGTTTGCCTGGGTATTATAAATTTACAAATGCCCTTATTTTGTCCAATGGGGTTGCTTAGTAATTTTTATTCATCATTGGAGTTCTAAAACAGAACAAACACATTGAAAGAGGTGTAGTAAACACATATTTGCATGTTAGTGGAGGTGCACAAAATTATGTAAATTTAATGCATATTGAGCACTGGCAAAAATCTGCATGTAAAATAAGTCCTTGTCCACAGGTGTAATTGGCTAATGATGGGAAAGGTTGCTAGATAGCATTATGTAATTGGTGACTGCTGGGAACAATAGAACTATTGCTTTTTATAAGTAGCTTGTGATGGGATCTATGGATCTAAGTTGGCAATATATATAGCTTGCGATGGTTGGGTCCTAAAGATCTATGATAGTAGTATACAGTATAGCTTGTGACTGCTGGAACCTATAGATCTAAGATAGCTGTGTATATGGCTTGTGACTGCTTGGGCCTATGATAGCTGAGTACCTAAAAGTTGCAAATCTCTTTCTTAAATTGAAAATGTATTGGGAATGATATCTCTTCCATTTTTCTCTTTAAGATGGAGAGTTCTCTGCTACAGATGATGAGCGGAGTGACTCTGCAGAATCCTTTCCTGAAGCATGGACACCATATGGAAGATTTAACTTTGATGAAGAGTCATTGGAAGAGGATTACACAGATTCGCACCTTGACACCACTAAGTCAGAGCCCCAGCCATCTATTATTCATAATGAAGAGGACTGGGATGCAGAGATGCGGAACCTTGAAAATCCTTATGGTAAGCCTTTTTTAGCAACATGTAAATTATTCTGTTGTAACGTTATTCCATGTGAAGTTGTTTTTCCTTCTGGTTTCATGCTGAGCTTCATGTGGTCCTAGGCAAAGGGATTTTTCCACTTCTCCAAATTTTCTATGGGAACCCCTTAGTGGCCTGGAAACACTGTATTTATAGTGTCTTTAAATCCACGATTGTGTAATCTTTGCAGAAATAAACAGGCAATGTCCCTTTTGCAATAACTGTTCTTACCTGATTGATCACCACCCAGCTGTCAAATTTTGCTGGGTTGTGTATGCCCAGAAATCCCTGCTTCTCTTGCGTGTGCCAAGAATAAATGAAATTGCCTGCGTGGAAGTTATGTCATCCCAGCCTGACCAATCTTGATAGGCGAAGATTGTCTCCGGGAGGAAAAGAAGAAGAATATGGCAGCGGTGGAACTGGGACAGGTAAGTATTATGGGTTTAGTTCCACCATAAGTGGATATAGTAATAGTATTATTTGAAACAACAGTAACTTTTCTAAAATGCTTAGCTTGGTTTGTTGCAGTTGTGCTGGAAACAAGGTGTATCTCCCCAATGAAATCGACATTCTAATATCTGATAAACCCGGGTGCCTACCCCACAGTTTTTGCTCATGTAAATGTTTTCCTCAGAGATCCATGGGGCAATTGTAAAGTCTGAGATGATTAATACTTTTGAAAAGCTGAACTCATGCAACATGCAATTCTTTTAAAAAAACAGGTCAAATACAAATTAGTTTGGCAGGTGAAATAACTGTTATATGTATTTCTGACCATCCAGTCCTGGGATTTACATGTGTCTGTCACTCTTAATAGTCCTGCATGTCAGGGCTTTCTCTGCTACAGTTTCACTTTCAGCACCCTGTGCTGTGACCGTGGAAGGAGTTGCAGTACAACAGTGAGCTCCTCTCTGTTACTGCTCTTTTTTCTGTTACAATGCTTTGTGTACTCCCACACAACTGATTGGCTCCTTATGCTACTTTGCCCTCCCTCTCCCTGAGCTCTACTGTAAAGGGTTTGCAAGAGGCAGATGCCAAGTAAAAATATGGGTACTTAAATTATAAAAAAAAAACCTCAAAACTTTTATTTTAAATATTCATAACTGTGTTCATTTGCAAAAACTTATGTTTTTCTTTTCTATATTCTAGATGAAGAGGATCTGGTTGACATATCTTGGAGTGAGCACATAGCTCCAGTTGGTATCACATTACTCGGTGATGGCTCATATTTGCCAAGTTTACATCATGCAGCCTCCATAGAGTTTAGAGAAGCACACAACGCTGTTACAATGAACTTTGAGGCTGGCCAGTTTGAAGATGCTGAGCAGTAATGCATAAAAAGGTAAATTAGTACAATCCATAAGACTCTTTTCCAAACCTTGTTGCTCCTTGCTAGAGGATCTGTGATCCCCTTCTGGGGATATTCATCAGCTTTTCCTTTTTGTACCAAAACCCTGTTCATTGTGGTTCTTTAATGATAATGTTAGATCCCTTTATAACCTAGGGTGTTCCTACCACTTGCAGCATCATGTTCAACTCATCATGCCTCATAGCGTGGTCTAAGTTGTTATCACATGCATGTGTTTTGGAAATCTTTATTGAATTGTATCTAAATCCAATGTTTTTGTTTCAATGGCCCTGATTCACTAAAGCTCTTCAAGGCTGGAGAGAATACACTTTAACCAGTGAAGCTGGGTGATCCGGAAAACCTGGAATGGATTTCTTAAAATCATTTGCTATTTGCTAACAAATGTTTTCAATCCTACACCAGATCCATTCCAGGTTTGCTGGATCACCCAACTTTACTGATAAAAGTGTATTCTCCCCAGCCTTGGAGAGCTTTATAAATCGGAGCCAATGAATGAGGGGATACTTGCTTTGGACAGATTTTTTCCAGTAGGACACAGACTGCTAAAATAAACATTGACATGGGTTTAAACCTTTCCCTTTTCCATCCAAAGAACTGACTTTTGTTAGTGTTGTATATGTTCTATTTGCTGCTTACTTAAGGGAGAAAAATATTTTGCTTTGTAAATGTTGAACATAGTTCTGTGTAGGAAGTGCAAGATTTTGTTTCATCTTTTGTTTTATCTCTTTTAAATTTGTATTGTTATTTGTCATTTATAGTTTGAATGAACATTCAATGCTTATATTTTGCACTGTTGTCTTTATTACATTTGGTAACGTTTTATTTGGATATATGTTGTTTTTTTTTTTCTACAGTATGCATCTTTGAAACCATTTAAAAAAAAAAGTTTTTGTTTCATTTACATGTCATAAATATGGAACAAGACACTAACATTGCTTCTTTGATTGAGAGATGGAGAATATGTTACACATAACCGTATTTGGTTGAGTTTCTGTGTAAAGAGTCATCTCCAGGTAATGGGGCCTGGCTGGGGTCAGGTGTGTCCATGCTACAATGCTCACATCACTTCATGTAAAGTGCCCCAAATCTGGTTGTGTTGCCTCCGGTTCACATACACCTGAGATGGCTTTTATTTCTTTTAGCTGGGACAGCTGCAAGAAATAAACAATGCTAGGTCTTGGCAGTAAAAACATGGCTTCTGGTGGGTAGTAGCTAATGACTTCAACAGCAATGGTTATTTCATAAAATAGTGGTGACCATGCTCAGAATCATTAGTAGTCTTATGAATAATTGTTTGATGTCCTCTGTTTTCATTATTTGGATATAGATTGTTAGTGCCCGTGTGACTTGCATATATCCAATAAAGCAACACAGCCTGCACCAAGCATCTTTAATTATGCTGTACTTCCAAAGCAATAATTTTTCAGCTGGCTGTGCCCTCAGTCACCACTTTGATGCTGAATAATCTGAGACTGGATTTACTTCCGAGACGACACTTCTCCCCTGGGAGTGCCACTTTCTTGGGACCCCGCAGTGCTCGGTGGTTCCTACTTTTAAACGCCGCACACTACAGCATACAGTAGTGAGGTGTCAGCCAGCAGTATTTATTATTGAGCAATGTAGAAAACTCGGGAAATAGACACCCCTGGAAGTGTCTGTTTCAGTATGCAATTACATTTGAATGGAATTCAGCAGTGTGGGCAAAAGGGGGATATATTTTGGTTCCCTGTAATAACCAACAGAATTCCTTTAAACATGCCAAGTTTCACAAAGAAGTATAGATAATACATTTTTTTATCTTTTATACTTTGTCCCCTTTTAGTGCATTTTTGTTTTGCACCATACCTTCTTGAACACAGTCCTTGACTTGGTCCTACTCTAAACAACTACCACCAATGAAAACACCACCCACTGTTTTTCATTGGATGGTAACGGTTGGTAACAAACTTAAAGGGCTTACTCCCATTTTTCTTCAGTTTGGCCAACCAGAGCTCAAACCACTTTAAGGCAAAATTTAGCAGCCTGTTCTTTTCTATGGAAGGAAGGGGTGGGGGCAGTCAAAAGGCAACCTACTGTGTTGTTCTATAAACATAACAGGATTAATTACTAGATCGTAATGTCTATTGTCAACTGGACCCAACAGAATATACCAGTGTGTTTTGGCCTCATTTGTGCAGCGTACTGTTATCCAGTGAATGTTGGTACAATTACCCAGGTTGGTGGATTTGATGACCATTAACAACATATTTGCAACTTGATATCATTAAAGAGTTCTCATGCTACCAGTTATAATTACACCTTTGTTTCTTTACTCAAGATTTTAAGAATGTTGTAGATTGGGCACAAGGGAGACAATATTCTGCTTTATTTCCAGACAAAAAGCCTTACATTTTTTTTGCATGGAAATGTATTTTACATTTTAGGTCTAAAATTCTTAGGCATAACTCACCGAAATATGTCTAATATTTAACAAATGTAATATTAAACTTTAAATAAACACAAAAATCTGTTAAAAAAAGTGATACATGTAATATAACAGTACAGTAGCACATATATATATATATATATATATATATATATATATATATATATATATATATATATATATATTTTTTTTTTTAATATTTCTTTGTATTGTACTCAATATAGCTTTTATGTATTGAATCCAATACAAAATTATTAGAATTTCCTGCCTCTCCTCCCAACGGCACAAACGCATGCTCTGATGTCACCGGCAAACCCGGAGATCGTCTCTGCATTCAATGGCTGGAGATCGGAAAAAGAGGACGTGTCCCAAAGACCTGCGGGGACGACAACGGAACAAGGTAAGTTTTTAAAATCTTTTTAGCGACCCGGAGTGTGACTCGGGATTACCGCTTTTTGCATGGACAATTCACACTCGGGATTACCACTAGGGGGGTTAAAAAGGTGCTTGGAGACTACCACTTAATGCTTTGGTAATGTCTGCAAATTGCCAAGTTGTGGTGCAGCTGATTCAAATGCAAATAGCATTGTAAAAGTGTTTTACTTTGTGATCTTCTGTTTTAATGAGAAATGTAACTCAATAAAGTTTGTGGGAATCCTACCCTATATACAGCTGAAATCAGATAAACATCTTGATTCTAGGAGCCCCGCTGAGCTCCTTGCTCTGAACAGATCTATTCTTTTAATTATACACCACCTTGTTGGAGTGTTTCCTTTCTTCTTAAAATGAAGCTTTGAGAAGGGATACATTTCTCAAGTTGTCATTAATTATTAATCGTCTAGTATCACTATCTCCTTTCTTTTTTCTCTTCATCCACTACCCCTGCTGAGCTGTGTGCTAGATAGAAGATGAGATAGAGGCTTCTTTACTGTAAGAAGCTTCTACCGGTTGTATCTCTTACTTAGCCAGGGGGGCAACTTCATTGGAAATATTCATTTGGGCAGACTAGTGAAATTTGACAGTTTGTTTGAAAAAACAGTTTCATTATTGTACCAGACCCTCATCTTCTGCAAGTGTTTGCCAAATTTGCTAAACACTTTCCTGTAACTGAATGTTGGCCTGCAAAAATTATATTTTCTGGTTGCAGGACCAGCAACTTATTATAGCTACAATTGTGCACTTAAAAGCAGACCTAACTACACAACAAGGTAAAAAAAAAACTTAAGAATCTCAATGCAAAAGACATTATATGGTTAAACTAGGTGAAAATGTCTTTACCACTGTTGTACTTTTTTCACAATCGCTCTTTGAAAAGAAACATGCATACATGGAAGTGAAATGTCACCAGACATCTCATACTATTCCCAGACCTTGCCTGGTGCCATCAGTGTAATCCAACAATTAGTGGCAAGGTGGAGTGACATGCATCTCCCCATAAGCACCTGTAAGACTAGAACAACAGATAGTGTCTGGGTACAGTTACTAAACATAGTTAATGAACCCTTATGCCCCATGTCCCTTCCCCTTCTTGCTTTACTTACCCAGATCACACTTAAAAGGCTGCAATATTGTTTATGTTCCTCTTATGGCTTCTTGATACAGTGTCAGCGCATGCACTGTTCAGGCCCACCATAGCTGGTGGATTTGCTTCTATCTATGTAGCAGGAAAAAATTTCCATACCCTTATATTAAGTACAGACCCCTTTAAAGGGACAGGGTAAGGATAAGGCTGCTATTTTTGAAAGGTGTATGTTCTGGAGTTATTCTTCACATGGAGCTACTGTTCTAGGGAAGGCATGCAGTCGGTAAAGTGTTGGTGCATCTGAGACACAACGATGATAGCCACAACTAAATAAAGAAAAACAGCTTTGCAAGTATTAGCACTTAAGTTTTCTGTCTTCCAGGTTATTTTTAAGATTTTTTTTTCTCTCTAGTAAACTAAACAGAGGTGTCTCTTTTAGTACCTCTCTGAGATGAATGATTCCTCTCAGGTTCTCTCCAGGGCATTGTTAAAATTATAGGTGGGATTCCAAAGCCTGCTCACAGCAATAACCCTCCTTTTTCTCTTCTCTGACCACCCGGTAAGAATCCAGCTCCTTTCACTTCTTCTCAGATTTCTATTCACCTTCTCTCTCTTTCTTGTACTTCTTCCCTGCTTACCTTTCATTCAGCACCCCCTCTTCTATCCGTTCGCTATCTTTCCCAGGAATACACATTTACATGACACGTATGCTCTCCTACCTGTACTGTATACTAAAGCTATTTCTAACACTTGGAACATGAGGCAGACATTTTATTATAGGTATTCAGTGATCCAGAAATGTCTTCTCAGGAAAGACATTCTTCACAATTGTAACTTTGTTCAGTATTCCAAGACTCTTCTAGAAAAAAAAAAAGACAAATCTAATTTATTTCTATTTCAAATATACTGTGTGTGTAAATATGTATTGTGGCTGCTATTGTCATTTGAATGTTAGTGATTGGGTTTGATGAGAATTAAGGGGTAAATGTTAAATGTAAGATAATTGGTGGAGTTGTTTACGTAGGGCCTAATACATATAAACATATCCACTGCCAATTTAGTGCTTGCTCAATCAATATTCCAAAGTTGGAGTGCCCTGGAAGATTGTACAAAGTACCTGCAAATATGGTTCTAGCTGGGTTTTGTACTTGGGACCTTTCAAAGTAATATCCACAGAGACAATAATAAAAACATTATACCTTTTTTTCCCAAATAAACTATTTTTTTGTTATGGTCTCCCAGAACGTAACTTTGTTGCTTATGTTAACCAAAATGGTGTTTCTTTAATGCTCCTATTTCTGTGTGTATTCAGGAGGGGGTTTACAGAAGTCAAAAGATCACTGTCTCATTTCATGTCTTCTGTTCTCTTATTACACCAGGATGAGTGGACTGAGATCCATTACCACAAGCTCAGCAGTATCTGTCTTAATTGCAAAGTGTATTAATGACCAGGGCCATTTTCTGATTACCGTCATGTTTAGTTGTGCAGTACAGGAGCAATATCTTCATTATCTTACTAATATGGGGATAAATGTTTCTCTATTTGTACTAATGGTGGAAGGGGTCAAATACGCCCTATGGCACTTGCAGAAGAGATTTGCCAATCTTTTGAAGCAATACATTTCATATTACAGATCTCAGTCTCATATTTGTGTCAGGTGCCACAACTGAGGTCCTCTATATTTTTTAGGTTGACCAACACTAGTTTAACCTCCTGGGGGGGTTCATTTCTGTCTGTTTTTTTATGTCTAAAAGAGGTACATTGTCTTTCATGAAAATTATATTTTACAGAATAATATAATAGTATAAGAATAATAAAGTTTGAAACACAAAATCATGTCAAAAAAAATAAATTAAATACATTTAATAATAAACTTTGACATGATTTTGTGTTTTAAACAATATTATACTTATACTATATATATGTAAAATAAATTTTCATGAAAGACAATTTACCTCTTTTAGACATAAAAATCCAGTGTATTGCATCCAATAAAGTTATTTTGTATCGAATGCAATACAATAAAGTTTGAAATTCCCACCGCGTTCCCAGTGACGGTTGTACTCACCAATGTCACCGGGAAGTCCTGGGGAATGTCGCCCAGGGACAGATCAGGGAAGAGAAGGGGACCAGAGAATGGCAGGACACTGGAGGACACCGATGGGACCAGGTAAGGCTTTATTTTTTACTTTTTTAGCTACCCCAAGTGTGACTCGGGGTTACCTCTTGTAGCTGTGTTTGTTTTTTTTTCTTTTTTTTTTTTACCCCGTGTCCCACTGGGGCTTAACGCTCAGGGAGTTAAATAGGTAAAAGTGTGCTACAGGGCTGTTTTAGATACCTTAAAAATAAATTGTTTTGTTGAGAGGTAGTGATAGTCACCCCATTGAACTAATAATTGGTTCTAGGGAGGTGTGAAATAGTGTTTAATTTAAAATGAGTTTATTATCACTTTTGAATTTCCAAAAATGAAAAAAAAAAATCCCTGGTCATCTGGCAGAAACACACTTGGCTCCTGTAATCTGTTATGGCCTGACAAAATATTTTTGTGGACATAGCAATTTCATCCCTTTCATTATTATTTTGCTTAACCATTTCTATTCACCTATTCAACTTTTCCTTACACTGTAAAGACAAATCATTTTGTAGACCCAGCTAATGTCGAGGGTTAATTAGACTTCTTGAAATAATCCAGGAAGCGTACACAGGACAGTTCTGAATTTTTAAAATTAGCACTGACTGGGTTTGGTATATATTTTTTTTTCTTTTGTGAATCTTTTTGAGCTAGAGGAGTTATCTTGTGCTGTTTAGGTGTGTGTGTGCATTTTTTTAAAATCTTCTTGTAGACATTATTACCACAGTTTAAAGGCTTTGTGTGTTCTTTAAAGGACTCTAAGAAGTTTTAGGCGGGTACAAACATTTTACTATTTAACTGGTTTGCATCATTTAAGTAAACATTTCCTTTCCCCAAGCAGGTCAGAGAAGAATAACTTGCACCCCATTTTTCTACAGCATTGGTTGACCTTTCCTAACTTCGACAGCATTGTATTTTTCCTGGTTCTTTTTAAGCACGTTTTGTCTTCTTGGCCCCCCATATACAATTTCTTTTTTTCTGTAATTTTTGTTATGAAGTGCAGATAACCATGAACAATTCTGTGGTATAAACACTTCTAGCTCAAGTCTCGGTGGACACAACTGGCTGATTCATCAGAACGGCATTGAAAGAAAATGCTAAAATTGATGTATTTCACAGAGTGTTCCTGCCAGTATCCTGATGGCTGTATGAAGAAATCTGTCACCGGGAGATGGGTTCTGAATGATAAAATCCAGCAGAATTGCTTATATTTCTTGCAGTTCGATACATCAAAAAAAGTTGCTTGTTTGAATTCGAGTTCCAATCTGTCACTGAAAATGTAATTCATCATCGTGCTGCTCCAAAATGACAAAAGCGCAGATAAAATTTACTGATCCACTGGTGCTTCTCAGACGTACTTTGTATTTGCCAATAACAAATATATATTTGGTTGAGTCTTTTGATGGCTGTGGATCAATGCATAAACCAGACACTGAGCAAATAAGACCTAAAGGTGTATATTCTATTCTATTCTATGCATGGCTTTAGTTAATGTTGATGTAAACCAGTGTGAATGACATTCACTTTGCATCGTGCCATTTTTATCATATACAGCTGTCATGGTTTAAAACAAAATAATTGTTTTCACAGTTTTTTCATCCTTTGTTACACTTGGTGCTTCTAGTCCACAGCCACTTCATATCTACATGGACTCCAGTTATGATTGCATGCCATTACAAATCATGGGCTGCCTGATGGTGACAACAATCAACCATGCTTTTGTAACGTGCGTTTAAATGGCCATATGTAGTTTGTGCTGGAAACAAGTGTCATTGCAGGAGACAGAGGCAGAGATTTGTCAGTAAGTGTCTGTAAGTAACAAGCCTGACATTTACAGCAGGATTACCAGATATTAGCAGATATAAACTGCACTGCACATTAAAATACATTAAAACATTATTGCAATGATTATCCTGTTTGGTTGTTTTTTGTTTAATTGTCATACTTTTCTAAACTAGTGTACATACCACTAAGGCTCTAAGGTTTTTTTCTCCCTGTGGTGTATGTGAACAAATTTACAAAAGGGTAAAGCTGAGTCCTTTTTGGTGTATGCTGCTGCTTCTTTAACCAATCACAGGCATGGACAAGTCCTGGGCTAATCACCATCAATGTAGTCTACAAAAAGGTGAAGAATTCAACTCTTCTGTTTCATAGAATTGCAGGCATATTGACAGGATCACTTGACAAAAACCTTTTGCATGTTTTTACATGCTTCTATTTAAAATTTGTACTTACCTGTTTGGTTTTAGCTTTAATTGTAAGTGTAAATATAAAAGACTCATATTTAATGCAGTTAAGAAAGAGATAGACCTACAATTCTCTGCAGAAAAAAATTCAGGCAGGGGCAGATCGAAGTAGCCCCATAATCAGACTTTACCGCAGTGCACCATATAAATGTAACTCCTCTTTTTGTTTGTAAGACCATAGAGACACCAAACCTTATATGTCTGTACATCCCTTTGCTTTATAAAACACTCTGACTGCTTGGTGACTGCTTAGTCTAGGATGCTGCCATCAATCTGCTGCTGGCAGGCCACTTTGAAAATGCTCACTAATGCTGTTGGAAATCGCTCACATTCAAGTCTATATAGGCAGTTCACCGGCAGACGTACCTGAGACACTTTATGAAGATTTTGAGAAACTGAAACACATCCTCACTGTCTTTATACACCTGTAAAAGAGATGTATTAATCGCTTTCATTTATTTCAATGATATTCAGGGATTTGGGTGGTTTAGTACTGGTACCCAAGCAGTGACCTGGATTGGTACTGATTAGAATAATCATAGGTCCAAAGTTTTTTTTTTTTTTTTTTTGCCTTGGGCCTCCATGTTTGTTCTGGCCCACAGTACACAACGTGTTCCACGGTGGTACATTCCTCACTGTATACGCAGTGACAGAGCCCTACAGGGAGCTTTCCCATCGGCTGGTGGTTGTCAGGGGCATAAGCAACCGGCACTGTGTAACTTCCAGCAGTAAATGGTGATAAGCAAAGGTTCTTGTTTACCAAAATAATGTCCATGCTCCAGATCCTCCAATATCTGCAGCACCAGCCATGAAAAGGAATAGGGGAGGCACCACACATTTTTTTTTTTTTTTTCTGTCCGTATAATTTTTTTTCTTATCAATTGAAGAAGTAAGCAGATGGATTAGTTCTACTTTCTGTTTCAAGGAAAGGTGGTAAAAATATAGAGCCCTATTTAAAAATTATATTCCGGTGTAACAAAATTATTTTGTGTAGAGTATGTATATAGTCTATTATTTTTTTTTTTGTGTGTGTTTATATTGATATCTTTAAAGAAAAAGGAGTTACCCTTAAAAGCTGTGTCTCAAGCTCTGAAACCTGGGTCAACTCAATACCACCTTCAATACCTTAATACTTAGTGAAGTTGTTCATCATAGTTATGAATAAATAACAAAGTAAGATAAGAGATGTCTGTCTCTTCTGCAACAAAGATTCTGTGTGTTTGCAGTTTTTAAATGTTTAGGTTTAGTTCTGCTTTAATTACTTGAGGTAGAAATTAAAATCAAAGCATAAAAAGTACACCAGCTGAACCAGATACTCCCATTTAGAATTCTTAAGCAGCATTTCTGCAGAAAAGAGAAAGGTAGGAACTTGCTGCAATTTCAAGAACTTAATAAAGCACACAGTGTGTCGAAATAGTCGTCATTTTTTTTTCTTTGGTTTAGGTTTTCTGCCAGTAATTTTTCTTTTCTGAATTTAGCTCTGCTTTTATCTTTTTTTTAATCATCTTTATTACTCATTGTTACAGCACATGCTGTTACTCAGCCATTTACCTCTTTGTACCAAAAAATGCATTGGCCTTGGAACAATCAGAATTTTTTTTTTCTGCCCTGAAGTGTGCATAAACAATGTTGGTGCTAATGTCTGAAAATTGAGCTGTGCATCCCGTCTCCAATTATGTTTCGGTTTAGTGAAAGAATAAGTGATTCTGGACTTGCTATGGGAAACATATGTCTTGTTTCCTTCAGTTGTCTTACATCTCATGGCAGGCAATGTGACACAGACTAAAGGTAACTTGCAAAAGATGTACACTAGTTTTTGTAACGTTTTATTCTAGACCTTACCAAGTTTACGTGCTGAACTGCAGCAAATGATCTCTGCCATATTTTGCAAAGAGATCTCCACAGCTATTATCTCAATTATAATATTGTACAAAAAATGTTTCCAATAGGTTTTCTGGTCTTATTTCCCTAATTTATACAACCACAATGTCTTCCAAAACAGTCACCCATAGAGATTAGTGTGTTCACATGTAGATTGTAGCCATGTGTTATCTCACAGCAGCACATCTAACTAAACTACCGTGTTTCCCCGATGATAAGGCAGGGCCATCAAATAAGACAGCCCCCCCCTTTTTAGAGAAAAATGTAAAATAAGGCCCCCCCCCGCAAATAAGCCACCCACCGATACCTGCGCTTACCCGAATCGGGTGGTACGGTGGGTGACTCCGTGTGCCTCCATGGCTGTGTGCCGCGCCTCGTCATGAAGAGGAAGTGACAGGACTGCAGTGCGCGCACGTGACTCCGCCCAAGCAAACACAGGCAGCTTCCCTCATCCCTCCCTAACGGAGACTGCAGGAGTTTGTTCACGGCCAGAACATCCAAAAGTGAGACACAGACAGGTTTCTTTTGCTGTGAGCAATACCACTTACTGTATATAAGCTTTAGAATGGGACATTAAATGGTACAGTATATGATGAATTACAATGGGACATTTAATGGTACGGTATATTATTGATTACAGTAGAAGGGGACAATGAATGGATCAGATTAATCAGAAGGGGACAATGATTGGCACAGATTGATCAGAAGTGGACATGAATGGCACATGAACAATAACTGTGTACTGTAGTCTTCTTCATGGGTAAATAAGGCATCCCCCTGAAAATAAGCCCTAGAGCATATTTTGGCCTTCCAAAAAAAATAAGACAGTGTCTTATCGGGGAAACAGGGTATCTTCCACTTGGATTCCACGCATGACTTAGCTGTTATGACATATTTCTGATAGTGGATACTTTTTCCCTTTCATTGGGTTTATTGATGTGGGTTTTCACCCTGCTATGGTGAAGTCCTTTGCTGAAATTTGTTTGACAAACATGTTTTTTTTTTTGGAACTCCAAGGATTTCCAGATACTCCCCTGAAGGAGCAGGATTTTACCTGCCCAATGCATCCTATTCATACATTTAGTCCATACAAATGTTATATGAAACTTTGGATATTTTTATTGTCATTTTGTTCTGGTGTTTGATTGTTATACAAAAAGCATTTAAGTTTTATTGTATAATACTGAATACTGAATAATACTTCCTCACTGTATGTGAAGGTTGGCCACCTCTTGGCCTTTCGTTATTAACCCACAAATACTAATAACGTTGTGAATGTATCTGTAGCCTAACTCTGGGAGAGTATATTCATAGACAGTCCTTGTCAAAAGCTATAGAAATGTGTTAGCTTTAAATAACTCCCATTAAAGTGGACCCTTTAAGAAAGAGATTAACTAAGCTGCCATGTGTGACTTGTTGGTGTTTGGATCCTCTGCAGCTCATCTGTCAAAACAATTGCATGCTTGCTTCAGATGTGCATCCTATACTCTTGTATATACAGGCAATAACGATTATAGAATTTAGAATATTCATTAAATATGCAAAAATTACCTTTGAGGTAGCAGTGCCACATCCCAAATCTAAGTACATTTATACTAGCCAACAACTCGTTAAGGCTAGGTTTTTTTTTTTTTTTTATTAAAGGTATCACTATTATTAGAAAATAATATAAAGGTTTGTATTCTTGATGATTAAAACCCCAGAATAAATCAGCAACATCAATGTTTACACAATACCTAATCACGGGTGATGCACAACATAAAAGTAGTTATTGCATTATTAATCTTTTAAATCAGTATTTGCAAGAAGTATGAGTCATTTTCAGTGGTATTCTCACGTCTTGATGCATTTCGCCATATCTTTATCAGGAGATTGAGCAACAAATAAAGATCTTTAGGAAGGAAGAATTCAAAAACACCCGCATGAATACAGAATAAAGATTTGTCTGAAATGTAATACAATATGTGATTTACAGAAGGCTTTAGAATGGGTTCAACAATGGCAGCTTGCACAGTTTCTTAGTAGTAGGTCCACTTTAACTTCCTGTATTACACTGCTTCTCTCCTTGATCAATAGTTTGCTCAGTAGTTCCTGATTATTTATTTATGTTTAGAAGATGATGTTGATGCAGCACTGTGGCCCACATTTGCTGGTACTTTCCAAAATCACCTAAGCTTTGGTCAAAGGAATGTCATCTCATTTGTGCTCTTCTCCTTACAAATTCCTGTAAACACCCTAGCAAAGCTTTGGTCAATAAACTCATATCTACCCTATTCTGGATGGTGAAAACACTTATTCACAGTCACCAAACTGAGACTAGCCAGAGCCTGGAAAACCTCTCCAAACTTTGAAACGGTCAGTGGTAAACTAAACAATTATGACCAATGAGAAATTGTCAAGAATCCTAAACTATTTCTTAAATATAACACTTGTGAATATCATATTCACAACCCCCAAGCTTTGAAAAATCTTGTTATCTATCTGAACATTTAGAACATATTACCATTCCTAGGATTCACCCCTCAGGCTCCCCAGGATTCCTTCATAACTGTTCCCCATCCTTCATCACTTTTTTGTTTTTTTTTTCTTTCTCTCAATTATTCTCATTACATCTGAGCACTTGCCAGGTGTAAATAACCTGTCACGCCTATCGCTTTCAGTGGTTAAGACTGGATCCGATATGTTAGCAATCCAGACATTATTATTGTTTCAGCCATACCATGCATTTAGCCTTCTGTTTATAACACTGTAGTTGTTTATACCCTGAGATTGTCTGGTTTGGTGTGTTGGGCACGGTGCTATTTTCTGTAAACCTCTACCTGACCATACTTTTATTCAACTTTTTTAAAAGGTGCCTGGGTGTCTGCAAGTTTTTCAGTATTGCCAGTGTTGATTTACAAGCCTTTACCTTGTCAATCTGCACCTACTGAACACCCAACACTTGCTCTGCTGTTGAAATCCTCCCATTATAGAAGTTAGAATTAAAAGCACTTGAATTGCAAAAATATACCTGTTCACCCTTTCAGAAATCCCATGAGCTGATAGCATACTCTTTTTCATTATCTCTAAGGACTATAGAACCTGTCCTCCTATGTCATAATTAATTGGTCAGATGGAAGTGTTCTGTAGCCATGGTCTTTGGTGACGAAGCTGCGTACAGTAGTTTGAACAGGTTCATCCTAATACAGCATGATTGTTACCAGCAGAACCCCAGGTCTGCAGTAGAGGATTTAGATATGCTTTAAATTCTGTGGAAGTTGCAGAATGATGTGCAAGTTCCTTTTTGAGCAATATTTATTGTCATATTTGGCATTTTGTTTCCCTGAAAGTGAATTGCAGCACATGATGGGAAGTAGAGATGTCTGTCATGCTATGAATTCCACAAATAAAGTCTTATCTTCAAGTGAAGTCCAGGCTGATATAAGAATTGCCGTACAAGCTTGTACTATGCTCCTCCTACACGCCAATTCATCATATATTGTTAGGAAATTCATCCATAACTGATAAATACTGTAGAAAGCAGGTCTAAAAGAGGACCAGTCAGGTAAGACCTAACTAAGCAGCTTCTTTTTACCTCACCCTTTTGGTCACTTTGCGTATGGAACTATTGTTCTCCCAAACCTCTTTTAGCCAGGTGTGCCACCCAGCGCTTTTCAGTACTGACTCAGCTGTTTTTGGGTGGTTACTAAGTTGGGTCAAAGTACAGGGGCCAACACCTGCCTACAGTTTCTTCCCACCCAGCTTAAAAAAAAATCTGGGGAGACCACTGTATTTATAGTGGGAAATTGGTAATGTACGGTATGTTTGAGAAAATGTCATACGGTGGCACTATGTACAAATTAAAAAAAACATGCGGTGTGTTACTAACACTGTTTTTTGTTCTTTTGGTTCCTCTTATAACATTGTTTTATGCTAATTCAACAAGTAGAGCTATTATTTTTTGAAAAGGCTGTTGGTTTTGCTGTACACTCACCCATCAGGGTTGTCACAGGGTATTTTTAAATGAACTTTAATATAAAAGAAAAATGAAAATCTAACACTTTTTAGCAAGTTTCAGCCACTGTTTTTGCTAAAATAGATCCAACTAAAATAAATAACGCTGACCATTGTAAGCAGTGCACTGTGTTCTATATTCCATCCACCGGACTTTTGCTAGACAGCTTGTTCCCTTAATGGAACTTATCTTCATTGACATGTGATTAACTATTAACCTAACCTTTGTTTGAATTGGAACATCAGCAAACTTTTTTTAGATTCCCAGTTTCCTAATATTGGAAAAACATTCAGATCTGCTGCTTTACCTTTCCATGATTAGGACAATTCAGATTGTCAGTCGGTGTAACAGTGTTTTCCTCATCTGTGTAGCACAGAGCAGAGACATTTAAATTATGTAAGTTTTGTTAATGCATTATAGTGCAGTGAGCATAAGAACACTTCAGAAAACCTACATTTACATACTCTAAAACATTCCAGAGAAGGTGCTTAAGACTTTGGTGACGTATTTGTGACTTGCAGCAGTTTATTGGTGCTAGATAAAGTAAATAGATAGCAAAGCTATTTTTTTTTTCATTTCTACAATGGTGGATGTATTTCAATCTAATAAGTCATAACAGATTTCCATATTTTAATTGTAAGTGTAAAGTTTTATTCTCTGTTTTATTACCATTTTGTCATCTCTAGCATCATTTTCACTATGACCTTTTCCCCATATGCTGATGTTACAAGCATTTAAATAAACATGAGATTTTTATTATTTTTTAAATCCCCCAGGCCAAAACTTGTGTGCTTAGAACTTCTGCTGATGCAGAATATATTTCTTTCTCACCTCAATGTTAAGTGTATAGCAAAAATTGGACATAAGTGTTCTATGACCTTCAACATCTCCTTTTCCACGTTGCTGCTGTAAACACTAACCTGTTTTGCTCCTTCTTCTTTATTTTGTTTTTAATTTAAGACTTTTTGGTATGTCTCTGGTAGAGGTTTCTATCCAATTTGCAGCTATCCAGCATGGTCACTCTCAGCCTAGTTTGTAGGAGGTCTATATTCCTTGTTTTGCAATGGTTTTACTGTGAAAGAGTTTTTTGCTGTTGGACTGTGTTCTAAGGTGGGGTGTACAGTGTGTTGCGTTCTGTTTGCCATCATACAGAATTAACATTTACCTTCTGCTTGTTGAAGGCATTTATAGGAGCTGGGAATGACAGCAGTCAACTTTCACTCAGATGTATGACCATCAGTTAAAGATATGAGAGATTTAGAATCCGAGTCTCTGCAGCTCAATTTGTGATCCATTTCTGGTGCCTTCCAGGTGCGGTTATGCAAAACTTTATGACCCACATTGCCGCGTTATTGGTTGGTGAGATTGCAAAGGAAGTGTATTCCCCTTTTTCACTGAACTTGAGATGTGGAGACATTGTCTCATTCTAAATCTCTCATCTCCTTAATTGATGCTCCTTTGAGTGGCAGTCTCCGGTTGTTACTCCAAGTGCCTACAAATGCCTTTACCAGTACTGTTTCTAATCCTGGGTCCCTTGCTGGTGGGTTCTGCTCTACATCCAATCCTGGCTATACCTTTAAGGATTTTTTTACAGCCAGACACAGTTTGACAAATTCCAGATATCGAATCATTGCTTCAGGTTGACTACTTGTTTATTGAACATCCGAGCAAATATCTGCATTGTTTTTTTTCCCATCTATTGCATGCCCCATGTCCACTTTGGTTGAAATGTTAAGACTGCAGGTCATTTTTATTTGTGACAATGTCTCTTCAGACTGGTACCTGATAATATTATTAGGGATGCTGCTAACAGCAAGGGCACCCATATTCCAAAGTAGAAGATACTTAAGAACACATCAAAAATTATCTTTTATCCCAAGAAATGTTACTTTTGGTTTCTCTGATCCCTCAACTTCCATGTTGGGACCCCACAAGCTTGGCATCCTTCCCTTCCACAAAGTCTATTCTAAATTTGCCAGAACCTCTTTTCTCATGCATGATGGTGTACCCCAACTGCCCCTAGATGAGATGTGTGAATCTTTGGATATCATACATCTAATAGGATTGCTGTGATTACCATAAAATCCTTATTGAACGATGGCCTGAAATTCCAGGCAGGTTACTAAATGCAAAGAAATCCATACCTGGGAGCTGTTTTACCTGCCAAAAAGTTTGCATTTCTGTCTAACCAGTCCTGAAATGTACACAGCCCCATCACACAGCACAGTGAGCCTGGTGACCTGACTTTCTGTACTAAAGAGGAGTAACATAGTTTGATCACCACCATGCCTCCTTCCTAGGTTTGGGCAGTGAAGGGGAAGTAGCAAACCAATATTTTATTCTCTATTCTCTCTCATTTAGCTGTGATGTTCCATGATGTTGCATAAGCATACAGAACACCAGACTGGCCCCAAGCCAGTGTTGCTGTACAGCCTGAAATCACATCACTTTTAAAAATGGATTTATTTAAATATATTTTTAATGTTTTAGCAAATCTGTTTTTGGTGTAAAAGACAGCAAGCAATTCTGACTAACCATTTTTTTTTTTATTTATAAAAGTCGTGCTTTTTGTTTGTTGTGGTTTTGGTTTTGAGTGCACCACTCAAATGAAACTAATATTTACAATCTGGCTATTGTCCTGAAGTTATCACAAGCAATAGTTTTCATCATGTAGTATATTTCTCTTTTACGTTAACCGTATTATGTTACATTATAATTGAGCAATACTAATAAACTTTTGCTGGCAATTGGAAGGCCTATTCCTGGCAAACAATACACAGATTATGTAAAATATATGAGATCTAATATGCCTGCCAAGTGGTTCTATTTATTCAATTCTAATATTTATACAGCTGTGCTGCACACCCTGTCTTATTTTTGTCTGCTGTAGGTCTTGCCTCTTCTCCACCTAATGTCTGGATAGAGAACAAGCGGTAGGCAGGTTAACCGAACTTTTTGTCACCCTGCTCTGTTCTTCTATCAGAGTACTCTTTGTTAGCACAAGTGGCTCTTTTTCCCTTTTTCTGGTCAGTCTGACCTCTCCTGTACATGAAATTACAAAAGGTTGATAACATATTAAAATCAAGAATTTGTTCCACTGGGATTTACAAAAAACACATTTAAAGATTTATTATTGTCTTATTTATATCTACACTGACTATCTAAATGTTCTATCCTTAGTAAGTCACAATGCTTCTGAAGTTCCAGGGATCACACATTTATAGAACAAGCTGGCGTTGGACTGGGCATGAAATTGGTTGGTCACGTCTGAGGGGGTAGCAGTTCTATCCATTCTGTGTACGGTCAGAAGGGACCTTTTATTCTCGGCGCGATGGTCTGAGCTGGAGGAATTAGAGGAGAAGGCGTTAAAAATGAAGACTTGGCAGTGAGGATGCAGCTGCTTGTTTGTATGTTGCTGGTTCTCACAGAGATAAGATGAGCAGCTTTTCTGGTCTCCGGGCAGCACATCCTGCATCCAACTGCTGGCACCTGGAACACTGACCTTCTTCCAACATTCCTGTACAGCACAGTCCATCACACAGCAATTTAACTCCTCACAGGCCAACAATTTGGGTCTCAAAGGTGGACGATGCCAATCCCAAGAACTAAGTGGTTGGTTTGCTATAAACAAAGTGCAGTTAGGCCTTTTAACCTTTTTGGATTGTTGTTTGTAGAAGCAGAACTTAGATGGCATTCCGTTTTTGGATGGACCCCTTGTGAAAAAAAGAGTGAATAGGTTTGTGCAAGGATTCATTTTAGTAGTGCCTGTTGAAAATTAGAATGTATATAAACTCTGAAAATGTTTTTTTTTTTTTATTCCTTTGGTCTTCTTAAATATACCATGGAAAAAGTTTTGGTAAATCTCCATGACAAAGGCAAAAAAAAAGACTGGATTAGGATTATTTCAGCCCCTAGGATAATCAGTTATGGGAGTGAATTATCGGTTTATTGTATCAATATAGAAATATATTATATATCTTATAAACATTTTGGGGCAAATGAACCACTGTACAGCAAGTACTGGATAGAACTTCTGCATACTCAGAATTTCTTACTGTAGGAGCTTCACAGAAAATAGTTCCTGCAGATCGATTTATTTGGTGCAAACTATGGCTGGAAACATTTTATAAAATCATAATAAGTACATAGCTTCAATTATTGGTGATACATAGTGAAATAAACAATCCATGGAATTATCTGATTACCTATAGGTGCAAGGTGGGAACTTTTACTGTTTTTGGATCTTGTATATGTATTTCCTTTGCATTATGAGGAAGCAAGGTCTTTTATTTGTTTACATATTGATTTGTATGCTTTGACTCAATGAGCATGTTCTTTTTCCAAGGTTGTTAATGCTGTGACTAAGACATGTGCTGTAATAAACACACTTGGGAACCTTTCTTCCATCTTCTATTTGTATCATTATTTTCATCCTGTACAGTGAACTTAAAAGACCTTTGCCCCCCCCCCCCCTTCCTCCCATGTTCTGGAGATGGATAGAGCTGTATGTAGTTCAGGATTCTGACTTTCTGGACCCTGAAACCTGTCTTTTGGGAGTTGAATTTCTCAGCCATTATTTTGGCAGCACCTGTTCCCAGGCCCCATCTGCGCTGGGTTCACACAACAAACTCTTTGTCTTGTTACGGAGCAGTTTCCACCCCCCACCCTTCACTAGATCTCTGAATAAACCAACTCGTCCTTTTCCTCGCCTTTTTTTTCGGAAGCTCACTAATTACTATCCTGTCTTTGGATCTTATACTATGAAAGCCAGTGCTTTCCAGCTGTACTGCCAGCATCTAGCACCAGCATGTTGTATGCATTGCAAATCCAGCGTTATCCTCTGTAACTTACCTGTCAGGGTTATCTTTCACTGGGT
Source organism: Pyxicephalus adspersus (assembly GCF_032062135.1). Classification (NCBI taxonomy): domain Eukaryota; kingdom Metazoa; phylum Chordata; class Amphibia; order Anura; family Pyxicephalidae; genus Pyxicephalus; species Pyxicephalus adspersus. The sequence goes on from NC_092868.1 coordinate 58,568,105, forward strand.
AAAATACAATTACAAGGTGGTAGCTGCCATGTGAAATTATCTTTTCTCTGTGAACGTTCCAGGCTTTATACTTTGAGGAACCCTTCATTGCACATCTGTAGTTGTACCAGTTGGTAGAACTGGTTCAGGTGTACTGACAGCAGGTGGCAAATCTTCACTGGAAAGTGGAAGAAATACATTATTCATGAAGTTATTTACACTCACCTAAAAGTCAATTGGCTACAATGGCTGCAAGAAAGATGGAGAACTTTCTTCATAGTACTTGAACAGATGGTGGTATATTCAGGGTTAGGGACTCATTTACACTTGTGTTGTGTTTCCTTGGGGAAACGTGTGTTACTGTAATGTGCAACAATTGCAACAGCCTGTCCCTTAGTTGTTAAAGGGACCCTAAATGCATTGCAGTGCACCTTGTGTGAATCCGTGGCTTTGCTTTGCCGTACATATATTAAAAAATGCAGAATGTGCTTTTTGTAGCCCGTTAAAATGACAGAAGCACATGGTGTATACATTTATTAAAATGCAGCCCTTTGTTAGTTGTACACTTGTTTATAAAAAAAAAAAAAAAAACAATGTCCAATATTTGTTTTTTAAAGTACAAAGTTGAGGAGATCTATTTGTTATGTTCACCACTCTGCAAATCTGTTATCCTTTCTTATGTAATACAAGTCAACAAAGCAGCCAGACTGATTTATTGTTTTTGGGTCAGCAGTTATGTGACATTGAGCAAAACATTTATTTGGCCTAAACAGTTTACCTATCAGTAGTGATAAACCAAAAACAAATCACTGGGCAAGTACATGGGGCCTTGACTTGTTCCCAAGGTTAGGTCTCGCCCCTTTCCATCGATGCTGTCAGCTCCATGCTTTGTGGTTCAGTATTTTAATATTAGCATGTTCCACTGGAAATGACTGACAACTGGCAACAATTAATCATATTTTGTACTTTGTTCATGCTGGTTCACTTTTACAGATGAATATACTTCGCTCTCTTTTTATCCACTGCCACTTTATTTAGTCTCCAGAAGTGAAAACAAAGCATTGGGTAAGTTAGGAATCATTGCAGGTTTACCTCACACAGGGCTATGGACTCCCTGCATGACAACACTGATGTCACATGGGGTCACAAGCTTTACCATAACTAAAAGCACCAAGTATTTCCATCTGCTTCCAATGCTGCACAAAGCTGTGGGGGAATGTTAAAGGTATAGGGACATGAAAGCAAGCCAGTTGCATTGGCCCTTTAGGCCAAAATATATCTACACCTAATGGGAGGGTAAAATAATGTTGTGTGGTTAAGCACTAAAATGATTGCTTCTTATTTATCAAAGAATCTATTGATAAACCATTCAGTGTCATCCATGCACGCATTTACACCAAACATTTGTATTAAACCCAAGATTGCATTCTGTCTGCTGGTATTTGTGTGTACTTTTCTATTATGAAACAGAGAAACTGACACGTTCTGCTCCACACGTACATCATTTCTTTTTATGTCATGTCTAATAACCATTCCCAGTAAAAGATAATAAACTACCTTATTTATGTATCATTATTTTCTGCTGGAAGGTACAATTATTTATCTTGCTATGTCTGTGCAGCTCAGATTTTCATGTCCAGCTTGCTGTCGGTTTTCATAATATTAGTTAAAAGAAAAAAAAAGGGTTTTTTTTTTTTATATCCCTTTATAACCAACATAAACCTCATTATATGCAGACCCTGAGGCTTTCCTCTGGTAATCATGGCTCCTTTTGTAAATGTTGCACGACTATTACATTAACCTCTCTTCTAGCTTCTGCATTTACAACTGAAGTACAGTACATTTTTGTATTAAAAACCTTGTTCTGCAATAAGCAAAGCCTGATACCATCCTATGATCAAATGTGAATCTAAACAAATACAATGCTGCTTAGTGAAAATGTGAGATCTGTGAGTGCACACACAACCAAAATAACTAAATTGTTTTACAATCCTGCGTAAATTCTTAGCTTTCTACTTCAAAAAGTGCAATTTTGATTTAAAACCAACCATATAAAGTATCCCTAATGTAATAAAAGTAAAAGAATCAATGGTAGGTTAAAAAATGCACATTCTGTTTATGATGTGCCCATGCCTTTATCTGCCATGCATGTGAAGAATTACAAAAATGTGGGAGCTACAACTCCTACTCAGGATATCAGTGCCATCAATGGTGGGAACGGGAACAAGCAAGGCTTGTTATTGACTTGAATTTGGCGATTTTAAAGCCAGTTTGTAAAATCTACCAATCCGTAGCATGTTAATGGTATTTAAAAAAAAAAAATTTAAGCTTCTTAAATCCTTTCAATAAGGTGGAACCTAAACTTCACAAATAATAAAACTGAAAGCAGGCAGCTTCCTTTTGCAGAAGGGACAGGCGATCTACACTTGGCTCTCCTTGATCAGAAACTGGCGCCACCATCTTCTCCATAACTTATTCTGAATTTTGGACTTGATTTGCTACGCCAGAATGATGTAACTCCTGTGCATACATTCAGGAGTTTATCCAATCCTGGCAGATGGATGTGTTGGGTTTGTGCACTGAGCTACACATGTGCAGCAAGGTGTACATTACAGAAGAGACTGTGAACAGGCAGGTAACTTTTTTTTTTTTTTTGGGGGGGAAGGGACATCGCCTGTCACTTCTGCAAAGAAAACAAAAAACAAACATTTCTGCTTGTCTTGTTTAAACCTATTGTTCCACTTTAAAACAATACTTGGTGATTTGACCATGAAGATCCTTGTTCAGGCACTTCCCACTATAACCGAAACAGAAAAATGGTGGCACTACTGTTACAGATGAGGGAAATGCAGAGCAGCTGCCAAGCAGATTTTCCTCAACCTAGAAAGTGATAGCACGGTGGCTCAGGGGTTAGCACTCCCGCCTTTGCAGCGCTAGGTCCTAGGTTCGAATCCCAGCCTATCTGCATGGAGTTTGCAGGTTCTTCCCGTGTTTGTGTGGGTTTCCTCCCACATCCATAAACATGCAGTTAGGTTAATTGGCTTCCCCCTAAATTGACTTTAGACTACATAAATGACATATGACTATGGTAGGAACGTTAGATTGTGAGCCAACTGAGGGACAGTTAGTGACATGACTATGGACTTTGTACAGCGCTGCGTAATATGATGGCACTATATAAATACTGTGTAATAATAATAATTGTGTGCTAACAGTACTCGTGTGCCATGTGTCATGGCACCATGCACATTTGGGTAGCTATGACAACTTCTGTAACACAATACACTTATAGTTAACAAATTTTATAAAAAATGTATCCATTTCAAGACCATATAATTACAGAAAATGTCAAAAATAAACACATCTCCTAGGTTCTGTTGTGAGCTTACAACACACACCATTTTGTGGTTCAGTTTTCTCTTACCAAACTACTCACCCATCTCCACAACACAAAAGCTGCACATTCTGTAGTGCTAAGATAAGGGCCGGAAGAGCTCATTGCTTCCTTATGATAAGCAGGCACAGGACAGTGGTGAATCTGACATAATGACAATGGACTTTGTAAAGCGCTTCATAATATAGGGGTGCTTTATGAATAAAAATATATATTGAACTTGTAATTTCTGTACCTGACAAAAAGATATAAAATAACTTGCATTGGTTAGTTTTGGGTTTAGTTAGGTAACTTTCAAAGTAACCTACAATTGATTATATGAATAAGTAAATTGATATTTGTTATATAAATATTCTGTCTTCCTTAAAAATCCCATTTTGCTTTGTTTTATGATGAATTAAAAAAAAAAAAAGGTAACCTGTAAGGATAGACACATTCTTGTCTTGCTGTAAGGGTGCAAAAAACTGTCTTTCTAATAGTTTTCTTCAACGCATTAAACTTTGTAACAAATCCTGCACCTGAAAGGCAATTTATAAAAACTGGAGGGTAAGGAGTGGATTTTCTTGGTTTATCACAGCTGTATTTATTCCTGGACACACTGCAAAAGCTCAAGGGAGAATAGAATGGGGGAACAATAGGGAGTAGTTTTATCATTTTGTAATATATATTGTAATATATTTGTAATAATGTTTGCGCCGCTGAAAAAATAAAAGACAAAGAAACTTGAACATTCCAGAGAATTATAATTCCTCAACCTAGCAAAACCCAGTCAACTGCGAGTGTGTGGACTGTGCAATCCTATCCAACTTCACAGCTGTAGATTACCAGTTCTGTAATATGGGACAGGGAGGGAAAAGGGAGGAACGCAGCCCTGCAGTAATAACCAAACAACAATTTGTAACGGTAAGGAACAGAATGGAGTGCAGTAGTCTGGAGTTTGTATTGAACAGCATGGAGTGCAGTGGTCTAACATAGAAATGTATGGTTTCAGGTGTGATGCAGTATGGCAGCTAGTGTAAGATGGCATCCTGGGTCACCTTCATGGGTTGCCATTGTTAAAAAATTTCTGGCATTATCTCCAGCTACAACTTCCTAATATATGTTCGAATTTACAGCACTGCTATCCAAGTATTGCCCCTATCTATTACCCAGTCCTTATATACCATCCCTTAGATATGTTTTAAATAGGACTGTAACATCTGCCCCATGGCTTTTCATACCCTTTTACCCAATTCTCTGGATATACAATTATCTCCACCATCAGCAAAATACCTGACCCCCATTTGTTATTCTAATTTTTTACTCCCGTTTCCTGGAAAAATAATTGTGACATCACCCAAATATTTGTCCTCATCAATTATCCTGTTCCCCATGGCTTGCATTTGAAATTACTACACCAAAATCCCAACATTTGTCAAATCTATTTATGCTGTACCTTTTCCCCATTTCCTAGATATATAATTATCTCCATGGACATCCCAATATGTATTCCCCATGTACTATCTTATCCTTATACCTGATATATAATATTCAACACAGATACCCCAATGTACAATTCCCGCAATATACAATGATATCCACCAACACCCCAATATCTATCATCAGTCTGTAACCCCATTCCCTCAATATCCAATGATATCCACCAACACCCCAATATCTATCACCAGTCTGTTACCCCATTCCCTCAATATACAATGATATCCATTATTGATAATTGTTGTGTATTAGTAATTAGTCTTGATCCTGGAGCCCACCCCTTAATAATAATAAACTGGTTTATGTATAAAGAACACTACAAAGAGAGAAAGAGGGTTTTTTGGCTAGGTATAATAAAAGTATACAAGTACAATGATATCCCCCTTTTGTTATGACCTTATACCCCGTGTTTTTATATTTATCCACACTGACACCCCAATATCTGCCCAGGCCATTATTCGATGTTCATTCCACAGACGTACAATCTCCTCCATTGCTGTATGCATCCTTCCCCTTATAATTCTCATCTTGCCACCCCCGGGTATAGGATTCCGTGCCATCCCCGGGCTGTGTACCCCGCAGTGGTTCTGCCATTCTCTGTGTGCCTGGCATTGGTGCCCCCTTCCTCGGTGTCTCCTCCTCCCTCTCATGTCACAGTTCTCCCCTCCCTGTATGCTCCCTCCTCCTCCTCTCCCCCCACAGCTTTTCTGCTCATTCTGTACACCCGATCACCCGGATTCTGCTCCCTCCGGTGAGTACCCTTCAGTCCTCTGCCTGCCAGCTTCTGTCCTCGGCTGCCTGCAGGGTGCGGTGCTATCGGTCAGACACCTGGCACTGCCCATGTCTGCTGCCTATTGTTCTGCCAGCCGTGCCCGCACACAAAACCACTGGCGCTGAGTGTCCCTGCTGGGTGGCCGGGGCTGGCATCCGCTGGGTGGCCGGCACTGGGGTCACAGATGTGTGCCAGGGGGAGATGGGCTCTGCAGTGTGCTGGCTTTTATGTCTGGGCTCTGCAGCACACGCTGTGCATTGTGATGAACTTATAACGGGATCCAGTGCAGACTGCATGCATATATATCATGCCAGTCACCGTGTACATTGACATATGCCATGCAATCTTCTGTGTGCATATACAATGTGACCGGCATGTCAGTGTGAAGCCCCAAGCAGCCACCACCCATCCTGTATTCTGACCTGGCACTTGTTCAGCATTCTGGTTTGACATACAGCTTAGACTGATCTATATGTGTTTTGCATCTCACTGGAGAATGTTCACTTTTTGGATGGGGCAGATCTAAAATTTAGGAACTGGACAGCTTAGAATAGTATTAATAGCCAATGTATCTACCAAAAAGGGCACCGACTGTATTCTTAAAAAAAAAAGTAGATACCTGGCCCATGCTAGCACTTGTTTTTGGTTGTAGGTGGATATGGTGTTAAGGTGTATGTATTGACATTTTTTTTGTGTGTGAGTACCATTGGTAAAAATTGCTTTTATTTTTTGTCCCCAAAACACAACAGAATGGGAGAGGATCGCTCACTGGGAGATCTCCCCTTACCTCGTTTTCAGAGGGCAAGTCTAAATTTTGGATTTACAGTTTCTTTTTGGTGGCATAGATAACCTGTACAAATTAAGATGTAAATCTCCCCAATAGGGACACAGCAAAAAAAAAAGAAAATTCAACAGAGGGTCCATCTGCCCCTCTTTATCCAAAATCCTAAAAATTTGACTGAGATATAGGGGCTATATGTGTCATAATACTTGATGAAAAGTTAGCCTGGGCATAGATGGAGCAAAATGTTCCCGAAATCAGATTTGGCTAAAGTATTCCGGTATGGTGTTTTATAGAAATTGCAGCAAATACTAAATAATGCAATCCGCAATCCATCGTTATGTGAAAAATGAGTGAATGTCATCAGTCCGATAATGTGAGATTTCACTTTGTGGTCACAGTGACTGCACTGCCTCCATTCTGTGTGATTGTTCATATTGATGGTCTCGCTGGTAATGATCATCTGGGAATAATTTCCGCCTGGGTGGAAATTTAAGATTTTTGCCAGTTAAACCGACATTTTAGGATTATTTTTGCTATTTAGTTCTGACTAGAGAATGTGTTGGTTTATTATATACATACATTTATACTTTGTAAAAATTGCTGTTCAGGAAAAGTAACCAAATATGCGGCTTGTCATATCTACAAAGTGGATCTATCCAGGAAATAATATTGTTGTAGGGAGATACTGGTATTGTTTGTTAAATATGAATGTCAAATAGCAGAATGACATGTCAGCCAAGCAGAAACCAGCTATATTTGTGTCCTCTGCTGTTAAATTGCATTGCATCTTTCTACTCTTTGTAAAGTGCAGTAATCCACATCAGCCACCTAGAAATCATCCCAGTCAACCAGGCTGCACTAAACTAATTGGATTTGTCACTGTGGGTTACTGCCCTGTGTGTGGCTTTATTGCATAAATCAAATAGCATAATATTTTTAAACCACTGCTGAGCTTTATCATGGTCGTTCTTATTTCCAGGAAGGACCAGACCCCTGCAAGCCATGGCTGCTAATTTCCTGTTAACAGTATCAAACAGGAACTCCTTGCTGGTTTATGTTTTGATGATTTGCTTTGTGGTGGAGCCGTAGCTTCATTTCTGCACTTGTGTGCCCTCTTTATGTTAAGATTATCAAACGCCATCCAGACTTGCACATTTGTTACTTTTGGCAATAGCTTCTCCCACAATGACTGAAGATCCTCAGGATTAAAGAAAGCAAGAAAAGCAGAGTATTCCTAACTACTAGATGTGTACTCCCCTCTGACAGAAGACCTGTTATTATCTGGTTAAATACACATCAGCTGCAATTTTCTTTTTTCTTAATGTCTGGCACCTGGGATTAAATTTGTAAAACACTATTTATATGCTGCAGAGGTTTCGTAAATGAAAGCACATATTCCTCGGGACAATAAAATGTATTTAAAATTTGGAACAAAAATTTATATATTGCAGTTTACCAGCCCATAGGTGTGGTAACAGCTTTCATTTCTGTTATTTTAATCTGGTAAACCTCTCAGTAACACACTTCTTTTCCTGGATGATTCACCATACTGTATGAATAGTGAAACAACATTTTGTCATCCTAGGGCAGGACTATACAACACCTTTCTCTTCTCAATCATAACGAAAGGTGTTTTGTAGTCCACAGATCAGACTGGAATCATTGCTAACTTTAAGATCCCAGCACAGGCAGAAGTCCAAGAAGTGATCAGCTGAAAAGACATCTAGCAGGATCAACAGGTATTCTGATAATTATCAGACAGATGCAACAAAATATTTTCAATGCTATATTAGGCAAATGAGAGGCATTTAATGTTTGGATTTACATACATTTTAAAAACACATGATGTATGCTAGAATGGATTTGTGACTTCAACATTAATCTGTGCATCACCCAATCTTTTACACATGGATCAGGTATTCCATGGGTCACATTTCTTTATTTGCAGGGCTGTTCATTGCTATTTATAGTTTAGAATATGTCTTTTAGCAAATTTAGCAAACCTCCTATAGCCTTTAGTATAATATGTCTATAAGGCTTAGAATGCAGCAATGGTGTCACAATGAATGTCATGTTTAAGTAACTGGTCAGTCTGTATTTTTGGAAATTCAGTGCTCATGTGTATGTGGTCTTAGCCGTATATTTTTAGTTCATATGCTTCGATCCTGCGATTTGTCAAGCTGTCACAGACTGCTGTTTTCTCATGTCTGTTGCATGCTTCTGAGATAAAAATTATCCTTGTGTTCCCCACATGTTTTATAGCACTGAGAAAAAACCTAAACCAACTTGGATATAGACTAATGTCTGACAGAGGTAAGACATCTCTATATCCCTGAACTGCTTGTGCATTGCCAGGACCCATCACAGCTCCAACATTTCTGTCCTGCCAAGTTACCTTTAGAAAACACTCCAGTCAGAATGTAGAATTTTGTCATTTAAACTGACACAGAAGGCCTTCTAATCTTCTAAATGCTTCTAGTTTTCATCCTGATGTTCAATCATTTCTCTACTTTGCTCTTTTAAGGGTATGCAAATGTTACCCCAAACATCCTTTCATTCCCTCTACAAGCATGTTCCAGCGTTATGATTTTCTTTTACCCTATTTCTGCACTGGGAAAAAACATTTATTGCATCCTATGAAATCATGATCGCACTTGTAAATTTAATGAGGGGCAACTGCTGGGATATCATTTACAACTCACATGGACATGACCCCCAGAACTACGCCTGCCCAAAGCCCTTTTCTAAACTGTGTGGGCAGGGTCTGGGAATCGGTTGAACTAGGGAGAGAGTGATAAGCCAAGTTCTGTAGTCCAGCAGATAGGACTGACAAACCTGTTTGCTATTTTGGTTCAGCAGAGACGTTATGTTGTCAGCCCAACATAAAGTTAGGTTTTAGGATTTTCAGGCACATCCGTATTTTTTTTTTTATTTGTAGTTCATTTAACTCACGAGATTGTGTGAGTATTATATAGATGTGCAAAGTTTTTATTTTTTCTGCACAGACACTTTAGACCAATGGTTGCCCATAGCATCTTCTGGGGTTACTTTCCATCTACATTTACATTCACGAATGATCATCTTGGATGAAAATCTTATGTTAGTACCGCTTTTCACTGACTGCAGGTGATCTGCCATGTTAAATTGCTGAACATTCACATGCTAACAGCCTTGTCTGCACAACACTTGTATATTTCTACTGTCACTGGTAACAATCAGCAACGATGGCCACTTGTCAGCACTGACATGACAGGCTGCAGTCCCATTTACCATTTCTGTATGAAGCCTGCATTATCTGACTGCATGTAGATAACGGAACCCCCAGATGAGTGGGCAATGTGTGTGCATCACCATCGCAGAAACTCCCCGCATATCCTTATCCTTAGTTCTTGTTCAGTACACGGCCTTGGAGCTGGCACAGAGGAATTCTGAGATTAACGGCAGCTCAACTTGCTGAAATTCTGTTGTTTGTGTCATTTGGGGCCAAGACAAAAAAAATGCTTCTCAGGGCTAGAATGTTATGGACATAATTTTACGGCTGGTTCATAAGTCCCAGCAGGCCTTGTTGGTTGTTAAGGTCGGTCAGTGCTTATTGGAAGTGGTAACGTTTATTATAGCTACTTCAGCTTTTTATGTGAAGAGAAAAAGTTTTTTTCTGTTTTATAGCACTGCACATATGAGGGATTATGGTAAATATGTTGTGGCTTTTGAACCTTTTTTTTTTTTTTTTTTTTTTTTTACTATTCTGCATCATCAAATTTATTAGAGTAACCGAATCAAAGACCAGCAGTGTGTAATGGCCTAATTCACATAGCAAGCAAATTTCAGCCTCTATTGTTTATTTTATATATGTTTTGTGTTACGATACTAACAAATAATTCTTGGTGACGTTTTTTGCATATTGCCCATTACTCCTACTTTAAACATTGACCAGAACATAGGAAGAATATCTATAACTTCCTATCCAACCACCAGCTTACATTAAAACTTGCAAGTCCACCTATAATCACTGGTAATGGCATGGTCCAGGTTCAGTATTCTCCCTAGAAATGTTTTAAGCCGGGTTGGAAGAAGCTGTAACCAGTGGCAGCCCCTGTATTGAGATCCAACTTTTCAGTACCCACCCACAAACAGCTGGGTGGTTACTGAAAAGTGCTGGGTGGTTGTGGTTAGTTGTAGAACAGGGGTCAGCAAACTTTTTTGGCTACTAGGCCATTTTAGGAGGTCAAGAATGCACACTAGGCCAGACTGTTTCTCAAGTCCTGCGTTGATGTTTCTGACCCCCACCAGGAATGCCCCTGAGGTGAAATCCCTCTCCTCCGCAATGCATATGGAGGAGAGGGAATGTCCCCCTACCCCGGCGGCAGATGTGTTAATGCCGGCCATGGTAAATAAAGATGGGAGGCATAACAAGGAGGCTCAAAAGCCGCATGCGGCTCCACAGCAGCGGGTTGCCAACCCCTGCCTGCTGGGATTAGGCTGGATCGACCAGGGGAGCGTTAGGCCAGAACGGATTCTGCCTGGGCTGTATCTGGCCTACCCCTGTTGTAGAAGTAAAGGTGCAGTGTCAAAAGTTTTAATTGCACAATGTTGTTTTTTTATTACCACTTGAAGCCTAATTAGTTGAAGTTGGAGCAGAGCGACAACATCATCAGTTTGTAGCTGTGTCTTCATAGTCCAATCACTAGCTGGGGTGGGGCATCAAAGGTTTTGCATGCCACCACACCACATGTAGGAAGCACCCAGGAATCTGCTAATTATACAGAATCCAGTTTAATGTATTAGATTTGAATTTTGCAAAGATGCTGGGTTTTCTGAATAACATAAACACAATGTTGTCTAGAATTTCAGATGGTAAATCATCGTCTTGTACTTTTTGTTACAGAGAATATCCCATACTGCTCTATCGCTCGTTTTCAATTATTTTTGGGGTCCACAGTAAAAATGATCTATCAAATTAAGAGAATTGAGAATGGGGACACCATTCTAAACCTGGAGGAATCCCTTTAATAGAGCAGAGTGTTAAAGGAACTTCCATTGAGGTTTCTGTTGAGTAGTTTAGTAATCCCCAACCAGTACTGAACTAACCACTATTGGACTAGAGAAAGTAACTACTAGTACCCATTCAACTCCAGCTAGTATAAGTGGGGCAAGGAGCTTCCCCTTCTCTCCCTTCATTTGAAGAGAATAGAAGTGATCTCAGCTTCCTATTGATTTGCCTTTTAGTTAAACACAACTGCATGCTCTTGCATGTCATTATCTTACATTGGCTCCTATCTGTAAAACCCAGCACTGTAGGATTGCATAACAAAAAAACAGAAAACATGTTTTGCTTCAGTTGTGAGCTATATTGTGAAGTTATGTTTATCTCATCACATTATCCAGTGCAGCATTCTACTACACAACACTTCATTGTTAAAATATTTTTTTTCTAGTTAGATAGACCGTGTTAATGATATGGACTTACATGAAAGTTTTACATTAAGGGTTCTATCTGATGGATTCCCACACACGTGTCTGTATAAATTTTTATCTTCTGCGTTTGATGATCTCAGCAAGTTATGAATGAGCATGTGTAAAGCAGGATAAAAAAATGTTACTCCCATCATGCAGGAATTTCCTGTTCTACAATATGAAAGCTCTGGGGTTAATAAACTGCAGGATGAATCCAGGGTACATCTCTTTCTAATGATGCTAATTGCCTGGCTGGCACACTGAGTCCCTGACCTGCTTCCAATGTGTGAATGAGAAGTCGTCATTAATTCGCATGCTTGTTCTTTGGCATTGGCTCATAGTATATTGGAGTCGGGGGATCCAGGTAAATGGCTTTTTAGAAAAAGGTCAGCAGTGGCAGCCTTGGAAATTTTGTCATGACATGATTCCACTGAAAACTGTTGGCTTTCAAGAGTACCAGTCATTTCATTCAGGACAGTAATCTAGGTTAGTGTTTCTCAAGCAGGATTCCTCTGAAACTTGCTAGGGGTTCCTTGAGCAGTTTGCACCCCTCAGGTCAGTTTAGGTGACACCAATGATCTTTTTGGCTATAGTAAGGTTACAGTCTTCTCACTGACCAGCAATGTAAGATGAATTCCTACCACTGACACAAAACAATTATATTGTGACCTGTGGATATAGTAATTATAGCAGGGGGTCCTTTAGACCTGAAAGTTATCTTAAAAGTTCCCCTATGTGAAAAAGGCCGAGAAAAACTGATTTAGGTACACAGCTTTATTCATCTCAGGAAGGCAGCTACCACTATGTCTATTATATTATTAAACTGTATTTATATAACACCAACATAATAAGTAGTGCTGTACCCTAAATAGGGGTTGCAATTGACAGCAGATACAAGCATTGACACAGGGGAGGAGGAGACCATGCCCGAATAATTTTACAATCTAAGCCTACCTGAGCAATCCAACTGTACCCTGGAATTATGAGAATTGTATTGCATACAAGACTACAGTTTACTTCTCCAAAGTTCCATTTTTTTTACTGGTAATGGTACACGGCACCATACCGCCCATGATGTTAGTTGTTGGGAATCTGATAATCCTAAAACAGAAAAATGCAGATTACCTTGGGTACTAAGATGTCACAAATAGCTGAAACACTGTTCAATAAAGCAGTGTTATTTTCCAAGAAAATCCAGTGAATGCATTTTTTTTATTCCAATAGAATATAGGTAATCAACAAATGTGTCATCTGCTTTTTTTCCAGGTCAGGAAGGTAAGGGGGGTTGCTATGCATAAGAATGGGCTATTGATTGTAAAATGGTTATAAGAGCGGCCTTTATTTTCTGTACTGCTCTCCTCAACAGTACCTGCACTGTATTCTGGGGACCAGAACCATTCCTGTGCTGTGTATGTCTGACAGCATGCAAATTCAGCTAAAGATCATCCAAGCTGCAAGCAAAATAAGTCAATTGAGTCTCAAGACTTCCTTGAAAACACTGCTTCTCTGCTAAAGGCGCACAGTACACTTATAGATGTAATTTACTACTCTCATATATTACCTCCAGTGGGATTTTGTTAATGATTATGGGCAGGTCTGCAGCATCGTACCACATGATTCCGTACCATTGCCCTCTCTGAGAGCTAAAAATGGTGACGCTGCAACTAGGAACACGCTGGCTGCATTTGTGCAGTCCCAGAATGCGATATTGATACCGGTAATTGTGGGTATATAGAGAGTGCAACAGGCAAGCACAGAAAATATAAATTAAGGTAAAATTGTAGACAGTTGAATGTAATTTTTTATAGCTGATTGGAGCTTCTTACACACGTCAGATGATCCTCCCCTGTCCAAAGAACAGTATTAGGTGTACAGTGCTCATTTATTCATCTGTCACTAAAAACAATCATGAAAAATCATTTGCAGAGGCAATCATCTGACATCCGCATAAGACTGTAAAAGAATCTAAAAGATAAAAAGTCACGTTGTTAAACTTGGATGTGATTTCAGACCCACTAATGTAACACTCTGTAGGCAGCTACAGGAAAGGGTATGGCGGGGAGGAGTGCTGAAGCTGGGGCAGCACAGAAAGTATTCAGGCATTCCTAGAAACAGTGAGGGATATACCGAGTATGGAGAAAGGGGCTGTGCATGGCCATTGGAAAGGCCAGGTTACATTAGCAAGTTCAAAGACACTTTGTAAGTGGATCAAAAATGATTCATAGCACACAAGTAAGCATTTAATGACTTAATTTTCCACTGATTTCACCTGCAATTTTTATTTCAAATTTGTGAGTCTCTCCTGCTCAATCCTGGCGCTCTCGTTGACTAGCACAGTGTTAGGAATGACGTGTTATTTGGTACATTCGCCTTTTGATTTTCTGCTGTGCTAGTTTAACTTGTTGTATCTGTATCTCTAATTTGGGACAAATTTATTGTAAAATCCTGTAAAGTAGAAGAAAGCGACTGTTTTCCTTTTACCATAATATAAATTCAAAATGCTGTTTGTAAATGTTTCAAATCTGGTAATGATTTATCTGTGAGGTGCAGAATTCTGTTGAACTTCACTTTTTGTTTTGGAAGCAAACCAGTACAATTCTTCTTTAGGACACGGTAACATTTTTCCTTTAAAGCTAGGATGATAATGAGCTCCTACTTACCTTTACTATGCTGCTTTGCTACCCTGTTCCCCTTCTGGACCTAGGTATGGGAGTTTTCTCTGTCCTTCCACCCCACAATGCAATGCCTGGTTTCATGGATGACAGTCCTTAGCTATGTGTATCTGCACCCATCTAATATTGGTGGCTTCAATAGACACATTGGGCCTGATTTATTAAAGATCTCCAAGGCTGGAGAGGATACACTTTCATCAGTGAAGCTGGGTGATCCAACAGACCTGGAATGGATCTGGTCCAGGATTCAAAACATTTGCTAGCAAATGATTTTGAAGAAATCCATTCCAGGTTTGGTGAATCACCCAGCTTCACTGATGAAAGTGTATACTCTCCAGCCTTGGAGAGCTTTAATAAATCAGGTCCATTGGGGGATCAGGATACACATGGAAGGTTATATGTACACCCTACAGTCCCATACTGAACGGTATGAGTGTATGGGAAATGCAAAAGTCATATTGCATATGTATGGTCTGAGCACCCATGCTAATTCCCAATCTACAGTGTGTTCTGTTTCCATACATCCAAAATTACCTTGACTTGGAGGGACTGTTTCTCTTCTGCCTCTAAATTGTTACTTTTTTTTTTTTTTTTAACAAAAAGGAATAGAAAGGAAACATGGTAAAAATATCACTTGTTGGTTCAGCTAATCATCCTTTGAGTATTCATTATTTATGGTCCCCGAGTATTACAGGGCCTATCATTTTCCTTTATACTTGAGCTAAAACTGTCTTCCCCATTTCCAAAAGTTGTGAGGTTTGTTTTGCAATCCTCCTTTGTATTGTCTGTACAACCTAACATCCACATTCTTTGTAACAACTACAATTAGACTTATTGTTATCTATCCAAACAAGAAACTGCTAACATTGATACTTTCTATGTTTACCTTTTCTTTGTAATTAAATAAAATTCAAACAGGATTTTCTCCCACCCGCTCTGCAGACAGCTGCAGAATTTCCAAGAGTAAATCCTGTGAATGATTGAAGCTCTGACATGCAGTAACAAGGAGAGATTTGCACTCCCAACTCCCTACTAAACCGTGGCGCTCCTAGGTCATGTGAACTAAAATTCTCACCAACGTGTTTTAAAGAAACAATGCCAATAAGGACGAATGGTAATATAATGTGACTCTGTGTGTCGGAGCTTAACTGGATGCTTGATGACAAATTCAGAAAACGCAGAGGGAGGGGACCGTAAGGCTTAATTTTTATAAAAAAATTAAAAAAAGAGTGTGTTTCACTTCTAGGAAATGTCTGCTGGTAAAGCTGCTTATATAAATCATGTAATCCTGCCAGTACTGCAGATTTCTGTGTGTTTCCTTCTATAATAAACCAGATTATATTATGTTTTTGCATGTTAATATCTCTCCTCAAATATTACCTAAAAAAGAGAAGACAAATATGAATAATGAGAAAGCAGCAAAAACAGGTGATGTCATTGTGAAATCCATAATTTCTCAGGAGCAGTTCCATGTACAAAGCTTCAAAACTTGGGACCGTTCCTTGAAACTAGAGTCAGCTGGCAACTGTGAAATATTGATATTGAAAACAGATTCTGCCGACTGGCACCTATAAACCAAGCTCCAAGCAAACCGCTAAATATACAGATGAAATACATAGAATGGTTTGTGTCGACAGGCTTTGGGCCTGTGAAGGAAAGCTTGTTTTTGACATCATTCTGAAATGCTTCAGAGATTATTCAGAATTCATTGACAAATGCATCTGATCTGTATTTAATCTTTTTCAAGCTACTTTTTGCATTTCCATAGATTTGTATGTACAAAGAAGCAGTTCTGTGGGATATTAAAGCCTCATGACACTGACACAGGGAGCTTTTATACCTGCAAATGTATTTCTGCCTATCTATTCCTTTTATGACATAGAACAGCAGTATCTAATGCGGGCAGGTCTTGTCTCTGTGACTGAACAGTGAAGGAAGAAGATGATCAGTGAGCTCATCTCTTTGTCACTTTGGTCTATCCTTCTACTAGTATGCCACTTGTTAGGACATGAGCACTGCAGGACAACTTCTTGTTTTTTTCTCCCTCTCCCTGCTTGAGCTTCTCTGCATAGAGACATTTGGTAAAAAAAACCCTGAAGGCAAAATCAAATTGAAAAAGACCTCAGAAAGATGAGTGCAGTATTTTATATATAAGTAACTATTTGCTGTTATTAGAATGATTTTGGATATGAATACTCACATTGTGGAGGTTGCAGAAGTCTGTATTCGGAATTGGACGAACAAAGAGATTGCTTGTGAAGAATATTTCTGTTTTCATGCAGATCCGGTTGCACTCCATGGGCCTGATTTAATAAAGCTCTCCAAGACTGGAGAAGATACACTTTCATCAGTGAACCTAAGTGATCCAGCAAACCTGGAATGGATCTGGCCATGAATTAAAACATTTGCTAACAGATAGCAAATTACTTTTAAGAAACCCATTCCAGGTTTGCTGGATCACCCAGGTTCACTGATAAAAGTGTATCTTCTCCAGTCTTGGAGAGCTTCAATAAATAAAGTACAGTTAGAAATCAGCCAGTTTTGGTTGCAAGAATGGTGTACAGTACACTAGGTATGAAATGTAAATTAAAGTTTGTATTAAAATGGGTAATTTCTGAGCATATAGGGACAGATTCATGTGTCACGCCATAACAATAAAATAAATACAATGGGCACTGTTAAGCCGCATACACAAGTGCAATTCTTGTGGTTGGAAAGGATCTTTCACGATCCTTTCCAACGATAAGAACCGCGAGATGCATGAACGAGTGCTGTACATACATCACCGTTCTGCTCCATAGAGAGGGGAGGGGGAGAAGGACAGAGCGGCACCCTGCTGCGCGCTCTCCACCTTCCCTTGCATTAGGATCGCTCATCGTTCATCGTCCGTGGATCCGCCAGGACGGATCCACGGACGATGAACCACCTGGGCTGTACACACGCCAGATTCTTGCCCGATATCTGGCCGATTATTGGGCGAAAAAAATTTGACATGTGTACGCAGCTTTAGGGCCCTCATAATGGACATAGCAGGTGGGCACACCTGGGGTATGGAGTGCAGATATTCCACCAATAGAGTCTCCAACAGATATTGGTAACAGGTGCTCTAATTCCCTGACTTCTGCTAAAAACTCAACTATCTGTTTTATGTGCTTGACCTTTTAACTGCAGGAAAGGAATAGACTGTGTTGTAATTCTGGTGCATACTTTGGAGTCATTGACAGAGAGGATTGTGTCTACCACTTGCCTGTGGTATTTTACAGCTCACTTCACATGTCCAGAATCTGCTGGTGCAGTCATATGATCCTCACATCATTCCAACAGCAAACTTCTCAGGATTTCAGGATGCATATCAGTCAAAAATTGTAACAGTTCTGTGCTTTGTGCCAGGGGACCGACCCTTTAAATTAAGTGTAAATTATAAAATGTGGCCACCAGGTAGCCCTATAGCTGTACAGCACATTTCTGTGTAATTTAAGTTTATTGTATTATGTGATTGAATCTGTGATATCATCATCTGCAATGATATATATTCTACATTAGATCATAAATAATATGACATTTTAATTTAAAGGCATTTTCCCACTAGATTCTAAAATGTAACTTTTACTTCTGAATAAGGCTTTTCTGTTGTATTATGGTATTTTTGTCTTTAGATTTGTCAGTGGAAAAGTATTTCCTACATTGTAATGATGTCTATGCAAGATAGGGAGATTGAATGTTAGCGGTAACTGTTTCTTTTCTGTGTGTGCTGCTGTTCCTTTCTATCTCTCCTTTTTTTGCTTGCTATCTATAGTTAGCTGTTTCCCCCTCTTTTCTTACCCTCTAAAACTTGTCAAATGTGTCACTGTCACTCAGTTACTCTCTCTTACCGATTAGCAGTCCCGTGTTGCAGTTTTGTAGCCGCATACATGTTTTTATTCTTTCTTTGTTCTGTTTATTTTTTCTTTTTTTTGCCTTTTAAGGCAAAAAGACATTTGTGCTCCTAACATTTTTCCTATAACTGTGGCTTCATCAGGGGATATAGTGATTGGTGATGTGTTTGTGCAGATATAGTAGCAAAATGCAGTTTTAAATTTTGGGGAAAACATAATACATTGATGTCTTTGGTGCAATATGGAAATATTATTGTGTAAATATTAGATTTAAAGAAGGAAAGCAACAATATACAGAAAGTTTTTGAGAGAAGCAGACAGCAAAATATGTGCAGTATGTGAAGGAGTGCAGAAAAATCTGTAAGGGAAAGTGACAAAAATAAGACTTAGTGAGTAGGAAGGGAAGAAGAAACCACAAACACTACATAGTTAGCAAGAAAAACAAAAGTATTTTGTCCTAAAATTCTCTAATCTTCCCAACTTGTATATGATTTCTAATGACAGAATTTTACTGTTCCCTGAAAACATTGTATCGTGGTTTGTATATATATGTGTTTGGCCTTTACTTTGAACACAGCAAACACATCTTATGGGAAATGGTGTGTTGTAGGAGTGATTATTTTTATTGTGGTAACTGTTGAAGTCATTAAGGAAGAGAATTCACCATTAGCCATCATTGTGCTGATGTGTCATTAAGAACTCCACCGCCTATTTCCCCTAAACTTCCTTTCTGTTCTTTAAAGTTCACTGAAAGTAACAGTCACTGCTACCTCGTCCACTCTATTACCATCACTGGGGTGGGTGCTGTCATAATATACAGTGCTTCATACAGTGTATAGTTGTGTCCATATTCTCAAAAGGAACTCTCAAGCTAATGTCCCTAACATAGTCTTGTGCCCATTTTGCAGGGAAGCCACCTAATCTACCTAGTGCCTAGTGGAAATCCATTCAAGCTCAGTAAAAACAAATCTGTGCATAGTGTCATGGTAGAGAGTGCTATCTAACCCACAGTAGGTCTTGGAGGCTTAAAGAGACACCGTGAGTAGTCTGTATAAAGAGCAAAAGGGTTATATGAAGGCTAGGGCTGACAGGAAGACATTACACTGGGACAGTGACCCGACCTGGCAGTGTGGAATAATTGGCAAGTGTGGCCCTGTGCTGTGGTAAGATAGGTATACCATTAAAGTGGTCATTTTTTAAAATATTGGGGAATAACCTTTAAAATGAAAAACACTTGTGTTAGGTTTTAATAGATAAACTCTTCAGGTATAAACACCTACCTAGATCCATTGGTTTTGTTTGCAAATATTGTCCTGAGTTCAAATACACTTCAAGGTGAAGGCAAAAAATAAAATGTACCCTAATGTACTTGTTTAACTGTCAAACAAAGGTTTCAAAAAGTCAGCAAGTTTGTGTTGTTGGGGCAGCCTGAGTGCTGCTTTTATTGTAATGCAATAGTATGTGATAAGAAATTATACAAACCCAATTTAACAGTGTTTTTCGACCTTTTTTGAACCACGGTACATTTTTTACATTGAAAAAATCCTGGGGCACACCACAAATCAAAAATGTTACAAAATGATACTCTGTAGCTAATTCTCTTGTCTCTAAAGCTGCGTACACACTTCCAATTTTTATCGTTCAAAAGGAACAACGAACGAACGACGAACGATCGATTGGGCAAAAATTGTTCGTAAAAAAAGTAACCAATGACGCCGACGAACGAGGAAAGTCGTTGGAAATGAACGACCGGACCGGCGGATCCGATTGGACGACGATCGTTGACCATCGTTCGTGTGTACGATCGTTCATTGATCGTCCATGGTCTAAGCATGCGTGATGAACGAACGCTCGTTCACTTCCTGTCGTGCACGTCACTCCCTGTATCGCTCAAACGATCGCATCTATTGTGTGTACAATATCTACGAACAATCGTGTCATTATCTTATGTACAGGATCGGTGCTATACGATCGTTCGCAGATATCGTGCAGGGTCGTTCGTCGTTCGTTTAACAACGATAATAATTGGAAGTGTGTACGTAGCTTAAGAATAAACAAAGCATATAAGCTACCTACTGCCACCCGCTGACATGGAAGAGTATTACACTACTCTGCCAGTCACTACAGCACAGACACTCGACAATGGTAATTGGATAATTTCCCACGGTACACCTGAAGATCTCCCACTAATGTGTCGTGGCACAGTGGTTGAAAACCACTCCATTATAATATATAATTAAATTTCCTACTTCTACATGATCATTAATAACTGTTGATTGGCTATTGATAATGATTAGGAACCAACATAAGAACAGCGCTCTAAAAATAAAGCTTAGATATCTTTTCCAGCCATAACATCCACAAATGCAAAATTGCAGTAGATCCACAGATTTCTCTACTTTGTAATTTCCTGTTTTTTTTAAATTAGTTTTCTAGCCATGCAGAAATGAATGGTGGAATGCCTATGTAAGTTAAACGCTGGATATCTTGTGTTTTATATTGATAAGGTATATTTAGACATTTGTCGGCGATGTGGTCTCATAATGTTCAGTGTTAGTGAGGGTGGTCCTTCTCATTGTAGGCAGAGATAAAGAATCCATTTATGTTTAAATCTTATAGCTCAGCCTACAAAAATTATTTCTGCTTTGTATATGTGCCTAGTACCCTTTAATTCTCTCTGGCAGTCAGGGTCGAGTTGTCTCGTGGGAGACATTACACCATTCTCAGGGGAGAGGTGCTTGCCAGCAACACTTCATAACTTAACCAACACCATCCTGAATATTTAGAAAATTCTCAACATTAGGCAGAGGCCTCCTATACAAATGTATGTTTAACCCCCTGCAATATTTACTGAACAGGTCATGTTATAGGGCTGTATTCTGATTTGTATTGTCAGTGTTCTAGTAGATGTTCTTTTGTTCTCTGCTTTATTATATTGTATAGGATTGGTGATACAGGAAGGGACTGTCTCCATAAGGGAATGGTAAAGTGGTTATATGCAAATGACCAATATGAATGATTTGGAACATTTTGGTCCGTCCACTAAAAATGACCACTCTGTATCAATTCTGTGTTTCCCTGTGTTTGAGCACCTTTAGTAAGAATGTGTACAGTGTTCAACCCCATTTTTTTTTTAAGCTGGGTGAAAAGAAATCGTAGGTGGGTGGCAGCCCCTGTATTGTGACCCAACTCTTCAGTAACCACCCAAAAACAACTAGGTAGTTAGGGAAAAGTGCTGGGGAGAGCACTGATGTATAAAGATCATTCAAAAAGGGGTTTTGCTTGGATGCTTGTTGAATATCAAGTGGTTAAAGGAGACATTTGAAGCAACATGCTTATATTTTAGAGTTTGTATCCTGCTAACTGTCCCCATGTAATATTTAAACAATAAAAATAAACATAAATTCCCTTTTTCTTCTTGAATCTTTAGGCAAACCAGGTAGAGTCTCCTCTCTTCTGGACTGCAAAATGTTGGGTCCTTATTAAAAATTAGCCGGCACTGTTTGTAAAGAGGGCAAAAGGAGGGGCAGCAGGCCCAGGTTACAAATATATCCATACATTACTGCAATATCTAAAAATACTTTTTATTTGTTGAGTAACATGATCTGTGTGTGGGCTAAGTTACAGCCAGACCTTTTTTCTTTGTAAAAACTTTACTTAGCTGTGATTTAGCTTTGCTGAAACCTGTGGCAACCCGGCAGAAGGAAGCCAAGCCAGCGCAATGTTCCCATTAGGAATGAGGAAGAATAGGCTTGTAGGATCACTACGTCGTTTGTCTCTTCTGCAAAACCTTGACATCATTTGTACACTGACTCTTTCACTGGTAACATCTCTTTTGTGTTTAATGACAGGTTAAGATAATAACATACTCTTAGTTAATATCTTTGCCCTTGATCTCTACCCTATACTTGCATTTCTTACTACGTATTAACCACTTGAGACGTTGCTCGGCTTCCGATACAGACATTTTAAATGTTGAAGTACAGAAAGTTGAGAGGAAACCACACCTTATTCAAAGATATACATTCCTAGGAAATGCCACATTTCCCTAGTTGTGATGTATTGTATGAAGCTATACAATAACTTGCCAGGTTGCTACATTTTTACCCTTTCTACGGATATTATTCTGTAAATCTGTTAACAGAATGCTGGAGGTGTGAATATATTCTCCCATGACAGATAATCAGATTTTTGTATACAAAATTTACTTCTGATTGATTGCTGTTACTGTCCTTTCTTGTATTGTTGTCTGCATTGTCTTTTTTTTTTTCGGTTTCCTACTTACTAAAACCTGAGCCATAATGGTTAAAGTTTCCCATTGCTCTTACCTGGAGTAGTGTGAAAGTAAATGGTTTTACAGCATTTGTTGCAGAATGATAGACCTTATCAACAGCGGAGTTATGCTGCACTAGTCTGGTAAGGACCGCAAGCTCTCTTTCCATGCGAAATGCAGAGAAATGATGTTTGAAGATAAAGATCACAATAACTATATTTTAATCTTCTAAGATTACAAGAATACTCATCGCTCACGAGATTTATAAAGTTGCATGGCTGGGTATTGGCAAGACATCAAGTCAGTTCCCTTATTTAGTGCCTGGGTTTCCAGATTCCTCACAACCACTGGTGTCTGATATAGGTCCTATCCCGGGCCCCTCTCACGCCTGGCCCATCACTGGTGTAAGACTCTTTACTTGCCATTAGTAATGCTTAGAAGGAGCAAATGGACCTAAGAAACCGCCAGCAGTTCAGGTGTTGCCCTAAATCTCGTTTACAGCAATATTTTTTACTTGAGTATCTAAAGGACTGTAGTATTTTAAAACCTTTACCCTGGAACGCTTTAGTGTTTACACTTTCCCTTTTTTAAGAATGTAAATAAATGACTTGATATTTTGATAGAAAAATGTTTCTAAATAATTGCATGAAAAGCTGGCGAAGAACAGAGCAGGCGTCGGACGTGTGCACAGCCGGTTATCAGCTTGCTGGGGGAGCTTGGCAGGAGATCAGGATTGGCTCAATAGTCATTGAAAATATCAAACTCCGGTCCTTGGAAATTCTGACACCCAGAAAGTCTTTCATATTAGCCTGTTACGATTTTCATTCAAAGGGCTCTTTATTCTGTTTTCATAAAAATATGAGTTTAAGCATCTCTTTAGAAAGAGAATTTTGGCTCCTTCTCAAACAGAAACCAGCAGTAATCTGATTCACTTCCTGCTGACAGCTGCTGCTCTCCTGTGAACTAATTGAATGTTTAACCATTTTCAATTTAAAGTAAAATTCTCAAGTGACAAATGAATATGAAATATATACTCTAATTTTGATTGAAGTGATGCAGTTTCCTTTGAAAAAAAATTCTGTATTTAAACTGCATTGTTTGTATGTAAAATAACCAAAACAACATTTAGTAAATTGTTTCAGAGCACAAAGGCAGCAAGACATAACTGGAATTCAAAACAAGATGCAGTGAGGTTGTGGGAAGATACTTTTGTGCAATA
Source organism: Pyxicephalus adspersus (assembly GCF_032062135.1). NCBI lineage: Eukaryota > Metazoa > Chordata > Amphibia > Anura > Pyxicephalidae > Pyxicephalus > Pyxicephalus adspersus. The sequence continues at coordinate 58,592,003 of NC_092868.1, forward strand.
TACATATACAGGAGAAGAGGTTTCAGCTAAATGGACTGTTAATCTTAGACATCCTGCCCAAAGCTTCATACAAATGCTAAATTTTTGTCATTTCAGCTGATTGCTCGCAATTGTCTAGGATGAAAATCCAGCAATCCCACGACTGGGTGATAAAAAAAACAGATCTCTAAGAACCATGGAGGATGCAGCGGGGTGCCTCTCATTTGTCTATTTCTTCTTTAATAGAACGAAATAGAGCAGTTTGCAGCCTCCGTTACTGATACCAGAAAGTGCTGGTGTTTTTATTTCCTTTCCTTCCTCATAGAACAGAATAGAGCTACTTTCAGCCTCCGTTATTAAGCATTTATATAATACCACAAAGTGGTATTGGTTTTCTTCGTTATGGTTTTTTATTAAAAAATTTATTTTTACTTTCTAAATATGCCTAGACACCTCGACTAAGCCCAGCCTATCTGAACACCATCATGTACAGGAAGGTAGTGGTGGAAGATTGATTACTACAAGAAAGAGAGCATGTTGGGAATTGTAGTCCAGGCTGCATGATGGATCAGGATTACACTTCCGGCTGCATTAGCTGTCCCCATTCGGTGCCTCTGCTCTCCTAGTTTGACACCATAAAAGCACGATGTGTGGCAGCGGCCGGGGAGGTGACATCATCCACATCTGGATTACATGTCACAGGGAGGGACACGACACACGGCCAAATCTCATCCATGGAGACAGATTTTATGTTAACGGTGTATGTGCCACTCTTATCAACCCCATGTGCTATATATGATGATAGATGGAATTCATGCCCCTTGCTATGTATGAAGAATGCTTAAAGGGCTATTTATTTATTAAACACAGTTAAAACTGAACCCCAGACAAATAGCTAAAAACACAGATGAAATGCATATATAAGAACTATTTTGCCTAGCAAAGGGTTGGTATTCCCTTTCCTTTAAGTTCTAATCTTTACACAGATTTGCCAGTGCACACAACCTTGCCTGACAAGGCAGAAGACATAAATTTATAGTTCAGTAAAGGTGCGTACACACTTCCAATTTTTATCGTTCCAATCGAACGACGAACGATCGATTGGGCACAAAATCGTTCGTAAAAAAGTAACCAACGACGCTGACGAACGAGGAAACTCGTTGGAAACGAACGTCCGGACCGGCGGATCGGATTGGGCGACGATCGTTGAACATCGCTCGTGTGTACGGTCGTTCGTTGATCGTCCATGGGCTGAGCATGCGTAATGAACGAACGCTCCCTTCACTTTCCTGTCGTGCACATAGTTCCTCTATCGCTCAAACGATCGTATCTATTGTGTGTACAATATCTACGAACGATCGTGTCGTTACCTCTATGTGCAGGATCGGTGCTATACGATCGTTCATAGACATCGTGCAGGATCGTTCGTCGTTCGTTTTTCAACGATAATAATTGGAAGTGTGTACGTAGCTTTAGTCATGTTCCTTCTTCAGTCTTTGACTAGACAATGAAAAGATAAGCACCAGACGGATAAGGTCATTCTTTATCACTCTACTCTCTCTTCCTAATAACATGTCTCTCATCAGCACACTGATTGGCATCTTGTTCTGCTCCGTTGGGCTAGGTACACACGTGCAATAATTATCGAAAACGAAGATCAACGATTATTCCAGATTATTTTGAACGATCTTATTGTGCACAATTCTGTACATGCTGTAACGATACAATCGTTCAAATATAATCCACCAATAATGTGGATACGTTCGTTTTAAAGATCCTTTGAACAGTCGTTCAAACTATGCAGGGAGTGACATGTACAGGAGAAAGTGTATCGCTGAACAATCCAGGATCACTGAACGACCGTACACACAATAGATTACGAACGATCATCGTCTAATCAGATCCGCTGGGGCGGTCGTTCGTTTCCAGCGAGATTCCTCGTTCATCGGCGTCGTTTACCAGTTGTGCACTTTTTTTGTTAACAATTATCGAACGATCTGTTGTGGAACGTTCCTTTCCAACGACAATTATTGCACGTGTGTACGCAGCCTAAGTCTGAGCTATGTCAGTCTTTGTTCTTAATATACTTTATAATTCCTTAATTTCTTTAAGCACAAGCACCATTTCTTACCGAGCAATCCAATGGCTTTGCTTACAGCCTATTCTGCACCTTACTAACCGACAGATTACTTTGGAATCAACAGACAAAATGTATTATTTTTGGGTCATATAAAAAAAGCTGGTTCATGGTGTGCATAGTCTTGGAGTGTAGACTGAAGTATATGAAGTGGAACAAAGGGATATAAAATATATAAAACTATATAAAATAGTCTGCCCCCAATTTTAAGAGAGCATTATTAGGCTGTCAAACATATCCCATTGGTAGGTAGAGAAACAGCACCTTATTAATAGTTATAAGTATGAATATTTTTATTTCTTAACAGTTTATGCAAAAGAAAACAAGCCAATATACACGCTGATGTTCTGTTTTGGATGATTTTTGTGTCAGGTTTATGCCTCCCCGCCTATTTCAGTTTCAGCACCATGAAGTGGTTTTCCTGTAACTCTTCATGTTAAAGTTGCTTTCCCTGAGCAAGCACAAGTTATATTATTCTTCTGGGAGATTAAAAAAGCAGCCTGTTTGCTGGCATGCTAATATATTTCTAAAAGACGGAGCAGATAATGGACCATTTATTAGGTAGTCCGAGAACAGTCGCAGTGTTGTGTTACGTATTCCCAGTCACAGTTTCTAGAAGATCTTCAGTGTCAAAATATTGCACAGTGCTGGCCAGGGATTAGGAACATTCACTGGAAAGGTGGATACAAAGTTTCTGTCACTTTGCACAGCACTCAAGAGGGATCTGAGTTCTTCTTTGTACATTCAACCACGATTCATCAATTACAAAGTGAATAATATTCTTTTGTTTAGGTGTGTGTTTTACTGCAATGGTATTTTTTAATATTTATATGGATGTATCTTTTGCAGTTTCCTTCAGCACATCATAAATCATGTCTGTTGGAGCGCTAGGTAGCATTCATATAAATCTTATAGTTAGTGGTCTGCAAAATGTTACAAACTAGTAAGTTATCGGAGCTGCGACTTATAGCTTTACAATATTTCATGAAACTTGAACATTTCATGAAGTACAGTACTGCTCCAAGAGATTATACAGCTATTATGTGTTTCATCTCTTCTCTGTAAGGTAGAACATGAATGGTTTCATTTTGTATAGAGTATGTCATAGTAAAACCTCAGTTAGTTAGTTTTAATCACCTGTGTGCCATTCAAAAGATTTCCTATTACTTCAAGTTCTGTTGACTCAACGTATCCCCAAAGAAATCAGCTCTTAGATAGTTGTCACTGGGTTTCCACTTTAGAAAACTTTTCCTCTATTCCTGTTCCAATGACATTTTTTTTGTTATACTTTTGTTTTTATACTGCAAACAGAACATATTGCAATAAATAAAAAATAACCAATACCCGATGTGTCATTCTTGTACATAACAGCAGTTTCAATATACATAGCAGTGTAACCATGTGCGGAAAACAGTCATGGAAATAACAGGTCACTGAAAAACATTTTCCATTTAAAACTGGTGGGTAGAAAACAAGAGGGTAAACGGGATGGGGTTTGGAGGGGAAGGTTGAAGGGGGGGAGAGAAAGGATTGGCGGGGGGGAGGGGGAGTCATTACAACCTATACCATATAGGAGTTGCAAGGGAGGTTTTCCCATATACTTTCAGATGTATTTGAGAAGAAAGAGAATTAAAATATCTTGTTTAGTTGTGCATCAGGGATAAGTTTTCCGAGGAGTTAGTATATTCATTCTAGTAAGCACGTCTTTTTGAATTTATCTGTTCTCCCATCTCATGATGTAATCAGATTCTCCATAGACATGTCATTTATTCTTCTTTGGGTGAAATTCTACAACTTTCACTCTTTTTCCTTCAGTCCTAATAACCAGTATCCTAACCCCCTACCAATATTTTTTTTCTTCAAATCTCCATCAAGCAGCTAAACATATTCCTTGGCTATGTAGGGTTCATCAGACGGAGCAAGCTGTGTCCAAATCACCTCTTCCCTGCACCAGTTTTAATGCTTTTCCACCTAGCGACTGTCAGCATTCAGGGCCTGGCAATTTTACAAAAACAGGATGATTGTCAATTGTTATGTGCGAGAACATAAACATAATTTTAAAGGTCATTAATTTCATAATTTTCATAAAACTGTTCATGTACATCCTGGGGAAAATGTTCCAGAGATAACTTGAAGAGATTTTGGTAGTGTGGTGAGAGAAATATTCTGCAGCATAAAGTGGAATCCTGGCCCAGTACTCCCATAAAAGAGAATGGTCGGCTGTTGGTTTATTACTTGTTTTTGCCTACAGAAGCAGCAAACGATGAACTCCAGACCGCACAGTGTGTAAAAACTGTCAGATGACACAATTAATCACTTAAACCAACGGAAGTGGACTTTTTTTTTTTTTTGCATACATATTGTAAGTTTAATAATCCATCTATTTCTTGCTTTGCATTTATAGAACATTCTGTTCAGTAATCACCTCTTCCTTTTGTGTGTGTCTAGAAACCAGGTCTGTTTTGTAGGCATGGGGAAGTTTAGTTCAGGGTAGGAGACCTTACTTAGATTGTTAGCTCTTTTGGTTGGAGTCCTGTTCTCCTCCTGTGTCGTTTTATTTTATCTGTCAGTTGCAACCCATATTTTACAGCGCCGCGTCACATGTTGGCTCCTTATAAATGAAGAATAAAAACAATTTTTCACAAGGAAAATTCAGAATCGATCAAGTGACTAAAAAAAGTTATTTTAATTTTTTACAAATTTATGTTGGCAGAATGTTGATTAAAAATTGAGTGTTGCAGGAGGGATAGTGTGGGCTCTGTATATTGTAGGTTATTTTCTGCCTTTCATAGAGAAAAAGAAGAGTTACACAATCCAATAAAATGGCTGGAGGCTGTATTCCTGCCTACAAGTACGTGTCACAAGGTAGCAGAACATGATTGCATAAAAATTGCTGGATTGACGTGGAACTCAAATCAGAAAGGGTTAAGTGTCCCTCGTCAGGTTTAGGTTTTCTGCTTGTGACCCCTTTTATTGTCTTTGCAATCATACCTGTAGGTTATAATTAAAACTGAATGATTTGTATCTGTTGTGATTTATATTTATTGAGTGATTCATTCATTTTGTTCATAATTCTAAGAGGAGAAGTGTCGATGTTAGAGCAGTGACTGGCGCCTGCTTGCTTCACTTGTTTAATTTGACCATTCTACCAGCAGTTCTGTAAATGTGCTGTGTGGGATCTGCGGCTGCTAGGAACATTTTTAGTAGTTGAACTTGTAGCCTTTTTGGCATAAAATCAAGATTTGGATATGAGCAGGGATGAAGTCTGATATGGAATTGGTATATATGTGTAATCTGCATTTGTTTCAGTGACAGCCATAACAAACTGTCCGCGTTTTCTGCATAACAAGCACAATATTTATCATTATACTGCCTACACGGAGCCGCTTCTCAATCAAGACGAGCCCTTTGTAAATGCAAATGGCTGTTTTCGTTTTTTACCCCTGTACCAATCAACAGATAAGTGTAATTTGTCACTTTTTCTGCACGTCTGAGTGGGTCAGAAGTGCAGATTGGTGACTCTCTAAACTTTTGCATGGCATTATTTGTGAAAAAAGTCTTTGGGTAAATTATCTTCCCTTGTCATTCAGGCCTTTGATTTCTGCTCTAACGTGAAGCTTTTGCATTTCACCATAGTACATATAACTAACTGGTGCCATTGGTTTGCAGATACGGCTACAGGCCTGAACACCAGCTCCATAATAAGATGAATGAATAAAAATCTGTCCACATTGCACATGTATAATTGCTGAATTTTGTGTGGTTTAGTCTGTTTTCAAATTAGCCACAGATGAGCCTTTCCTTCATTTACTGTGTGCAGTTTTGGTTGGTTGCTGTCTGCTTTAAAATCATTTGAAGAGCTTCAGTAAAGGCAAAAATGACCACTGAATTCCCATCACGTCTACCGTTCCTTGTTCTATTTAAAAGCTTCAGAAGTCCCGTGGTTCAACTTTATAAACCTCCAGTTTGCAGCTGTAAAACTAATTACAATTGTTGTATTCTGGGTGGGTCCAGCTTTGATTCATACACTTTGCTGAGGCTGTTGTGGCCATCAATGTACCTAAAATATCCTAGGGGACAGTTGGGAATTTGAGGTTTTAATAGGTGGAAATCTGAGGTGCTTCAACTTTTCAATAGACTTGAAGCAGAAGATGCTTATTTTTTTCTTTCCCACCCTTTTAACAAGCTAAATAAATGTGCCCACATGTTACCAGAGTCTCCATGACTGAAAGATAATGCTGGACATCCTCTACACAGAATTAGGCTGGCTCTGTCTTGCTGCAGCTTTTATTGCTTTTTGTCTGTGACATCAGTGTAAGTTATTTCAGTCCAGGAGACTATACAACTGTGCAAGACTGAGGGGAGGAAGTTTTAGCATTACGTTTAATATGCAGGGAAGCAGCTGCTCCCATCAGTCATATGTTACTGAACTTTTGCCTTTAGTTCTTTAAAGATGAAAATATTGATTCCAAAGGCTTGTCCTGGCCGGTATGCCCTCTGGAAAGATCCTGTGACTTGTGTTATGCGCTGCTCATCACACTGATCATCACCACGTGAGCCATACAACGCCGTCAGCTGGAAAAATGATGTATAAGTCAGGCAGAATAGGAAGAGTTACATTTAATTTTCAGGGTCCTCATCGGGCCCACAAGAAGATGTGAGAGGGTTCTGTACTAATATTACCATCCGTTTCTTTCAGGTATTTCTGAGGAGAAATGAACTGTTTGTCTCCAAATAATTGTGGATACATCCCTGCCTGTCTGCACAAGGTGAAACCAAAGAAAGATATCCAATTCACCACCAATAAATAAACACCATCAGGACACAATCACTCCCAACACCTGAACCCATTGTTCTGACAAGGTCAGGATCATCAATAACAACACCACATTAAGGTGGCATCTGTCTACTGCAAGAAACTGGAACTCTGGATTATCACCAGACACCAACTGGCAATTGGAATTTGTGGGTTATCTGGTGGGAGTTTGGAATCGTCATAACTGTATCTACAAAGGTGCAGCTGTGAACCGCTGATCCTGCCAACAGGAGTTCAATCTGCATTCTTCTTGTGGAAATATTTCACGTGAAAACTGTTACTGGCACAAGGTATGAAAATGTTGTAATATTCTATACATATATACAATGTGTGTTTTCTGTTAGCATCAGTTCGTGACTTTGCTTAGGCTGAGATGATGTCATCAGTCTGCTTCAAGTCAGAGGAAGCATTTCCTTAGTCTCTTCCCCCCCAGGGATCGAACTGCAACATTGTGGATCCAGCCACAAAGTGAGAGTAAAGGCTAATCTGCATCAGACAGTTGTCATCTCAGAAATAGATGGTGACCCCCAGATGATGCCTGAACAAACATGGTCCCATCCTGGAAAAAAGCAGATATGGTCATTATCTGGTTTTGTGATGTATGTTAGAGGTAAAAAAATACTGGGGTGTTCCGCTGTCACAATACTCAGTATGCATGCTTTTACCATGAATGGATCTGATGATAGGCCTTCTTCTATATGTATTTCCTAACTACTGTTATCTAGATTGAAATCTATCTATCTACCCATGGTGTTACACTACTTCCTCCTTGTATTTTCTCCCACTAAGGTCTTGATGATCTCTTATTGAGCCTTAGAAAACATCTACACTTCCCTTGCCTAAAACAACAGCCCTGTACTGTGTTTCACGACTTTTCATGAAGAGGCACATCTGGAGGGCGGTGTCAGGATTAGGAGATCGTTTCATACCATACCGGCTTCCGTTTACAACAGAATATCAGTTTAGAAAGTGAAATGACAGAACACGCCTTGTGCACAGTGTGTAATGTCAGCCACAACCAACCAACTTCTCTTAGTTTCATCATTTTCTCACAGTTACAATTCTCACATTCTTCCAGTTTTATCACACAGGGTATGGACAGTTACAATTAGATCTAATCTCTTAAATTTTGACATCCTACAGTGACTTATTATTGGTTTTTTTATTGATTTACAAAGAAGAATCAATCTTTGCTTAAATTATTATTATAACACAACATGTAATACAACTACTCAGTAATGGCTGGAATTTGTTTTGTCATGCTTGATCCAGTGTTCATGATCCCGAGGATCTCTCCTGATGATGTGGTTGGTAAAATCTGTAAAAGCGTTCTTTGTGAAGGATACAATGAAGCCATTCAAACAACTCCATGTGTATGAAGTAAAAACCAGCACACAAGATCAGTGTCTGGTGCTTTGGACATGAATTAGTGATCCAGAATGTAATATCCAGTGATTGCACAATGAGGAGATATTAAAGTATGTTTGAAGGTTTGATCCTCATTCAGATTATACATTTTTCTTTATGTTATGCTTTGCGTTCTGCTTAAAGGCCATTGACTATTTAGAGCGGGCATAATGTTATTTTTGGTCATTTGTAAAGGAGAGAATACTACCTCAGTAGTTTTTGTATTGCTTAACCTTTTTTGTGGTCATTTGGTGTCCATAGATGGTCAAATTTCCATGCAACTGTATAAGAATGATGGGGATCATATTGCTATCTGTAGTGTAGCACAATGAATGGATATCACTGTTCCTCCTGCTATAACCAGGCCAGTCGGCAGATACCTCGGAGTAGTTGGTTGCATTCAGCTGTTTTGTGTACTTGGATGCATTACTGATGCAATTGATGCAGTGCCCTGACCTTTTGTAGCTTTTACCTTCAGGAAATGATAATGTGGGTTGGCAATACGAATATAAATGAAAATTACTTTGTGGTGGGGTTTCTAACAAGTTCTCAGTACATACACAGAATTTTCTGTCTAATGGCCTTGCTAACCCTGAAGCACAGCTGTATTGGAGGATACACCCAAATGGCTCCCTGCCACCCTCACCCCTCCTCGCCGCTATTACTGGGAAACATTATCAAGCCATATTGGAGTTGTATAAAAAGAAAGTTGTAGGATAGGCCTATCATTTCTGATATGATGTCTGCAGTTACTGATAAAATGCAGAGACTTTGTAGCAAATCATTACCAGCTACTGTGATCAGTGTCACATTGTGTATCCTAAAAATGATACCTGCAGTTCTGCAGGCGATGGCATTCCTTTGGATGTGATGATAAGTTTATAGTTGGTTTCCTGACAATGTTCTTATGTTTATCACCTTTCCCTAGCAGTTTTTCTTATCCTGCAGTGGGAACTCCTAGTGTAGTAAATCCAGTAAGATTTCTGAGGATACCATATCCAATACAAATATAATGTGTATTCAGCATATTTATTCAGCATATTTACACCTTTGTTAAACATTTTATTTCCAGTGTATTACTATCCTCTTATAACTGTAAAATGACCAATAGAACTATTTCTGCATATAGGTAAAGTTCTTAGTATCTTTTTATTTCATACATATTTGGGAGATTTTCATCAAACATAGATTTCAGATAAACGCCATTTGTGCGGTAGTGATACTATGGAAGGTTTTGTAGAAGCCAATACAGAGCCAGTGTCTAATGTGGGAATGTCCTCATGAAACACTGCGCTGAACCAGAAGCACCAATTTTTTAAAGAGCCGTAATATGTCCACTGAGGGCCACAATAATTTAATTTCAGAACAAGAATATAATTTCTGAACCTACCGTGTTTCCCCGAAAATAAGACCTACCCCGAAAGTAAGACCTAGCACTATTTTGTAAACCTGCCCTAATATAAGACCTACCCCGAAAATAAGACCTAGGAGAAAAATAAAATAAAAGCATACATACCGGTAAATTAAAAAAGTACTCACCAAGACAGCTCCAGATATCTGATCCTGCGTGTGTGTCCTTTATGCTGGCTGCAGCGTGTGTGTCTTTGCAATAGACAGTCATTGCATAGAGTGATCAGAAGGGGACAATCAATGGCATAGAGTGATCAGAAGGGGACAATCAATGGAACATGAGTGATCATGAGTGACTTTCAACAATAAATGTGTACTGCGGTCTTCTTCATGGAAAAATAAGACATCCCCTGAAAATAAGACCTAGTGTGTTTTTGGGAGCCAAAAAAAATATAAGACAGTGTCTTATTTTCGGGGAAACACGGTAACATCATAAAAAAGCCCAGAATTTCACTATTTTACCTTAAAGAGCAAATTTCCAAACATCCCTTAAACGACTTAGCCTTAAAATATGGAAGGAGAACAATTGGGGGGATTTTTTGTTATTTCTTTTTTATTGATTTTGATTACTTTTTTGAAAAAAAAAAAAAAAAACACCTTTATCCCTGACCCTATGTAGCTTTAGACTATGCAGTATTCATTGGATATCTGCACTCTGCTCTCCTCTTCCTATGTGGGATATATTACTGATTTAATTGTGCTTTCAGCTACATGAGTCAGTGAGGGCTTCAAATCAAAGTCTGTAAGGAAGGTGGTAAACACTTCACACTTATTAACTGCATTGTTATCACGGGGGGAAATATATGAATCCAAAATGTGCATAGGGTGCAATAGTGGATGTAAACCATGATTGTGTATCACAAATTGGATATTGTTAGACATGCCAGAGAAAGAAAATTAATTCTAGAGTTCTCATTTACAGTTAACACTAAATTGATGCACTGCAAAGGCATCTAAACCATTGCTTAATATTCATTTTAGGTGCAATAATTTTCGCTGTTCCACGAGCACGCACAGTTTTGTGGCTTGACACAATTTTTTTTATTTTGTATGTAAAATGGGGAATATTTGATATTGTGTTTAGATTAGTAATAATTTTAGTGTTTTTTTTACATTACATGGATTTCAGGCAAATGTTTGGGGATCATAAAAACTGCAGGGCTTCTGCTTTCAGGAAACATGTTTTAAAGGTTTTAAGTCATTCTCTATCTAAAACTGCAGATTTTTACACATGTTCTACAGAATTAAAGAAACTGCATTGGCGGCCAAAAAACCCCCCATTTATATAATTTGAAATAGGTGCATCAAACTTAACGCTATCTAATAAACAATGATTGATTCCTGTTGGGTCCATGATGGGTTCTGTTGAGTTGGTATTCAAGCACCGCAGTTCAGTATTCTGCCTCCAGGTGGCAATATTTCCATTGTGTCTGCAGATATTTATAATCTCCAAAGTAATAATGACCTTAGGATAGAGTTCATTCTTCATCTTCCCAGCAAGCCAGGAGGTGTTTAAAAGGAGAATCATCAACTAGTTTATGGAAGGAATTGATATATATAACACAAAATATTTCCATTTCTGCAAAACTCAATTGATGACTAAATTCAAGACCCAAAAAAACTTTTTTCCCCAGCAAATTTCCAGTATCCTCATGTGAGACTGGATAAAATTAGCGGCCATTTATAAGTTATCTAAAGTAATACATTTTGGAAATTTGGTTTGCAAAAGCTTTAGCAGGTTTAGTAATTGCGCTGCTAAGCTTTTCTTCTATTTTAACAGAAGTGGAACTAATTAGGAAAGACTATTTTTGTATATTTGTAATTCATTTTGTAGTATTTTGCTACATATAGTCTTGTTTACCCTTTTTTAAACTAGGAATTGAAGTCTTTATAATTAACCCCCTTTTGCCCAATTTGATTTTTCTTCTCAATTTCCCATTAATTTTGCTTCTTTGTTGGATTTCTTTTGACGTTTTCTTTTTTTCCTTTATTTTCTTAAAATCCTCACATGGCAACCCTCTGTGTCAAAGTCTTAGAAACTAGAGAAAATTTAACTTAAAAATCGGCAAAGCCTATTAAAACCAAAAGTTGATTTAAAAGTCATCCTCAGTAATACTTTACAAAAACTGTGGAATCTTTTTTTTTTTCCATGGGCTTCGAATACCTTCCTTGACTACAATGAATCAGATATCAAAATCACAAGTCTTCCAAAAAAGTCACCTACTCGTATAATCTTTAACATAATATTGGCATTTCAAATACTTTTAACATCTGCAGCTATTTTAAAAAATCATTTTTGGTGATCCTTCCCTGAAGGTCCTTGTTCTGGAGCTTTCTATTACAGGGTGACCATATTATTGGTTTATTGTGGCCCAGCCTATATATAATCTTGATCAGTGATTTGTCTTAAGAAAAATCTTGCCAATTTATTTGTAAAGCAATCCAATAGACAGATATAGACACAAAAATTACTCCGCAAAACAGAAATCGTCCACGAGGCTGGAGAGCAATAATCTGTGTTTACGTTCTATTTATTCTCTCCTTGTTTGGCGTGTCAGATATCGGTCTGGGCCATTGCCATTATGAAGTCATCCACATATACATATTCATACCATGGAGGAATGACGAGGTCCCATTCACGTCACTCAGGTACGGCGATGAATAATGGGAATAGCATGTGAGGTTTTTCAAGGTGTGAAATTATAACTTCCTCAGAAACATCAGTCATATGTTGCATGATATGAACTTCACCCTGATCTTCTTTTTTATGCATCACTGGGGAATACAGAGTTATTTTCAGGTTGTTGCTCATACATAATTCTTCTTTTAAATACTATAGAACAAAAAAAATCTTTTATTAGCTGAAATAGTTTTTGATTTTGCAAGACCTGGGTTCAGGTGAAACCTTTTGTTTCAGTTAAAAGAGAACGTGCATTCCTTTGCTTAACTCCCTGCTAAAATAAACTCCACCTGAACTAAATGATATCATTTGTGACAGCAACATTGTTTTTATTTCTCCAAACCAAGGAAGCAATATTAACAATAGCAACATTTTGTATAGCGCTGTCCTCCTGCAGGTTTAACCTATGTACAGTATGTATTCACTATACAATGTTAGTTATTTTTAAGCTACCCTGTAAACTTTCACATGTAAGGCTTTTTCTCTCCTGCACACCAGATGATATTTCAAGGTACAATGAGCCTGCTAAAAGAATGACGGTGTTGCTCCCAAATTGCTGAATGTTCACCTGTGCTATAAAAGCTAAAACCACTGGGTGTTGCAGATTGTTTCTGTCATTCTTAAAGGTAGTTCTGTGTAAATACTAAACTCTGCATGTGGGGTGGAAATCCCTGTACCTTCTGAGCTTCAGTAGAATGGCATCAATCTTGTTACATTTTTCTATTTACCTTTTACAGGAAGAGAGAAGCTCCAGAGCTGTAATGATACAAAACCCCAACAACTATCAGTAATCTGGAAGGTTTATATTACAGGTATCCGGCAATGACTTTAGGTAGCATGCAATTAAAGCAAGTGACAATCACTGTAAAGCACCCCTAAAGTTAATTATAGGCAATTGAACAATCTAACATTTTATAACATACTTGTAAAAATTAAATGACGTAATTATTGGCACATGTTTTGTTCAGACTAAGTAGGGAAAAAATATGAAATCAACACATAAATTTTACTTTTCTGCACCTCCTCTGGCTTTTATGACAACTTGAATTCTTTGAGATGTGAACTTCAATAATGCAAAACAAAATTATTCTTCAGTGAAGTTTCTACTTTTTTTGTATACCAATGGACAGATCAACTATGTGGGATGGAGCCTTGTCATAGACCATTTTTTTGGGAATAATACTATACATTTTCAGTTAGATTGAGATTCGGACTGTTTGATGGCCATGGCATTAGGCTGATAGGTCTTTCATGTGCTTTGTGGCAAGATGCATTATCATTCTAAAAAATGACTTCATCACCAATCCTACGTTCCATGGATGGGTATGAAAGGAGAATCCAAAATATCAATGCACCTCTGTACATTTAGTGTGGAGGTAACAATTGCCTTGTCCCCTGGTCCATTACCTGGCATGTAACCCCATATCATTGTAAGAAAATGTGCTTGTTTTTTTTCAGTCGTCCTTACATGTGTCATTGGAACAAAACCAAACAAAAGTTCCAGCATCATCTCGGCCAATACAGATTTGTGATTTATCACTGAATATTCATTCATGTAGATGTTAAAAATGGTTTACATTTGTTTTTTCTGTAAATCCAAATTCCTTCAGTTGATTTTCTTCAGTTTAGGGACAGACATAGACTCCTATTTCTTAGCATTTATTTTTCATTTCTTTCGATGTGCATTTTCTATTTTCCAGGCGTATTGATTTGAGTTTTTTTTGTTCTGACATCTTCCTTCGTCTACCTATAGTTTTCCAACTTTCTAATTGTGTTTGTATTGGCTCCAAATCTGTGATACAGCTGACTGGGAACAACCAATATCTTTTACCACACTCCATGTAGCATTACTTCTTGGTAGAGTTTTAAAATCCTTTCCAATGCTCAGTAATTTGTTGTATTCTTTAATAATTAAGTAAAACCACAGAAACAGCTTAAACATTCTCCAAAAGTAAAAATTCCATCATTTTCACAAGGGGTAGTAGTACTGGCTGCACAGAAAATCTGAGATTTTTTAAGGAATGATGGTGGTAATAACTGCTGGAAATTTAAAAAAAAAAAAATATATATATATATAAAATTTATTCCTTAAAATTGATTGTTCATTGTTACTTGGGATGTATGTATTTGTAATTACACCACCACCATGGCACCGCAGGCGGGCAAGCTTATAGCAATGGGTGGTGAATGTTTAGCTCCTCTAGAATTATGATAAACCTATAGGAGAAGAAGCCTGTGAACGGATCTTGTGCTAGATGTGACAACACGGGACAATAAGGGTAAATTACTGATTTATAGTCAAACATTTTCCGACTTGCAGTGGAAATTCGCAGCTTGTTTCTGCACGTCCAATGATGTCAGTTCAGCCTAAAAGTAAACTGTTTAATCTTGCCACGAATCAGGCCATGGCTGCCACTGTAAGTAATGCTAAGCTACAAGTATTCTTTGTACTATCCACTTGTATGATATTCAACCAACATTACAATCTTTTTTAATACTGATGGTGGAATGGTTTTTATTTCTATACATATGTAGGTACTGACTTCCTGCAAATTTGCACAGGACTCGGCACTGTCCCATATGCTTCCAGAGCGACATTGTTGGTGTTTGTATGGCCTGCAAATATAGATTTTATTAAATAAATTAATAAATAAATAGATTATTATCAAATAATTCTCTATTATTCCAGAGCTAATATTAGTCCTATCTCAAGAAGAGCTGACAAGCCCATAAAGCCCATTGTAATTCAGAAACTCACCACAGTCAATTTGTTCAAAAATCAGATAATATCCCAGCAATTTTTATTTTAGTTGTGGGAGAAATAAGCACCCCCCAGAGAAAACCTATATAGGGAGAGTATACAAACCCCTGGAGTCCCTGCTGGACACTGAACCCGGGTTTGCTCTGTGCAGGCGGCCAGGTGCCAGTCTTACACCTGCAGCTTGGATAATTGTGTTTCTGTGTGGAAAATTTTCAGCTGAATGTTTGTTGCTGCATCTCTGGAGAGGATCCCAGAGAGTTTATGTATTACAGTCTAGGCCTCCGGCAACAAACACTGCCTCAATTACTCAGTACATGGGCTGCGCCTCAGTTGCATAAGCTGAAGGACGGCTTGTTACTTAAATCATCAGATATTCCAGTATTCTAATTATTTTCTTTAACCTTTCCAACACTGACACCATGCATATTTAAAGTTTTCCAACCTTCTGTAATCAGTTACAGGAAACCATCCAATTTTTTTATGACTAGATATGTTTATAAATATATTCAGTGAGAGCGTCATTCATACTGGCGGAATGTGTCACCTTCCGGTACATCCCAGAATTTCATGGTTTTATGAAGCAATTCACTCTTATGAAAGACTTTAATAAATAAGCAAAGGATTTTAGTGAGGAAGCAGATCATACACCGCCCAGAATGGAAATCTGTCTGCTGCCATTGTTAGAAGGTTTATGGCTAAAGAGTAGAAGGGTTTTCAAGCTACATGGAGATGTTAGATTGTTATCACAGAGACAATAGCTTGTGACCTTACAAGTGTCGAGAAGCATCTGCAAGATCACTGACCACTAGAAATACCCCTCCATAGAACAATCTGCCTGTATTCTCATCATTTGTTTCAATATTACACCAAACAATTATGAAAGATTATTTCAGCCAACATCACTTGTGTGTCTGGACAGAGCTCCAGCTTTGTGGGCAGTTTGTAACCACACAGAGATGCCGAGCTAAATGGTGCTCTGAGGGAAAGATAAGCAAACAGAATGGAAAATGCAATTTCACTAAATAGTTCACTCTGTTCCTCTTTACCTCCAGCAAAAGTAATATTTGTAATTGAATGAAACCCACAATAATATTTGTACCTCCTTATATGTTCTTTCCAAATTCAAACATCTTACAAGTTCAATAATACATGATAAATACTGAAACCTAAGCATCACATACTCCTCTTATTTAAAATAATAAATTAAGTATGAATGCATAATATCTTGTTTTTTTAATATCTCTACATTTAGAAAGGCATTGTAATAGTTAAAGTGTAAGTAGAAACAAAACCTTTATTTTAGCTTTAAAATTCTGTTCCTGTTGGATTAATTGGACCCCTCTACTTGTCATGGTGACTTTTCAACAATAACATACTCTTATAGAGATTTTAAACTTTCCCTAACTCCATAAAGCATGTTGTATCTATATTTATTGAATTTACATTGCTACATTAGTACATTGGGTTAATAGTTGGTGTACAGATTGTGAGAATATAAAATAAATTACTATAGGCATTGGGCTTGATTTAATAAAGGTCTCCAAGGCTGGAGAGGATACACTTTCATCAGTGCAACTGGGTGATCCAGCAAACTTGCAATGGATTTCCTAAAAGTAATTTGCTATTTGCTAGCAAATGTTCTGAATCCTGGACTAGATTCATTCCAGGTTTCCTGGATCACCCATCTTTACTGATAAAAGTGTCCTCTCCAGCCTTTTTTATTATTATTATTATTATACAATATTTATATAGCGCCATCATATTACGCAGCGCTGTACATAGTCCATAGTCGTGTCACTAACTGTCCCTCAAAGGAGCTCACAATCTAATGTCCCTACCATAGTCATATGTCATTAATGTGGTCTAAGGTCAATTGTTAGGAAGAAGCCAATTAACCTCACTGCATGTTTTTGGGATGTGGGAGGAAACCCACGCAGACACGGGGAGAACCTGCAAACTCCATGCAGATAATGTCCTGGCTGGGGATCGAACCTGGGACCTAGCGCTGCAAAGGCCGGAGTGCTAACCCCTGAGCCACCGTGCTGCCCAGCCTTGGAGAGCTTTCATAAATCAGGCCCATTGTTTCTGCTTATTTTCATCCAAAATCTGCACCATTTCTTTCATTGTTCAGTTTCCTAAATTGGCAAGACGAGAAGCATCATATATTTGTATTACTAAGTACTGATATAATTCCACTTTAAGGTGAGTGAGTCAGAGTTTTCTCACTTGGATTGAAGAACATGCATATATTATCCACTCATCACATACATACACCTGTTCAGGTATGTGTCCAGCCACACCCGCTTTATGTAAACTGAATACTCAGCAAGCAATCAGACGTGATATCTTAACAATCCTCTTAGTTTATTTTTCTTCACTTTCAACAGAACTTTATCTGAAGTTAATTCAGGTTTGACGTAAATGTCAGCTTATATTTGCAGAGCAACTCTCTGTCTAACATCCAGATAGCAGGGTTCCTTGAATTAGTTTTGTTGAAATTCCTTATTCCTGTCAAAGTCAATGTGTGATTAATGTTTAACTGATGACAATGATTTTTCACTGAATATTAACTCTAGGATCCATATAAATCACATCTGTCAAACTACTGAATTGTCTAGTTATTAGATGCATGTCCGGCTATCAAGGCTTTACTGCTGGCATTGATTCTTGGTTAGGGGTCTGAAGAATAGATTTGTAATTATTTTATCAAAAAGTAATTAAAAGGAAAATACATTAAATAAAAGAATGCAAATATTCTGATGGCTGTAAGTAAATAAACGAGTCAGAATTTTCCTTTAGCCTGCATGTTCTATCATCTTCCAGCTGGGAATGGCCATTCTATACTTTGCCACGATTCAGCATTTTCATTTCTACTCTCCCCAACTTTATCATTGCACTCTTTGGTTTGTGGAATATATTATTGCAGGTGTTTTTTTTTATCTGTTCAATTAGTGTACAAAATACCAATCCTGTTAGAAAAGCACTGATTGTGTAAATGCCTCTGGTGAATGAAATTGTTCTATGTTTCCTTTTGAGGATAAGAACAGAATAACCCTCCAATGCTATGGAAATACATATGCAATACATTAAATAAAAACATTTTATTTGAGGGTTAGGATACAAAAAAGGGAATTTTTTTTCTTCTTTTAGGCATTCATTTAATGCTGTGAAATGGTTGTTGAGATATTAAATGGGAGTAAGTACTTATCTTGTACCTATGATATGCTTGTAGCGCTCACTAAGCAATAACTTGGAACATTGTATTTTTATTTATTTATATATATTTTATTTAGATTTTACTTTCCAAATTGTGAAATGTAAAGAACTTTGTGTGAAAAATCTCAAAATCCATCAGAATAGGAAAAAAAACTCAAAGTTTTTTCAAGTTTGCTCCCCATGGGAATAATGGGTTGTTCCTCGTTTAGGTTGCCATAAATAACCACTGAGTTTGCTGAAAGTGAGTGAATCACTCAAACATTTATAAATTGGCAAAACTGTCATGACTTGGTATTTCCTGTGGACAAACTATAGATTCTGGTCTTTTATTATTAGGCTTTCATGTGTGTACTTTTTTGGCAGTCACAGCTTTCTTTGCATCACTAATATTCTACATGAAAGCTTCATTGTGTATGGTAAAGCTTGCAAATCCTCTTGTCTGTTATGTCTTATGAGGAAAGGGCTGTGCATGCAGAGTACTGACCAAAGCATGATGTAGGCTGTAGCTTCTGGTCCAGGTCACCTTCTGAGGCTGGTACCTAGAATTAAAGCGAGCAGGCGTGTCATATTTAGCAAAGACTGTCTCAAAAAGTACCCCCTTACCACTTCCATTGGAATGAAGTACGTATCAGCCAAGTGCTACTCATAAAAGGTATTGATTAAATGATCATCAGCCAGGGTGACTCCCCTCTATAAAAGTATAAGTTATGGCAGTTTGCTGATCTGCAGCATTTGAAGGCCACCATTCTACAGTGGCAAAGAATATTCAATAGAGAATATTCAATAGTAGGAAACATTCCAGACTGTTTTCATTCTTCCCAGGTGTGAAAGTCCCAGCAAATCCACCCCAAGGTCAGACCACGCAATGCTCAGAGAAATTGCAAAAAAAAAAAAAAAACCCCCAAGGGGTCCATCCTAGACTTCCCAGCATGTTACATGTAAAGGGCATGACCTATCAAGTAGAAAAAAAGAGTGAACATGTATGGAAGGGTTATCAAGAGAAAGCCTCTGCTGTCTAATAAGAACACAGCACGGCTTAGGTTTGCAAACTTGCATCTGAACAAACCACAAAACTTCTGGAACAATGTCACTTGGACAGACAGGATCAAAGTGGAGACGTTTGGCCCACTGCAAATCAGCATAAATCCCTCATACTCACTGTCAGCACATTGATGGATGGGTGATGATTTGAATTTGAGTCCACCATAAACTCCTCAAGTGTACCAAAGTATTCTAGAATCAAATGTGAGGTCAACTATGTGACAGCTAAATCTTGCCCTAAATGGGGCCATACCAAAGGACAATGATCTCAAGCACACCAGCAAATCTACAACAGAATTGCTAAAAAAGAAAAGAGTCAAGGTGTTGCAATGGCATGATTATTATCCAGACCTCAACCCAGTGGATATGTTGTGGGTCTTTAGGAGAGCTGTACATAAACAAAAGCCCAACAGCCTCAACAAAAATATATCTATATATATTTTAAACAAAATGATTGTTTTTATGCCCCAATTGTTAGCTGTTCATCCATAACACACACTTCCTAAACATTTAAGCAATTTATTTCAGCTTGTATTCAGCTGCTGAGGCTTGTTCACCTTTGTCTGATTTCAGGATGCACAGCCCTTGGGGTATAAATGAATTATTTAGAGAGCCCCAGCCACCATCCGTAAAGTACGATTAAACCTCTTGTTTTTGGATTTATAATCAAATTGATCGTATGCAGATACCCTTAGTAATAAGTATTTGCTGAATTTTAGTACAGTTTGGCTTACATTGCGAACATTTGCCGGCTCACCAAATTCAATTTGTGAAATGATGAGTTCATGAGTCGTTCTTGTACATTTAATGAGAATTTACATTTATTTTTGTACTTTTCTTTTTTTACATTGTTTAACATTGCATAATTTGTCAGCACTATATAAAAGTTAATGATAAAAACACTTTGTTTATAAACTTCCTCTGCGACATAATAAGCTTGTGAAGTGAAGCTGTGTTCATCCCTTAAACTTTAAAACAGCAATTAAGCATATAATGGTACCACGGAGTATAGTGTATGTCATATACTATACTATATACTATAATTAATGCAATACTAACAACTTGAAAAGACTGACAAATATTGGCAGCAGATCGAACCCATAAATGAACACCGTGTTTCAGTGCTTCTGATCCCCTCCTGCAGCCTGTTTGCTGACATCTAATGACATTATGTTCCACAGCTATGACTGCATGGTATTTCTCAGGGTGGGTTTGCTGATGGTGACAAAAGTGGACCTTATGTGAGTATTGTGTGGCAATGTGTTGTCTTTGGCTGCAGACACACGTGCAATAATTGTGATTGGAAAGGATCTTTCACGATCCTTTCCAACGACTGCACGATGCACAAACGAGTGCTGTACATACAGCACCGTTCTGTTCTATAGCGAGGGGAGGGGGAGAACGACGGAGTGGCACCCTTCTGTGCGCTCTCCCTCTTCACTTTTTACCATTAAGATCATTCGTAGACGGACGACGGGTGCTGTACACACGCCAGATTCTCGTCCGATATCGGCCCTGAGCAGATTATCGGATGAGAACCATTGCAAGTGTGTATGTAGCCTTTGTGACTTGTGTATCAATTCAGGAGCATGTTTAGGAGATGAGGGCAGACAACTGTCACTGTCTGTGGTCATCTAAGTTTAGGGGTCAATAAAGGTCCAGCTGCGTCATCACCCCAACCCACCTGTCCAGTTATGCATCCATCTTCTGCTGACTCCTGCTTGACTGGTTCCTTAAGGGCCCTACTGGTAACCAGTTTGTTAAGGGAACTTAATCTTGTTTAGTGGCATCTGTTCTATTATCTATTGTTTATTGTTCTTTGGTTGAGGTCTTTGATGACCACTAATTAGGCATCCCCCTAGGTGATCCAGATAGCCATTACCAAGAGAAACAGATTCCAATGTTTAAACACAACATCCCTACCCCTGCTTTCCTACATTGTTTAATGCTGCCTAATATAAAACCTAACTATTGGGATATGGCCTATAGTGTATGTATAAGCATGAAAACATAGGGTACCATATGTACACCTATATATACATACATACACCAACATGTACATACATATACACATATATCTATCCACATATATCTATAAATATCTATAAACAATCTTGGGGTGCAACAACTCTGTCAAGTATAATAGATATACGACAAATGTTCTGCCCTTAACTTCACATTCACATGAGTATGACATCATATAAAATTCTTCCTCTTGTGGGTGAGATTTATTGGATCCCTCAAAAGTTCATAGGCTGACATACTCAACTATTCATAAAATTGATACAAATGAAATCTGACTACACTAATGTATTATCATAAATATATGTTTGTAAATTTAGGTTATAAATATATGGTAAACTGTGATTATATAATTGAATAATTATCTATTCTATTTTGTTGATCTCTCTTCTTTCAGTCTCAATGGTCCACTGAAAAGTCTTTTTATTCTCATCAAGAAATAATCCTTGGAACACAATTTGCATTTTCTTTAGGCAACTTGAAACCTATAGATAAGTTACGTTTATGCAAATACTTTCATATGTATAAAGGAGCCGTCTTTTCCTCATCATTTGTCTTTTGGCTGTAACATAAACCTTTATTGTGTTGGTCATCATCAGGAGAATTTTTAATCTTTTCTAGATTCTCATGGCTGGTCACAGATCTTTCTACAGGTCATCACTGTAGGTCTCATCCTATCGATAGTAATCATTCTTTACTCAAAACTTGAGAATATTAACTACTATCAGGATCAACATCATCATCATCACACATAGCAACTTTTCATTAGGAGCAGTGATTTGAACAAATCGGTTCGACATCTGGCAATGTAGCATGTAGAACCATTTACCATTCAACATGTGTAAAGTGACATGTCATTCCTTTAGGCCATAATATCCAGTTCATAAATTCAACCAACATTAAATTATTTCTTTACTATGGACGGAGATGGCAAAAGTTTGAATTGTCTATTCCTTTATGTCTCAGTTGACAAAACATATGTGTTTCAAGTTTATTAATTATCCATGTTCCTCTGATGATAAAGTTTTTATTAATTCAGAAAAAACAGACACCTTTTGGGATGAGGTCATACTAAAGTCATCATGAAGTTCAATAACGATTATCCTCATTTCTTGATTGAAGTCTTCTTGTCCTGTCTTTATACACTTAAAGTTCATCACAGTGTACCATATATTTATAAATGATATAAACTTTCATATGATACTTTTATTCAATAAACATTAAAAATATTATGAAAATAATTTATCTTAATGTTATGAAATATTATTCATTTACATTTATTGATGTGTTGTTTCCTTTTTAACAAAAACCTTGATAATCAGCATATTTTTTATTTATTCCCTTATAACCATATTTTAAAACATATATATATATATATGTGAAACTATTTCCATTATCCTTGACATCAATATGTAACTTTTCATATAGTTCAACTTTTCCTTAATATTATATACTTATTACTTAAAGATAATTGTGTCAACATAATATAAAATAATAACTAAAATAATAATAATAGAGAATTGTGCACTTACTCTCCATCATTGGTTTCAGTTATTTCATTTAAAAAAAAAAAAATTATTAAATATATATATATATATATATATATATATATATATAATATTGACACATTGCATAAGAAAAATATTTTAATAATACTAACTCTGAAGTGGAATACGGTCTTGTAATAATTACCCCTGCAATGATCTTTTATAGTTTTATCCCTGATACTTGTGAGCAGGTATACTAGTAAACAGCTGTTGGTTATCAATCATTGTAAACTCTGCAGTATTTAACCAAGAAATTTTTTTAAGCTGGGTGGGAAAAAATTGTAGGCGGGTGGTGGCCCTGTATTGTGATGCAATTTTTAGTAACCGCCCAAAAGCAGCTGGGTGATTACTGAAAAGTGCTAGGTGGTGTGCCCAGCTAAAAGGGGCTGGGGAGAACACTGCTTTGCAACTTAAACTACTTCTACAATGTATGGTAATTAATGCAATACTTAATCAAATAACATCATTTTGTAGACCTCTTTCAACCATTCAAATAATTGACCCAAAATATCATGGGTTTTTTCATCTCGGAACCAGTGTTTAAAACTTTTCATTGTAATTAGGAATAATAAATATATATTATTGATGCATTTTTGACATACAAACATGTAACAAATATTTACGCAATACCATGACAACTTATTTTGTTTGTCTTCTTTAACTTGTTTTAGGTTATGTATTGTCCTTCAAGTCCTAATTTGACCCACCGTTGGTTAAGTTGTAACCTAATCCCCTCACATTTTTCCCCTATGGTGTGTCCTTAACAACAATGTGTATTGTCCATCAACATAAGACTTGTAGCTTTTCCCAGGCACATGTGAACCAACACTTACTCAACACTTACTCACCAGAACACAAGTAAGTAAGGTTTAATTTTTAATTTCTTTAATTACACTTTTGTTGATTAGTATCGTACACTGTTATCATTGAATATGTTTATTGCCATATATTAATTATTATATCACATTAGCATCCATTTTCAACCACAGATGCTATCAGCCATTTCATGCAATCACAGCCCCATGCTTTCAAAACATGCAAGCTATTTTTTCCATGGAAAGGCTCTTCTCTTTTAGTAAAACCTTTATCTTGTAAAGAAAAAGTCATAAAGAACATTAAAGTCACATTTATTGAAAAATCCAATAACATTGTTACAAAATAAAACAAATTAATGATCCTCCTCTTATCCCTAAAAGGAGAATAATATCGTTCTATTTATAAACTTGTCATGACATATGTAGAGCATATTCATATCACATCACCTCAGGGAATATCATTTGATAAGCAAAAAGTAGCTTTAATCAATATTTAGCATAATTGACCATATTTGTAACACTATAAAAGTAAAAAAATATATATTACACAATTTATACATTTGATAAATATCATAATTTAGGCCTTTGGCATATTATAGTACTTTAATATTAAAAAATATTTTACATAGAGAATATCATTATACAAGAGAATATCCTTTTGTGCATAGCCTTAACATCATTACTATAAGACATTTAAACAAATATTTGAAGTTATCCTGCGCCTGTCCTGCATCTTGTTCCTAAATTAGCATTTAAAAACAAAGAAAAAGACAGGGTATTTGAGGTGCAGCAATATATTGAAAACCAATAGTAAATTGAACATGTATGTTACATTTCACATTTGTATACATGTAAATTATCATAAATAGTTCCCACTGAGCAAAGCAGAGTGGGAAGTGCAAGAAGCTAGACAATGATTCCCTTGTGGACAGAAACAAGATAAAAAAAGGCCCTATTATTATTTATTATTATTAAACAGGATTTATATAGCGCCAACATATTAAGCAGCGCTGTACATTAAATACGGGTTGCAAATGACAGACGAATACAGACAGTGATACAGGAGGAAAGGACCCTGCCCCGAAGAGCTTACAATCTAGTAGGTGGGGGAATTAACACACAATAGGATAGGCGATGTGTAGTGGTTGGAAAGTGTGAAAAAACATGTTTTGAGCGCTCTTTTAAATGAGCAGAAATTAGGAGCAAGCCGAATAGGATGAGGAAGACCATTCCAGAGAGTTGGAGCAGCTCTAGAGAAGTCTTGTATCCGTGCGTGTGATAAGGTTATGAGTAAGGAAGTCATTAGTAGGTCATTGGAGGAGCGGAGAGAGCGGCAGGGGGAGTATTGTTTTACCATGTCAGAAATGTAAGTGGGACAATAACTGTGTAGGGATTTGAAGGCAAAGCACAGGAGCTTAAATTTGATTCTAAGGTGAAATGGAAAGTAGGTGGCAATGTCTTGGGCAGAGAAGGATGTTGTGGGGGGTGCAGGTATGGGGTTTAGGAGGTAATTGTAGAGAAGAGGTTGCGTGGGTTGGAGGCTTGAGAGGAAATGACTGCGGAGAAATAATTTTGTTTGGTGACAGTGAGCTCGGTGTTAAAGCTTTGTAGCTGGGCTTTGTAGTCCATGAGGTCAGTGCTGAGGCCAGATTTCCTCCACTTGCGCTCAGCTGCACGAACAGACTTTTGTAGTTGTTTGGTGTGATTGTTGTGCCAGGGTCGGGGGTTGGCAGGGCGGGGGTAGTGGAAGGTGGCAGGGGTAACATTATCCAAAGCCAAGGAAAGAGAGTGGTTTAACATTGTGGCAGCTTCATCTGGGGATGTGATTTTGGAGAGGGAGGGGGTTAGGGATGCAAGGCAGTTTAAGAAAAGGTTGTGGTTACGCATATCTCTCTGCCACTGACCAGGTCGTGTCCTATATTGGCTTCCTCAGGGGACTTGTGGACACCAAGGTGCAGCTGCGTACAAAAAAATATAGTTCATGTTGACTAGCTATACATATGTGCATAACAAATATATTACACTGTTGGATAATGATGGTATATATCAGGTTTAGTACATATTTCTGATATTTTTTGCTAGGGTATAAGATGATATTCGCTAAAATGTCTTTTAAAATATTGTCGATGTAGCGTTGCCAAAAGAAAATGTGGGCCCCCAGGTTGGTGTAAAAGTTTGCAAATAGTTCTTTCCCACTCGCTGAGGTAAAGATTCGCATAGAAGGGGGCACCATTGCAACGCCTTTGGTCTTGAGGTATTTGATAATATCCAAAATGAAGACATTCCTTTCCAAATAAATGTATGTTTGCACAAATATCCTGCATCTGCCTAAATATATTCCTTATAAATATCAGCCTATTAACAATAATTGTTTTCCAGCATATACATCTAATATACATATATACATAACCTCCCCCCCCTATATTATTCTAATATGTTATTTCATTACCCCAATAGCTTTGATGATGATTCAAATGAATTTGAAGTTCATGCAGAATATATATAACTTAACTATTGTTGGAAAAGACATTCGAATGAATATCATCTCTATCCTAGCAAAAAATATCAGAAATATGTACTAAACCTGTTATGATACCATCATTATCCAACAATGTAGTAGATTTATAATGCACAAATGTATAGCTAGTCAACATATGAACTATACTTTTTTCTACGCAGCTGCACCTTGGTGTCCACAAGTCCCCCGAGGAAGCCAATATAGGCAAGATGCGTCGGGCCACGACTCTTACCCTTCTTTATATTTTGTTTCTGTCCACAAAGGAATCATTGTCTAGCTTCTTGCACTTCCCACTCCGCTTTGCTTAGTGGGAACTACCCTGTTTCCCCAATTATAAGGCAGTGTCTTATATTTTTTGAAATGCCAAAATATGCCCTAGGTCTTATTTTTAAGGGGATGTCTTATTTTTCCATGAAGAAGATTACAGTACACATTTATTGTTGAAAATCACTCATGTGCCATTGATTGTCCCCTTCTGATCACTCTGTGCCATTGATTGTCCCCTTCTGATCACTCATGTGCCATTCATATTCTACCGTATTCCCCTTCTGATCACTCTATGCCATTGACTGTCCCCTTCTGATCACTCTATGCCATTGATTGTCCCCTTCTGTTCACTGACTTATCGTACCTTTTTTTCTACTGTACGGCTGGGTAACTCCGTTAGGGCAGGGATCAGCAGCTTGCTTCCTTGTGCAGAATCGTGGGGGCACGTGTGCCGGCTTGTTACTTTCAGTTTCGCTCTGCACTGCAGCCAGCATCGAGGAGACACACACAGGATCAGGTATCGGAGGATGTCTTATTTGCGGGTAAGTGTCTTATTTTAATTATTTTAGCAAAAATCGGGTGTGGCTTATTTGATGGGGATGCCTTATAATTGGGGAAACACGGTATTTATAATGAATTTACATTTACAAATGTGAAATGTAACATTATACATGTTCAATCTACTATTGGTTTTCAATATATTGCTGCACCTCGATTACCCTGTTTTTTTCTTTGTTTTTATTTGATACCAGATACCTAGCAGGGTATGCGGCACAATATGTATTACATATTCACCTAAATTAGCATGATTTAACCTTTGCCTTGAACACTCATACACACTAGAAACAGATGGCTTGCTGACATAATGGAAACTTGCAAAGCATTCCGCTGGTCTCTTTAAATTCTGATCATTCCCTTTATCATTTGGTGACACACTTCTATATTTAAAACATGCATTACTCTTATACCCTGCTTTGTTTGCTCTCATTGAGTTTGTAGTAAAGTAAGATTGCTCTACATGTTTATAGACATTATCACTGTCACACTTAACCTCTTCCTCACAGACCCCTCTCTCCTGCGCCTGCGGGCAGTTCTGACGCTGGGTGTGCCACCATTTACAAGCTTTATAAATTCTGTCCAATCTGCTGGCCAATCATATAATAGCCTCTTGGCCAGCCCTGGCTATTTAGCTAGCTCACACACTGCACTCTGTGTTTGTGGACGTGTCTCCATTGTGCCAAGCCCCTAGTTCTGTTGAGCTAGTTCCTGAACCCCGGGTCCTGCCCAGCCTCTTACTATGGCAGTGGCCTCTGCACTTCTACTACCACCCCCACAATGATTTTCTGGGGATCCCAAGACCTGCCGTGGCCTCATCAACCTGTGTAATGCCCACTTTGAATTTCAGCCACAAAATGTTCCCACTGACCGAGCTAAGGTAGCATATCTAATCTCCCTGCTTTCTGGAGAAGCCTTGGCGTAGGCGTCTCTACTCTGGGAGAGGAAGCCTCCTCAGCAGCCAGTGCGCTCCTGCACCTCTGCCAAAGGTCACTTACTGTGGGACAGTACTCAGTACTAAGCTCATCTGGAACAATGAGGCGCCCCACGCTACCTTCTGGCAAGGCCTTTCTGACTGCATTAAAGATGAGTTGGCTGGCCAAGAGATTCCCACTGCTTTGGATGACCTAATCTCCCTAGCCACCCAGAACGATATTTGTTTCCAGGGGAGATCTCGCTCAGGAAAGGTTTTTCTCGCCACAATTAGCTCCTTCTTTCCAGTGTCCCCTGGAACCTCTAGTATCCTGCTGTTTCTCGTTCTTCGGAGGAACCGATGCAATTCGGCCATTCACGTCTGTCTTCTGAAGAAAGGCTCCGGCGCTTATCTACACGCCTCTGTATCTATTGTGGGCAAAAAGGACACTTTATTAAACTCTGTACACAGAAGCTGGGAAACTGCAGCACCTTGTATGTTCTGAGGTTAGCATGCTAGGTCACTCTTCTCTCTCCTCCACTCATCGTTCCTCCATAACCATTCAGCTTCATCACAAAAAGGCCACACCAGCTCTTAAGGCCTTCATCGATTCTGGGGCATCCCTTGTCAGGGATTTTGCCTGACCTATAGACCCTTTTCCTTTAACCCCTGCAAATCTCTGCGGTGGATGGAACGATTTTGTCCTGTGGACGAATTTTTTTCCAAACTCTGCTCCTGCACATAAGTGGGTGTGTTTCATCATGACACCTTAACTTTCCTCGTTCTCCCTCAGGCCTCTACTGCAGTCATTCATCCCCCCCCCCCCCCCCCTTGCTTCAACTACACTCTTTGGTAATTGATTGGTCTTTTCCTGAGGTATTGGTCTGTGGCCCATCCTGTCACTCCCAGTGTTTGATCAAGGTCAAGCCTCCCAAATGGGTTTCTGCTTCCATCCCTACACAGTACATAGACTTCCAGGATGTGTTCTCCAAATGTAAGGCTGAGCAACTTCCTCCACACAGGTCCTATGACTGTGCCATTGACCTCATACCGAATTCTACACCTCTCAGAGGTTGGGTATACCCCTCAGTCTCCCTGAGACCAAGGCCATGAGCGAATACTTTAAGGAAAATCTGCAAAGGGGATTTATACGGTATAGGGTTCTTCTTCGTTCAAAAGTAAGTTGAATCTCTCCGCCCCTGTATTGACTATCGTGGTCTGAAAGGACTAACCGCTTATCCCTGAGCTCTTTGACCAGCTCCGAGGGGCCCAGGTCTTCATCAAATTAGACCTCTGAGGAGCCTACAACCTGATCCAGATCAGGGAGGGGGACAAATGGAAGACCGCATTTAACACCGGAGATGGGCAGTATGAATACCTAGTGATGCCCTTCTGTCTCTGTAATGCCCCGGCTATCTTCCAAAACTTTGTCATTGATGTTATTCGTGACCTGTTGTACATTTGTGTTGTCTCCCCTGACTTGCCCACCCATAGACAGCATGTCGGTTTGGTTTTACAATGGCTCAGAGACAATCAACTCTATACTAAGGCAGAAAAGTTCCTGTTTGAATGCCCACGGGTGCCCTTTCTGGGCCACATTGTTTCCAGGGAGGGTCCCTCCATGGATCCCGAGAAGGTTACGGCCATCTCCAACTGGCCACTACGCCTCAAGGCTACTCAACGTTTCCTCGGATTCACCAAATATTACCGACAATTCATCAAAATATACTTTACGCTGGTATCTCCCATCACTGCACTGACCCGGAAGGATGCTGACCCCAAGAATTGGCCTTCTGAGGCTGTTGAGCCCTTTCATGCCTTAAAGCAAACCTTTCTTTCTGGCCCAGCTCTGGTTAGGCCAGATGTTTCCAATCCCTTCTCTATTGAGGTTGATGCCTCGTCTGTTGGAGTGGCGGCTGTTCTGTACCAGACCCCCACCGGAGCTTGATGCCCATGTGCATTTTTTTTGAGGAAATTCTCCCCAGTGGAAAAATAATTACTCCATCGGAGACAGGGAGCTCCTTGCCATCAAGCTAGCCCTAGGGGAATGGCGCCATCTTAGAGGGTTCTCCTCACAAGGTCACCATCTTTACAGACCACAAGAATCTCCCAATACCTACAGTCTGTAAGAATGCATTCAGGAATAGCTACCTGCTAAGATGTAAATGAGTACCCCAGGAGCCTGATTCCCTAAGAACAGTGTCTTGCTAACTTCTCACTTGCTTCCATGCTTCTTGCATGGCTAACTATTTCTTGCATACTCCGTGACTCATATTCACAGGCTTCCTCTGGCACTATCTGGCTTCCTTCTCCTGCTGACTTCTGGCTGACTTCTAGCTGGCTTTCCCTGCTCCCAGTCTTATACAGTTAATTCCCATTAGGTATCATTGGGGCTTTTAGATTGGTTACTGGGTGTGATCTGTAAAATGACTATTGGTTAACACTTCATGTGTAACTTTTGGAATTAAATAGACCTCCATGCCTAATTTGATATGGGAAGCTGGAGCTGAAATGTCTGTGGTCATCTACTTTAGGGGTCATCACCCCAACCCATCTGTCCAGTTATGCTTCTGCTGACTCTTGCTTGACTGATGTATTACTCCTTGAGTGCCCTACTGGTAACCAGTTTGTTATTGGAACTAGATCTTGTTTAGTGGCATCTGTTCTATTATCTATTGTTTATTGTTCTTTGGTTGAGGTCTTTGATAACCACTAATTAGGCATCCCCCTAGGTGATCCGGATAGCCAGGTTCCAATGTTTAAACACAGCATTGCTACCCCTGCTTTCCTGCATTTATTGCTGCTTAATATAAAACCTAACTATTGGGATATGGCCTAAAGTGTATGTAAAAGCATGGAAACATAGAGTACCATATGTACACCTATATATACATACATACACCTACATGTACATACATATACACATATATGTATCCACATATATCTATAAACAATCTTGGGGTGTCAAGTATAATAGATATATGACAAATGTTCTGCCCTTAACTTCACGTTCAGTCAAGTACATGAGTATGACATCATATAAAATTATGGATTTCTAACAAGGTCCCTGCCCATCTGGCATGGTTGTGGCAGACACCGGTAATCTCCCTGTAATGTAGTCATTGAGCTGTGAAATGATTCATTCCTTCCCAAGAAGAATTTAAGTGCTTCTCGTCTGGTACTTTATTACATTCTGCCATCTTTTTACAAACTGTCATGTCCAGCTGCTTTTTTGCTACCTCGCCCAGTGGTGGGGAAAGGCGGTGAGTGGATGGCAGAATGCCACCCATTTGTAACTTTCATCTTCATCCCTCATAAGCTGACTGCTGCAAGATTTTTACTAGGTGAGAAATTGCCCATAAATGTGTTCTGCCATCCAGCAGCTAAAATCCGCAGGCTGGGCTCTTTCTTCAGGGCTTGGCAAAAATTGGGTCTGTGTCTGGGTATGTGGCTGAGATGAACTGGGAATAGCCGTCATTTTTTAGGATGATGATGTTGCCAGAATTTTCTCCAGCTCTATGTAGCATTTGTATGCCAGGGTTTTTCTGTTTCTGCCTGATGAAGAACATTTGTATTTCCCAAAGAACACTCTGATGCTCTTTAACTTCAAAAACAATTTACAGTAATATATAATTACCACCAGGATGTGCTAATATAATAACAGACCTATGATAATATTACGCTCCCTTCGACCATTATTTTCTCCAGACATTTGAAATACATGTATTCAAAGCACTTTAAATGCAGGCGTTTTAAGCATGGCGGAGGCAGTGGTCTATGGCTGGGTACACACGTGCAATAATTGACGTTGGAAAGGATCTTTCACGATCCTTTCCAAGGACAAAATACTGCAAGATGCATGAACGAGCGTTTTACATACAGCGCTCTTCTGTTCTATGGAGAATAGAGAGGGAGAACTACGGAACGACACCCTGCTGCGCTCTCTCCCCCTTCACTTTCATTACGATGGTTCGCTGTCCGTAGATCCACCAGATTTTCGTCCGATAAGAGCCCGAAGGCGATTATCGGTCGAGAATCATGTAATGTGTGTACGTAGTCTTGTTGTTATGGTTTCAGTAAAATGTGCATTCAACAATCCCCAAATGTTACGTTGCAACAGATAAAAATAATTTGTATGTAATAGATTGTGTAAGGTTGTGACGTGCAGAAGGAGAGAAACAAAAAAACTTTCCTGATCCTTATGTCTTACCATACATGCAAAGATAATGCACACAAGGAAATGGTTTTGCATTTTTTTCCATATTGAATTTCCTCTTGTGTTATATTGTGTTCCTGCTAATGTGTGTTAAAGGTGTAGAGAGGACAGGTGTTTAGAGGTCCCAGCCCCATCGGTCTGTTCTCTTTCCTATATCTTAATGTAAATGCACATTGTTTTATCTATAGCAATTATTTATTTTTGTTCTTATCTTTATATTGGAGTCCATCCCATCATTTACTGTAATAGTTGATCTTCCCTTCGTTCCCCTGCTTGCTGTATCTATAGCTTATAAATTATTGACCTTCAAGTCACAGCACCAATGGGCCATCCAAATTCACTGCAATACCAAGGAGTAAAAGGAATGAATTTTGGCTCCTGCTGCTCTACAGGGTGATGGCGGAAATAAAGACGGCCAAAGTGTATAATGCAATTGGATGTGGATTAAAGCAAACCTGTTGCTTTGTTGTAAATGAGCAAAGCAAACAGTTGCGTAAAACAAGGGTATCATCTTCCCCCAGCATTATAATCCTTCTTTCACAATATAAATCTATTCTATCAGAGGCCTTATCTGATTCCCATTTCTTATTCCAAGTTTCATAATATTCTCATAGTTTATCTACCTCCTTTAGGTCCTTCCAAAGTGCTATTGTTTTTGCTGCTCTATTTGCATTTCATTATCTCCCAAGTATACAATTTATGCTGTTCTTAGGCTCTGACTGTTCTTGAACCCGCCAATATCTGCATTTGCATCAATTCATGGTTTATTCTTTTTCCCCATATTTCATTTTTGTTTTGTACACCCCCATAGATCTTATGCAATCTGTTTCTGTCAAATAATTAGGCAAAATACTCTGTGTTCCTCTCCATCCAATGTATTTTGTTTTGCAAAAGCACATAGTTGAGCAGTCGTGGTTTCAGGAAAGCCTCTTCATTCCCAGTTTTCTTATGTTAGCTTTTAACCATTGAAAGAGCACCTTGTTAATTTTTTTTATTTGGAATACCCCCATAAAGTCTTCTTGTACCTGTATAGTAGCTCTAGATCCAACAAAGATGAATATAACTTGGTTTCTTACCTTTGGAGCTATGCCTGTAAGAGAATTCTCCTCCCTTTTATTTAGTCAATGTACAAACTAAATTGGTATTTCCTGTACTGAAAAAATAATTTATGCTCCTAGCTGTAATGATATGATCTAAGGTAAATTAGTTTGCTCTAAATCACTTTGGTATTCCCCAAGGATTTGTATTTCAATATTTTTATAAGATTTTAGTGTGTACAATACAAAAATTTTCACATAGAAAAGGACAGAAAAAGAAACAGTAAAAACATTGTCCTAACAAGAAACAAAACACGTTATGTGTGCGCCAACAATTAAACATTTTTCACTGCACAAGTGCCCAAACAGAATTATCCATTGCTTCCATGAATAAAAAGTACGGAAAACACTTCAGATTCAAGTAAATATTTACCAGAGAAAGCATGAAGAAACATTCATTGAAGATATGAGACCAAAAGAATATCATTAACAATACCGCCTTTGAGTAGTGAATAAACCTGGGACATGTCCTATGCACCACTAAAATAAGACAAACGAAAAGAATAAACACTACGGAGGGGGGGGAAGGGAGAGGAAGTTGGGAAGGCACATATCACTAAAACATCATATCCAAAAATGAATCAGCATAGGCCAATAGCTACATGTTATTAAACAAGATCCAAGGTTTCCATATGTCTTCAAATTTACCCAAGGAGTTCTTTAGGGTATGGGTCAGTCTATCATTAACCATAATCCAATTCAATTTGGCGAAAATGGGGTCTAAAGATATCGAGGGTGATCTCCAAGCTTTGGCCAATGAAATTCTACCCGCCAGTAGTATCAAGCTAATTAGTTTCATTGTGGGTCTAGATCCCCAAGGATTTGATTGGAGTATACGTCAAACCTTGTATGGATTAACCTAGAGAATATTTTATGTAACATTTAGTAATGTAATACTCACTCGGAGTCTGCTCTTTCGTCCGTACTTTAAGGATTTATTGCTTTATGTATTTCAAATATCTCCAGAAAACTTTATAGGCTCAGAAACTATGCCATCTCTTTCATTGGCCTTTCTGTTGGTTTTCTTGTTTTTTATTGGTGTTTACACATCTACATTCCACCTTTTAATTATTTCTTCTGTTTACCATAAAAACTTTATGTCTAAATGTGACTTTGAAGATAATGATCAGAATCGCAGTTCATGCATTGTATGTCCCTTATGGAGGTGGCTCACCTTTTTGAAATTAGAACGTGATCTGATTACTTTTATCAGTGCAGGGAATAATCCACGTGAGTGGTCCTATGTGGGAAATGAGTGCTGGTTATTCTAAGATTATTCAGTGTGGCTAGACAAGTCTCTGGTTTCCTAAAGTAGCCTATACTTGCAGATGACATCTTGGTATAATTTGCCTATCTTGCCGATCTTGGTGTTTAAATCACCGAGTACGAGGCAATCGTTTTCCGAGATGTTATCACATTCTTATTATAGCACGTTTTATAATTGTTCAAATTACTTCTGTTAGTTTAGCTGGTGAATAAACAAGAGCGTAATATTATAGAACTTCTCTTTAATACACATCTGGTATGTTGGTCCAATAACCTGGGGGAAGCCTAATTTCACATTAACTATAAAACCCACAGCACTGTCTCCATTGGGGGACTATGGAAAATGGATTTTTCTCCCAAATTTAACATTGGCCTTTCCATTTTTTGTATAGCTGCTATAGGCTACTCTTCTTTATTTTCACCTGGTAGTGCTGCTATTGAAGCAGAACTAAACTGAAAACAAAAAAAATACACTTACCTTTAATCCCGCAGGTCCCCCGATGGTCCTGGTCTTGCGATCCGGTTCCATAGTCCTGGAATTCTGCAGTCTTTGCTTCTGTCGTCGTCTTGTCTTTTTGGCACGTCACCCGATCTCGCACAGTGCAGGTGACATACCTGCTGTAAAGAAAAAGAGCCGATCTTACTGCGCTTGCGTGAGATTGGCATCTCTTTCCCTTAATAGAAAAAATCCCCTTCTGCACATGTCTGTGATTAGGGCATGCGCAGAAGGAGCACCCAGAGCCCTCCGGGATGCACGGCGTAGGTCCCATTCAGTCGTGATTGCTTCGGCAGAACATGTCAGCCTTTATTTCTTTTCATTGCATATCAGTTGAGATTAGTAGTTTATACAAGAAATATGACTGTTTTTGCTTGCTTTTGATAGTATTTTCTGTTCTTGATAAAAATAAAAACTAATCTAAACATCTAGGGGCCTACAAACTGCAAAATATAACTCTTGTGTCTTTGGGTTTAGTTATGCTTTAAATCTTCCTATTGTTAGGTGGCACTGTGAGGAGATTTTGTATTATTACCTTGAATTATTTGGAAGCTAGGGAGGCAGAATTTGTTTCTGTAAAAAAATTGTATACCCCCCCCCCCTGTTCTGTCTCAGAATATTGGGAGTTAAGAGTAATTTGGGGTGTATATCCTTTTTTTTATCAGATCCTGACATGAGTCAGGCGCTGTGTTCCCATTGTGCGTCCCTCGGGAGCCATCCTCCAGATACCTCTCATGTTTGTAAATACATTTATCTTTCATTGTCGTTTCCATTCGTCTTTGACATTACTATTACACAATAAACGCCAACACAGCAGTGAGCAGGTGATTTTATGCTTTGTTTCACGGTAATGTACAATTTCCTTATTATCATTTTAGCATTGATATGTTCAGAAGCGCTGCATCTTTATGGGCTTTACGAAAAATGAGAACACATCCTTGCTGTAAATAATCCAAATGATGCTGCTTATGTCAATCCTCAAGAAGAAAAGTTAATTTAAATGTTCAGTGACAGTGCAAGTAATACTTATACATTATATGACAGTCTCAAGCTATATGACATTAACCTGTAACCATTTTTATCATTACCAGGGAAGACCAAAGCCCATATGATAAGTTTGTCTGTTGTGTCTGGTGGTTGTGTGTATTGTGGTGTTTATCGAATTACTTTTAAGGCATATCAGAGTTTGATACATTTAACAAGTAAGAAGAAATAATAATCACGTAGCTTTGGAGTATTCCTGGAATGCTTTATCTCTGAATTTTAGCAACAGGCTATGTTAGACATGGCTGACCTGGAGACATTTGTGTATATGTATATTTTTTTGTTATGTTGGCACAGGAATTTTACACTTGCTTTCCTTTCAGGTTGCGTTTTCTTGGGCATTAAACAACCTATAATATTGTATAAGCATATTTTCCGTGTTGTGTGATATTTCAGAGGTGGGGATGGCTCTGCTATAGTTTCACATGCTCATGAGTTCAATGCTATGTGGTTGGACATGTAAACTGTGCAGGTATAGATGCAGAAGTAGTAGTAATCCACCATGTGTTGCCTATGCAAACTCAGTGGCTTGTCAGTAGCCAGGAAAGATTCCAAGTATTGGTGTAAACTGAGGATTAGAGAAACAATGTCAAGGCCCACACAGCGACCACAGCCCTGGTCTGTGTGATCAGTAAGGGTCAGAGGGCCACAGACTAACTGACATCTAGTCCTGCTTTAGGAAATCCTGGCTGGTGGATCTGTTCGGCTTAATGGGATGCGCGGCACCATGTGGCCTACCAGGATAATGGCCTACCAGGGTGCAACCATCCTGGGTGCAGCAATTCCTCTGAATGGTATAAACCTTTGCACCAGGGGGACTTCCACTGCACCACTCCACGAATTCCAACCTCGCTAGGCATTACCAGTGATTTAGGACCACTCAGGGCTGGCAGCAGCACCAGCAAAACAAGTCCTAAATCTGTGAAAATTAGTTGAGAAAGTTCCATCAGCTACCCGAGTCCTGGTGTACTGGTAAGACAGCCTTTTAGTAAAAGACAAGCCTATTAGTAAAAGCCCAATATTTGGGAGCCCAAAGTTTGGCAGAGGCACGACAGGGGCCTGAGCCGCCATGCCTAGGACACAGCACCCATTTTTGTTTTATCTTTTATCCTCTAGTACATCAGACTTGCATCCTTTCCTGTTTTGGACTGAATTCAGTGTTGCTTGTTTCTCCAAAAAACAGAAAAACATAACTATTGGTAATATTTGTTGGGACACTGCTATGCTGCCTGGGGTTCTCTTTTAAAGTAAAATTCTATTATTTAAGAGAAAGAAAAACATTGCAAATGTTTCAGGAAACTTTATTGTAGACTCACAACAGTTCTCGGCTCACAAATATTGTTTTAAGCCCTCTCACACCTTACCGGGAAGTTATTTCTTAAGTAACAAATCCTGGATCCAAAAAAGCTGCAACCCCATCGTGCCCGAATGCAATAATCTTCAAAAACTTCTCCCTAAAGATAAAAGTCCTTTTTAGGAAAATGCCAGTGTATTAACTTTTTCCTTGAGAAGTTTTCTTTTAAATCCAAAATAGATGGTAAAGGGGTGGCATGGCGCAGCAGCATGTGATGCAATCTCCCGTCATTGTTTCAATTTACTTTTATTGTCCTTCACCTGACAATTGAAAACGTGTAAAACGTGTCATCTGCTACTACTAGGATGTGAGTATGGATTGAACTTAAATGGATTCATCTGTACGCAGGCGTTGTATCCCCAAAGCATACATTAGCGTGTCTATGTTATCACCTTTCTGTCCTCATTCTTTAGTATTGCAACAAACAATGATTACCCTGGGACCAGCATGGACATCCCTGGAGGGGAGAAGTGCTTCTGGGTAAAAAAAGGTTACATGAGGACAGCTAAACTGCAATACTGCTTCATGAATTTTATGGAAGACATCAGGCACAATGATGATGCAGTGTTGTAGAAGTCTGCTTATCACATGAAGTCTCTTTGGAAATCTGGAATAATTATCCTCAACTTCTGTTAGCACTGAAGTGTAAATTTCAATGTAGTAGCCAATGAGAAGAACCAGCTTGCCTAGCTGTGGACATGTTCCCTGACCCCGAGTCAGATAGCATTGTCACGGGGAGATTTATAACACTGTGCTCCAGTATGGTATCTTTAAACCTTTTGCAGGATGGTTCTCTTTGAATATGTATTTCTCAACGATAAGGTTGTTTTAGTGGTTCTTTATTGAGCAGAGAAATATTGCCAGGTAACGCACGCCTGACTATACAAGGTGACTGCATATTTATGGTCAAATGTTTGTCCTGCTGAAAACTTTTGTGATATACACTGCATTTTCATCCAAATATTCACTTAAAGGTTTTCTGTCCAATGACAATGGAAATGCTTTTGTGTTCTATGTTTATTTTGAAGAAATTTGCATTGGTTAATAATTTGTTTCTCTTTGTCCATAGAAAACGTCCACGTTGATGAGCCAATGTTGGGTCCACACTCTCAGTGTATTCTTCAGATCTTCCATCAGACTGGTGAGATATTTCTTTTGTATAGTCGTCACTTATAACCAGATACAAGCTGCAGTTACTAAGTCCAGGAAGTACTGCAGCTGAGCTAAAATCCTCCCAGGAACCTTTTATCTGAGTTTAGTATATAATCCAGATCAGATCTTAGGATGCATCTTATTTTTCTTCTGCACCGTGCAACCTCCCACAGGTCTTCCAGTGTCTGGTTACAAGTAATTTGGGGACTTTTCTATTTGTTTTTCTGTATGTGACCTTAGAAGCTGCCTGATTTTTCCCCTCCTATCAATCATACAAATTTATGTATTGTCATCAACATGCACTGACAAAAATTGTTTAAGGACTATATTCATTCAGTCTGTGAACACGTCAGATGATCCTCGCCCGATATGAACAGTTATGCTTGGCCGGGAGTCTGATATGTGTACAGTGATCGTCTGGCATTGTTCACGGATCAATTCTTACGGATCTATGAATGACTAATGCTGAACAACTGATGTTCAAGTCATTGGAGAAGAGCACAGTGGGGTGCTCTCTCATTCTTCCCCTCTTTATAGAACAGAATGGCACTGTGTATTACTTTTTTAATATATTTTTTTATTCATAACCGTGGCAAACAATAAGTGTCTGAGTCCTAGTATTTTGTACATCTAGGAGCAATATGTACCGTGTTTCCCCGAAAATAAGACACTGTCTTATATTTTTTTGGGCTTCCAAAAACACACTAGGTCTTATTTTCAGGGTAGGTCTTATATACTTTTTTTAATGAAAAAAAACACTTACCATATTCCCAAATTCCCCTTCTGATCACTCTGATCACTGTGCTTTTTTCCACTGTTCGGCAGTTAGGACATGGAACAGCAGGTGGCGCTGTGCCGGTTTCTTTC
>NC_092868.1:58631897-58667428 GCF_032062135.1 Pyxicephalus adspersus
TTTTTTTTTTTCTACTAGGTCTTATTTTCGGGGTAGGTCTTATATTAGGGCAGGTTGGGGGGAAAAGTGCTAGGTCTTATTTTCGGGGTAGGTCTTACTTTAGGGGAAACACGGTAGTAGTATCTGACTTGTAGATGTCAGTGGTACCGAATACCCCGTGGCCAGCCAATGTCTCTGTGATTAGCTGTCTGTGCTGCATATTTTCCGCCAATCTTTTATAATGACCAAACAATATTCTGTATGTATAACAACATCAGTGAGATTGATAAGATCCGGATAAGGATGGAATATGTTCAGATCTCTCTTCAAGGCTGCTGCTTTTGAACAGATTTATGGATTGTTCTTTTCATCTGGCTAGTTTTTCTTGGCAATGTCGTGTCGGCAAACATTGCTCACTATACAACCTTCATTGTGTAACCCTCAAAGGGTTTATAGTTGTATTTGCATCTCATAGACTTTGTTGTCTTTTGTGGCATTTAAACTGAGCATATTGTGTGTTTCAGCTTTACAAACCTGGGTGGGTCATGCTAAGCATATGATGAAAAATACGGACGATAGAGACACTGCATGTAAAACGGATCAATAAGACAATTCAATACATCCCGAGATACCGGCAAACAAACTTGTAAAAGTCTTGCTTGGCATCACCCGTCTGTTAGGGTGAGCCACCTCACTGACCAATAAAAAAAGACTGGGAGGAGGGAGGGGTGGTGCCAAGCTGGACTCCTCCTGGAAAGTCAGTATTTACAAATTTTTTTTTTGGGGGGGGGGGGGGTTCTACTTAACCCCAGTTCAGGTTCCTTTTTTTCTGCAATTTTTATATGTTTGAATTGCCACTCTTAATTCATTTAATAGTCGGTCTTGCCTTTAATTCGTAACACAGTAAATGATGAATTAGGAGGAGAATTGGCCCTATCTTTAAGCCTGTTCTCCGGATTCTATGTTGCTGTGTCCCTGAATTATTCTTTTTAATTGTCATTTTTAACTGTCAGAAATGTCAATGTGCAGCTAATACCAACTCACCCTGGGGTCACAGTGAGGTGTAGTTGCTTTGCCTTCTTTAGGATTCTGTGGGGGCAAATAGGCTTTTATATTTTGTAAGGAATAATGCAAGGAATGCACATGATAATGGATCCATACTGCTTCAATCAAACTGTAAACCACTAAAGCTCTCTAAGTTGTCTAATGCACTCAATGGGCCTGATTTATTAAAGCTCTCCAAGGCTGGAGAGAATACACTTCCATCAGTGAAGCTGGGTGATCTAACAAACATGCAATGGATCTGGTCCAGGAATGAGAACATTTGCTAATGAATAGGAAATCCATTCCAGGTTTGCTGGATCACCCAGCTTCACTCATGAAAGTGTATTCTCTCCAGCCTTGGAGAGCTTTAATAAATTAGAGCCAATGCATCAAAAATCCAGAGAGCACCGCACAGGCGACTGGGAATGTACTTCCTGCGTAATAGTATGGACGGTTGTGTTGGAACCAGGGCACACTGCAGCTACTTTCAGACACGTTGATATTTGGAGCCTTTTACATGATTGTGCCAGCAACCATCGAGATTTAGAGAATAATTGAGAAGAAATTCCAGGATATGCAACCCTAGTAAACTTTAAAAAAGCTTATGTGTGCGCAGAAAGGTGTTTTTATTATTCAGGCTGTCAGTCACCTGGGTAGCTGAGGAATGTTTATCTGAATCTTTCTGTGATGGCAGTTCATACGTAATGAGATCTAGCCTACAGCAAGTACATATTTACCTATGTAACAGTTAAACAATACTGATGTGGAAGACAGCCAACTAAAATCAATATTGCCCAACACCTTGCCATTTGGGGATTCCTGACACTTCTTGATTGTCAAGAGTCAATTATCGTCTTCCACGGGACACAGCCACCATGCCAGGAGAAGCTGCAGGTAAACCACAAATCATTCCTGAACTCATAGCATGTCACCTTTTCTGCCAAAGATTATTAGTGAATCTGCAAAGCTCCACTATTGGCACGAGGGATGACATAGGAGACAGGCAGAACGTCTTCATAGCTGCAAGGACTGATTATTGGTAAACTGATATAGGAGCTATTAAATGCTTGGCAGGCATTTGATATAAATCTTCCTATATTCATGCACACAGATCTTACACCGATCTTTACTTCATTGGGTATGAAGTTTTCCTTTAAATGCTTCCTCAGTGTTCTTGCTAGGTAAAAAGACAATATTGGGGTACGTTGCAGTTTTTCTTATTTTTTTACCTTTATTTTTTAAGTGAATTTATTATTTATTATATGTTTTGAGATTGGTTTGCAGCATGCGGATTCATTTCTGGTAGTTGGTAGTGGTTTTGTGGTTTGTGGACGTACCTCAGACTGTAATTGTCCTGCTCTATAAGGGCTCATTCACGCTGGACACATTTCTCTCTCTCTCTCTTTTTTTTTATATGCAGTAATTCTGGGTTTAAACTGAGATTTCCTTCAAGTTGGCAATGTGCTGCATTTGTTCATTCATTTACCTGTAAGTTGTACTCAAGGAAACTGTATGCAATCTTTTCACAATGCAGATAATTTAAAGTCACTGTGCTGTGTTGTGTCACGATATTAATAACAAAAGTGATCATTTGTATGGATAATCTATAACAGGGGTACCCACACTTTTTTGACTTGCAAGCTACTTTTGAAATGACTAAGTCAAAATGATCTACCAACATTAAAAACTTGGACTTACTAACTCCTGTGCGGGGTGGAGTTTATTTTGAAAGGCAGGGCTCCGTGATCTACTTTTGCTACGGGTTTTGTTTTTTT
The DNA here is from genome assembly GCF_032062135.1 of Pyxicephalus adspersus. NCBI lineage: Eukaryota > Metazoa > Chordata > Amphibia > Anura > Pyxicephalidae > Pyxicephalus > Pyxicephalus adspersus. The sequence goes on from NC_092868.1 coordinate 58,634,696, forward strand.
AAACATGCTGAAAGAGCATTTTGATAGAAAATGATTTGTTGGTCTAGAAATCCAGTGAGCTCTTTTCGTGGTGATCCCTATAGTGTTATCTCTAGCAGTATAATTATCTTTACCTAGCTTTCTGCATTATGGAGAGGTGGGTGAGTTTTGTAGTCCTGTGCTAGAGTGACAACACTGCACCTAGGTACAGTATATCAAGTTAGCGTTGTCACTCAAGGACAGATAGGTGTGTTACTGGCAGGATCACCATGTGATAAAAGGCCATATAAGGACAGGTAAGCTGCAATAGACAACATTTTTTTCGTTCTTGAGTTTAGATACTTTATACTTGTTAACTTGTTGTATACTCTATTCTATATGCGTTGTGTTTAGATACACATTGTGGCAAATCCACACACATTGGTGTCCCCAATTTCCCTACATCTCAAAGCTGTGGTATCAAGTTTGTTTAATTCATTTAAAATGCTTATATGAAAATGACTTTGTGCTGCTCTCCCCTACAACCCATCTCTGGAGGTGAATCTCCCGCATGCCATCATTCACTCTTATCACTACGAGGTGTTTCTTTCCATGCTGCAGATTATTCATGTCAATTGATAAATCTTTCTTCCATGACTCGATCACAGGTGAAATGATTCATGTGTTATCACTGTGCGTGTTTTGTGTGTGCCGGCGATTGTTTAGCTCATTAGTGCTGGAATAGAGCCGTGCCCAGAGCTTTTATTTCTTCAGAGCAGTGGGGAAATTGTATCGCTGTCACTGATGAGCAGATATTTTGAAATCCGGCTGATTAGTCACATTATTCTGTTACCCGTCTCTGTATACAGCAGATGACTCAACTGCCATTTACTGCAAACCCTCTGTTGTCACCTAAATTCCTTGCAACAATGACCACAGGCGTAACTGAAGGCCACCGTACAGTGTTAGGTGAATGATTATATACACAAAGCTTTATCTCGTGCAGCCAGAAGCGTGAATCGTGGGTTTAGATTCTATATTAAGCTGAACACAAATTCTAGTGATGAATACTATAAATGAACACTGGCCTGTGTGATAAAGAAGCGTTCAGGCACGTTGGTATTGCACAAAGACCTATCCAATGTTTTAAATTCTGGATATAAATCTCTCAGTATATGGACATCAATATGTGTGACAGTAACAGTAATTAGTAGTAAGGGCTAATTCATTTTTAAAAGTGAAGATCACAGGAGTAAAATAATAGCACTTAGTGAGCAACATCAGTGCTGGGTTTTTATTTATGTTTATATATGTTATTTATTATGTAAGTTTTTTTTATTAAAAGTTAGAACAGTATGACTAGGATGTCTGTCAATATGAAAAAGGGACATAGAACAGTATGACAAAAGTACATGAGAAATATACAAATGTTTTTGTCAGACACAAAAATACCTCTATTAACCGCAGGTGTGAATATAAGGTAAACATAACTTGACTAAACAAAGCAACAATCTGAAACTAAAAAAAGGGGAACAACCCAAATATTATTTCATGCAAGAAGGAATTCGTAGACAAAAAAAGTATCTGTGACAATATTGTGTAATTGTGACCAGAAACAAGACAAGAATATGTAACACATTAATGGCTTCTGATAGCATAAAGTGCCAGCTTTCTAAATTGGCCGGGCAACTAGCATGTGCAGATCAAAAACCATGACCTCTTACATGTTTCTCTGAGAAAGGCTTTCCTTTCCTTGGAGCACTGAGATGTTAATCTTATTAAAGTGAAAAGAATGCAATGCAAGAATGCAAAATATCTCTAACAGAACTTCAGAAAGCAGTGAAATCCAACTCTGCCCAAAGCTAAAAACAACATTTGAGTAAACGTGCAGTTTTGGCTTAATGGGCCATATTACACACACTTCAAATCTTGTAGAAAGCTTTTCCAAATGTGTTGAGGCCATTAAAGACATGACTGATAGGTGTCCATATTAATGGCCATTCTGGGAATGTCCAACAAGAACTGATGGTGAGGGATTCACTAACTTCTGGTTTCTAGCTAAGCCTTTGCTTACGGGTGGAGGACCATTAGTTTCACACCTTTGGCTGTCTACGGTATTGTCTTGTGGAGATCATTCTTGGTTTTTAGAAGTCTTGTTCTTGCTTTTGTACTGATACATTGTTACCATTTGGAAAGTCTGGTTTTTCCTGTTCCGAAAAGTAAAAGGAAAGGTGGAAGCACACAATCTTCTCCAACTTCTGTTTACTGAGAAGGTCTTATAAAATAAAAGGCCGGCAGAACCTTGATGTAGTTACAGTTTTAGTACTTAATCATAAGACATAAAAGAGAACATTTTGTTCACTTCTTAAGATTAAGTGCTAATGCGCAGAACATGGCAAGGCTCTGACAGACCATCATCTAATGTAATCTCCGCTAAAATGGAAAATGTGAAGAGCCAGAATGGACTCTAATGGCCGCACCTTCAGCTCTCCATGTGGGGTCCTCTCATGTCTGCATTCATAATAAGAGAGAGATTTATGTTAGTATTCACAGCTTCTGTCTGCACACATTCTGATGCATTGGGCTGTAAAGCTGCGGAACAATCAGTAAGGTGAAGCATGTTTCATCTGTTTTATTTTGTTGTCAACACTAAATATTTCAGATCCTTATCTGTAAATAGATAAATGAAGCAGAACTGTTTTAGTGAGGTGTATATATATTGTGTAATATAGTAATAATTTACTACTATATGGCATATGTCTTTCGGAAGGTGATTTTGTCAGAGAGGGACATACCTGTAGCCCACCAGACCATTAGCAGCACAGACAGCTCTGTGTGATCATGGTGAATCTGGCATTTGCTGTAGTCCAGACCTTGTCCTTTTATTCTCTTCCAGCATGTTAACAGCAGCTTAAGCAGAGAATTGTCTCTACAGTCCTCATCCTTTAGTATATGGCAGCAAATCTAACCAACAGGAGCAAAATATTTAAGTTAGGTTAAGGAATAGAGGAAAGGAGGGTTTTTTGGCAAGGTGTAATATTGTATTGAATGATACATCTCATGTAACAATATAAAAATTCTCATCAAGTGGACTACGCTAGGCTTGTGGTCTTGAGAGACATTTATTGCAATTTTTTGCCCAAAGGGGCACTATACAATAGTCATCTAATATTGTATAGCTAGGTAGGTAGATAATTGCTCGTGTAGATCGTTGTACCTGACGCGTTTCACCCTATAGGCTTCCTCAGGGGTAGTGGTGCATTAGCATAATGTTATACAAGTAGGTAATGTAGTATTGTCCCTGTTATTGCAGCTGATTCTATTGACTCGGAGGGCAGGAGGGGGTCCCAAAGGTGGGGGAATCAATCCTCAGGTTCAATCCTGTTGTTAATCCAAGAAGTAGCTAGTAGTCTCTAGGATGTCTGTCAATATGTGTAGATACACATGAAGTCTCTCATATGCGGCTGTAGGCGTGCAGTGCGGCTCCATATCCTGTTACAGGCCCAAAACATACTATATTTATTATTACAAAAAATTACAGCCAGACAATGAAGTCTGACACAAGAAAACAGCTCGTACTTTACTTCCCATAGATGAATTTTTTTGTTTGGCTTGGTATTGTTCCCTGTACAATTTAGGGGTTGTTGTTCCTTGTAGCTGATGATTGATGGAGCAATGTCACCCAAGATCAATGGATATTTCCTGCTATAGGGACCGGCCGGGGCTTCACTGAAGCAAAGCACAGGTCAGTTACTGCAATTTGAATGTTGCACGTTCTTGCATCCCATTCATTAATTTCATTTTTACATTTTCTCTATTATATGGATTTTCACATTTCCAGTTTTGGACCATGTATTGAGAAAGTTGAGTTTTTACTGTTATGCTGTTAGAGAGATTTTCACTTTCCTTGTGACTACATGGGAAGTGAAGAAAAATTAATAACGCAGCACTTTAAACAAAAATATTTCAAGTGCTGAAATCCAGTAAAAAAGAAAAAAAAAGGTAATTTGTGACTGCAGAGATGAGCGATGCTAACAAACTATGCTCTCCTATATAGCAAGTGTGGTCAGGGATCAGCCATGGCATACAGGGGGATCCAAAGAGACCAATCACATCCCCAGCAGATTAGACAGTAGGAGCCCTGCTGTCGCCTCTGTGTGTATATTATCTCCTCATAAAGGCCGTGTTCAATAAAATGTCTGTGCCAATGTTTAACAAGCTTAACCAACAAAGAAAGCAGCCTTTGAAGATTATGAAAGTAAAGACAGTAATATAAAGAAGTGTATTCATACAGACAGCTACGTGTTACAGCACCTTCTGTCCGGCTTTCTAGTATAGAAAACCAACAGATAGCCAACACTCTGTCTGTGCTTTGAATCCCCAGTCATATGGGTTATGAAGAATGTGGGAAGAATGGTTTGTTTCCAGCTGCCCAACACACAAGTTGTAATCATTTCAATTTTTTCACATGTACCTATAGAAGACATACACTAGGCACCTCATCAACATTTGTTGTGGAAGGATTCTGGTATCTGAACAAATACAATTAGTGCTTTTTGAATATTGTACTGTGGGAATAACGTACTGCTGCATTCATGATTTAGATTCTGGAAATATTCTGGTTTTCTCCTCATTGGCTGTATAAATGTAAATGAGAAGACCCAGCATTTCATATTTATAAAAAGTTTTATGAGGAAGTGTTATCATGGAGGCAGTCTGCTTTATTTGAGGTCCAGGACTGCAGCAAACAGTCAATTGTTGTTCTTGTATTCAGCAAACAAGCCGTTCTCTTTTTCCTTGTGCTTTGTATTGTGAAGGATCCAGAGAACATTTTAGGTATTGTTGCTGACCTTAATTCCCTTCACTCTTGGCAAAGTGAAAGAGGAAGGTCTGAGCAGTGTCCTCCATTGCTCTCTTTTCATTCTCGTATCTACTTAAATGACTCAGAATTTTGTTTCCCCAAGTCATGTTTTATTGTATTTAATCTCGTTCTTATTCACGTCGTCATTAGTTCATTGGTGGATTTCCCCTTGTCTAAGGTTGGCCAGTTAGAGGACTGGGGGGAAAAAACTTAGTGGAGTCTAGTGATTTGCCATAGAGGGGGTCACAGGACAGCCCCCTCACCCCCTGGTGGCCCCTTAGGAAAATGGCAGGGGAGCTTTATATTCTGGTGGGCTCTCCAGGGCCCGAGGACCCAATTCTGAACCTGCCCCCCCCTCCTTTATGTCCTCTCCTACCACCTTCTGGTATCAAGAAAAAATTCAAAGCTCAAATTTGCATCTCATTATTGCACTTTTTTAATAAAAAAGAATTTTATGGCGAGTTTGAAAAAAAGAGAGAAAATCCTTAATCTGTTGTTTTTATTAGTTCTGCTTCCATCATGTTTTGGAAGTTAACACAGAAACGAACTTTTGACTTGTTGCGATGGATTACTAAATATTGATACGCATCAACAAACTATTATTTGATATTGAGCAAATATTACCATTAAGAGAAACATAATCACTTCTGGCTGGCTAATAGTAAATGTAAGAAAATCTGAGCCTAAACGTGAGACAAGCGTGAAAAGAGACAAATAGACATAGAGACTGGAGAGAAGGGCTATTACAGCAACCACTCCTGGCACAGACACAACAAATCCGAGTGATAATAATCAGGCCCATATAATACTATATGGCCTAGTAACAGTCATTATGGACAAGGAGACTACAGACAGGGTATCTAAAGTGTGTCAATTTCCTAAATTGTCATGCCTACCCCCTTCAGATATTGGGCGCTGTTTAGTGATGCCTGGAGGGTTGCTGCAAGGACACACGACTGCTTTACTGCCCACAAAATGCCTAAACCGGTGCGCTTGTTAGATCACCGACACGCTAATCTATCCTCCAGGATCACCCCACACATACTTCTCCAGTTTGTATTTTTTTCATTGTAGCATTCACCAAGGAAGGGGGAAACATTCCAACCTAAATAGCCGAATGTGTCATTTAAATTAAACACTTCTCGTGCTTTCTTTGTGGCACTTGTGTTTTCTTTTTATTCAGACCAGATCTTTTCCCAAACCAATAGTGCATATGGCATTCTCAGAGTGTCCCATTCTGATTCACAGGTTTACATAATAGCTATAGAATGCTTGGGAGACAACATGAGGACAGCAGCACCCTGTTCTATGATACCTTTCTCTAATTTATGGCTCTGACTAAGAAATGGTGTGATGATCATAAGCCTCAATACCTGGTGCTTCACTCACTTTATATGGGTGCTTTATGACCAACTTTTATTAGTTCAGGTTGCCATGAACGAGGCGATTCGTCATTTTATAAACAGACATTCAAATGTTTAAAAGGGTTTGTGGAATTTGGCTATTTAATGAAACAATGGTTATAACAGTATTTCAGGTTTAATTATAGTATACTTAGCATTAGGTAAAATAACAACCTAAGCAATCTGATATTTTATCTTGTGGGTGTGAATAATTGGCAACATTTACCTAAATATTTTAATATTTGTTTAACAAACTTCTGAACTTGGAGCAGGATACTTGTGTTTAGCCCTTCAGGCGTTTTGTTCCCAACTGAATCTGCAAGGAGTAAAATAAAGTCTTTATCCGTGCTCACATATAATAGACTGGCATGAGAAGAGGCTGCAAATTAACTGATAAATGATAAATATTTGAGAAAGGGTGTAACACTAAATGGAGTAGCCCGAAAATATACAGAGAGGAACAACAGGCACCCCTTTTTGCCTCCTCTCAAGTTCAAAGTTTCAGCAATCCAATTACGATCTCCCGATCCCCTGAGGAAGCCCCGTGGGGTGAAACGCGTCGGGCAGGGAAATCCAGCCACCATTTTATTTTATTATTGTTGAAACCTATTGTAACTGATCCATGATGTCAGAATAATACACCTATGTTAAGCTAGGGCTAGCATAGGTGGTTTCTGTTTAGGTTTTAGGTTGTTAGACGCAAATAAAGTTTAGATTTTTATGATAAACCACTTGGCCCTACAAAAGCCTGTCTTTTTTCTACTTCTTTCCCCTAAACTCTCACTCTCTTGATAAATTATAAAAGTAAAACTGATAAATATACTCCACAAAAAGGTCCAACAGACGCTTAGTCCTCTGTTCCATAAGTAATGGTCTCAGGTGAAGATCCAGCCTTAGTAAAGCTGTCCCGTGGGGTCACTTACCATACACCATGCTGACCATTAACAAGAGATTGCTGCATTCCGGGCGCCTTCTACTCATCCACAGGACCTATTCGTGACCATTGTCATCCAAAACTATCACTAACAAATGTTTGACTATGGAACATTTGTACAGGGCAGAAGAGGAAATATTTATGAAAGGTTTCCACACCTGAGGTGTTTGAGGTTTTATTCATAAAGATTGTACAGAGTAGACATTGCTTTTCAAAATCATTTTCAGGAAGCATTCAGCATTTTGTGATTGATACAAGCTCATACTTATGACTTCTAATGATGTGGCATAACAGGGGTGAAATAGTGCGTTGCCATTGTGACTTAAAAAACTTACTAAAACCTGGTAAAACTTGGTTGGTATTTAAGGAAAAAACATTTTTTTTCATGTGAATGATTTATGCTGTTTTCTGGTGATATTTACCATTATTGGTGTAAATAAAAGTTTAAATGATGAACGTAATATGGGGCTGTGACTAAAGTGTTCTATGCAACTTCTATATTATTGACACGAGCTATGCGCTGTTTATGGACAAGAATTTGTTAGGTTTTAAAGCATTTTATTCCGGCAGAATGCTCACAGCCATGATTGTTTGATCTGAAAATTCATCCTTCTTATATTTATACAATATCGCTGATGTGAGGTTAACTGTCAGGTGGGAAACAAAAGACACAATGATTATGTCTGACTGGCAATGGTTTGTGCACTGTCTGCATAGTAAATATCTGCCTGTGAACTTCATGGATTCTAAGCAGCTGGCACATCACAGTATGATTCTGAATGGCATGAAACTGCTGCCCATACCAGCCAAATGCCAGCCCTTTCTTTTTCAGGTAGGTCTAACCAACACAACATTTCCCAACATTTCACTTCTATTTTCAAGTAGTTTTACCAGGGAAAATAAAAGGTTAAACATAAAGACAATAGGTTTAATTGTACCTGCTTTTATTGCATAGCAGCCAATAACAAGCCATTTATTTATTGACGTAGGTAACACAGACACTTTATAGTCCGACACGGTCTATCCGGGAAACAATCTGCTCTGCTGGGGACACTAGTACACCGCTCTACACATGGTTGGTTGAACTCTCTGACTTTGACCAACAAATAAAAGCATTTGTTTTATATTGTATTCTGTCCTGTTTATTCATGTCGCAATGCCATGCTGTGGGTGTGGCACAGGGAACTTGGAATGGTGCCCGGCCGAATTGTGAGAATGATGTTGCTTTATCTTTCATAACCCTCCGCAATTTTACAATAGTCGTGTATATGATGCAGGGATGACACCTGCTTCAAGTAAACTGCATATAGACAGAAACTACCTGGCTCTAAGGTCTCTTCCTCATCCCTGAGGGGAAATTGGCTCGGAACAGTTTTGTGACCGATGGTGATGGTAAGAAGGAAATGTAAAATATTTTGTGCACGCTTGTGTTCACCTTTAAAAGTTTGTCTTTGCTGTTCCTTGTTCCAGATGGAAGCGGGTAATCCTTTTCTAAACACAATGTCAGATACTTTAATTTTCTGAATTTATATCCATCTGCTCGAAGACTTTTCTATCACTGGGGAAATTAACTGCTTACATAATGTTCCACAATTAGAGGAAAATCATTGGAGAGGTTTTATAACTTGCTGGCTTTATTCTCATTTAGTATTATGATCAGCTAAAAGTGTTTAGATTATAAATACATTTGTTTTTTTATGTGATGGTGAATTGTTAAAGTAGAATCGGTTAATAGTAGGTGGGAAATGTTTGGGAGTTGAACACAAATCGGCAATTTGATAAAATTCTTTATTTTATTTTTTATTTGAATTTGAAAACTGATGATTTAGCAGATCTTTTTGGAACTTTTACTGATATTATTAGATTAATTGAATTATTTTTGCTGCTCTGATTTGCTGATATAGTTTGTAAGAATCATCATTTGGAAAGTTTATATAGTACTGTTTGTTTGACTTTGTTTTGTTGTCCAAATATATGAAGTTGCAGTTAAGGAAAAAAGGGTGAAATTTGTGACTTCTATTATATATTTCCATAGGGAAATATGGGGCTAGCATTTTTATATGTCTTTTTATTTATTCATTTTGGGTTTTCATCAACCCCCAAGAAAGACTGGAAGTTTAAATATAAGAAATGTATTTATGGAGATGTGAAACCTAAACTGTGATTGAAGATATGAAAAGATAATTCATTGTAATTCTGTTGTTTATCCTGTTGTTAGTGGTTGTGGCTGTGACATCAGAGACTTGTCACATGCAATCATTACCTAATTGTCTCAATAATTAGATTTATCTCTAACCAGACGCATTGTAATCATATAAATATTTCTGTGTGGGTTGGGAAGGGGGGAGACGGGCCGACCTTAATGTTTGCTTCCATGGGTGTAAATGGCCATCACCCAGTCACAGCAAAACCATTTTTTATCTTGAGGTGTTTTTTTTACAGTAAATATAAAAGAAAAGTTTTTAAAAAGTTCATAGGAAGATGAAAGCAAATCACCACATGGTTGTAGATTACGCTAAAATGTCATGAAAATCTTTAGATTCATTCTGCTGATCTGGGTTCATTAGCAGTGAAAGTTGTTTTCAGTTTCTTTTCTTGGGATATTTCAGTATCGGTAACTCTGAATATTGTTCAGTGCCAGGATTCTGCACTCTAGCTTTATTAGGATGTGACTACACGGGTCAGAATGAGGGGATTCCATTGAATCTAATAATTGTTCTGTAGCTCTGACCTCTTCTTTGTTACAACAAATCGGGAGTAAGAATGGTAACACAACATTTCTTTATTGTTGTATTTTGTTGTTGCCTTTAATATGATCAAATATTACAAAAAGTGACTCTCACATTCCTATTTTATTGGTAAGATAATTTTGCCGAATACTTTTGTTTTTTTTTGATTGGCGGTGTCCCATTTTCAGGATCTGTCCTAGTCTCCTATACACATACAGATATATTTGGCGGCTGGATATAAAAATAAAGCGCAGGATCTCTCTTAGATTGTTAGCTCTTCGGGGCAGGGTCCTCTCCTCCACCTATGTCAGTTTGTCTGTATCTGTCTGTCATTTTCTACCCCTAATAAATGTACAGGGCTGTGCAATATGTTGGTGCTATATAAATACCGTTTCTTTATAATAATAGGATTCTTTTTTTTCCTTGCAGATTGCTAACAATGAAATCTGCCAGAAGAGTAGTAGTTTTCCGACGACCAAAATGAACAGTAAAAATGGTAAGTGACCCTACGAGGGATAAGAACTGCAGCTGTTATTCTTTATGTTTCACACGCCATACTTGTATTATATTCCCTTGTCTGCTGCTGGGTAACAGATTCACTGGACCCTGACACAAAATGTGAAAGTCCCGGGTCACAATACAGCCGGTCTTTTTCCCTAAGCCCCCCGAGACATACATACACACTGTCAAGCAATGAATGAATCTGGCAGCAGAAAGCAATGTTATCAGGACTTGGGACACAATTTAGGTTTTATAACAGAACAGACTGCGTGTTATAAAATGATAGGATGATTTTAGGGGACTCCTGGAGATTGATTTCTACAAAAGAATCTTGTGATAAATTGTTTTGCAAACAGTCTGTTTTATGTTTTTTCTTTGTTTTTTTTTTGTTTTTTTTTTTTAGCACAAATCATTTTTTTTGTGGGGTGACTTTTTATTAGAAAGGTACATTGCAGGAAAACTCTAATTGTCTACACGGCTCATTTGTTACTGAGCAATTCACTGTCAACGTTTTGGCAATAAAAGGTTCATTTACCTGGAAGTCGGAGACTAATTTTACCCAGTGGATGCTCATCATGTGTGACTTTTGCCAATTCTCCACTGGTGGTAGTGGGCATTGGTACCCATCAAGGGGCACAATAAAAAACCTTGTAGATATATTCAGCTTTAAATAGAGCAGTGAGGGGTAAAAAACCCTACATCTAATTATTAAAAAAAAGAAAGTACACCCCTTGAAATTCTAAGGTTTTATGTAGCAGGGCATAATTAAAAATCATTGTTCCTTAGCAGGTCCTACATTTTAAATTTAACCTCCGGTTAGATCCCGCTGTATTAATATTTATTTACCAAACATTAGGCCAAAATCGGGAGGCGATGTGGGAAAAACTAAGTACACGCCATGATTCAATAACTTGTATAGAAATTGTTTTCTGGATGATTTTATCATTCTCTCATCATTGTGGAGCAATTTTATTTACAGCATTGCTTCACTTCATTGAGCTTTGCAGGCATTTGTTTATGTACATCTCTCTTTAAGGTCCTGCCAAGGCATTTTAATCGGCTTGAGAATTGGAGTTTGACTGGGCCATTGCAGCCATTCTGTTGCAGATTTGTAGGTGTGCTTGGGATCATTGTCCTGTTGCCTGAATTTCACCAAGCTTTATTTGTCACACAGACGGTCTCACATTTGAGTACATAATGCTTTGTTATACAGAGTAGTTCATTAGATCAACTTAATGAGTGCAAGGTGCCCGGGTCCTGCGGCTGCAAATCAAGCCCAAATCATAAACCCTCCTCTATGTACGGACAGTCGGTATGCGGGGCTTTGCCAAACATCTCCACTGTATACAACAACTATATAAATCAGACAAGCTGCAACACAGCATGTTCATTTTCAAAGTGATTTTGAATTTATCCCAGTGAATCATAGAATAGAACTGAAATGTCTGTACAACTCTGTTCATTTACTGCTGCGGGGAACAAATTACTATAATACAGCATGTGTACAGAGCTTTAATATTATTTTACAATAGGAATTAAGATTAGGACAGTAATGGATCTAATAAATATTTTCTATACAATAAATACGCATATGACATGCTAAGTCATTATTTCTGCTGCCTCGTGCCATCCCCACCCCGATGTTCTAAGATTCTGCCACCATTCTATTCACTACAAACACCATCTGCAGTGAGATCTTTGTGTGAGACAAAAATACATGTATGACATTTCTCAGTGTATATATATCACCTACTTGGAAATGTCATCCATATAAGTTTTTTTTTTTTTGGTTTTAGCTATATGCAAAATGCAGAGAGTTGTAGCCGTGGTCTATGTGCTGCATGGAATGTTACAAGGTGGCTGCACCCAGAAATAACATATTATTATGATGTGACATTTGGGATATATGTGTTATTATGTGTCTTGTCTGTGCTGGAAAATACATCCCAGTGTGTTAGAATGCCTGTGGTCTCCTGCCACCATGTCTGATTAGTGAACTGCTCCTTGTCCTTGAGCTCTTGTGCAGTAGAATCTCGTGTTTGTGAGCTAATAAAGTTTATTGTTCTCATGTGGAATCAATATTAGGTATTATGTTTGGGAAGAACTGTAAGAACCACAGTATCTGTCTGTTGTATATTGCATTGATTCGCCATGCCATGGAATTGCTTTGTACTAAGTTTACAATCTCCGTTCTAATTAAGGAAATGACATCTCTGCAGTGTTAGAATCGAGCCTCTGCTTGTATGTCGTCTCTGGTGGATGCTCCAGCTTCATTGTAAACACAACATTATGACTTGCCGTGTAACTCGGTAATGATAGAAATATATCCGTATCTGGCCTGCAGGGTGTATAATTGCCTAAAGCAAGCATTATCTGTAATTGTCTTCTAGTGTGCAACAAGCATGCCAACCAACACGGGGATAACAAACAAACCGCAGCTCTGTCTCTAAAGATTTCTCTATCTTCAGAGGGCACAGATTCACCTTTAATGTATCTCAGATTAGTTTGTTGATAAAACAATATTTAGCAACTTAAAGAGCCAGTCTACCCAAACGAGAAGGTTCAGTTTGTAATAAATGCTAATGTTTATCTTTAGCCATTTGTGCCCCATTGAGGGGAATGTTGGAAAGGAAGCTGAATGTTCACCCCATGGCCTGCCTACCCACACCTGGCATCACATAAATCTCCCTCCATCCCCGTTGGCTCTTTTACTACAAAAACCGGAATGGGGAAAGTTAGTTCTTTAAGGTGAACAGAGCCAGTGACTACAATAAGAAAATCTCACCGCCACAGTCCTAAGAACCTATAGGAAGGCAGAAAGTGGCTCCACCACCCAGACTCCAAGCCAAATATATTGCTTCTGGCCAAATTTAACCATTTTTTTTAACCTTGTGTGATTGGGAAGTCTGTGCAGGAGCCAATATCTACTGGATGATTTCAGCTGGCATTGGAGTGTGTAGGCTAGGCTGAAGCATGCAGGGGAATTTAATGTATGAAGAGTAGAATGTAAATATATTAATATAAGTTGTTTTGCTGCTGCTGTCATCTGTGGTGTAATGCAATTTTTGTGTTGCCTGCAGGATGGAAGGCCGGGGCTGTGTTCCTTACTGTTGCATTCTGCTTTGGAATGTTGTGGTACCTTCATGTGGAGCCGTACATACCGAGGTACGTACACATTTCTTCCATTGTATCTACAATCTAATGTATGAATGAAAAAATGTGTAAAAAAACATTCTTTCATGAAGCTTTTTGCTTCTAGTAATAATAAACTGTAAGGCTAGTAGTATTTAATTACTTTAATTGTAACACTTTACTTTAGTTGTGGTAATGGCAGGTGATAATAAATGTTATAATATGATAAAAGGCCCATCTCAGGATGAATAGCTGGCAGCCTCACTTTCTTCTAGAATACGGACCTATTACTGTCCCATTGTATGGCCTCAAAAGCCAAAAACTCCCTGCAGAAGCACGGTTATCTGTATGTCATTATTCCATGTCCATTATTCCAGGGCTTGGGGATTTTGGAGGAAAGGGATGTTGTGTGTGCCACTTTATAATAAATCTTGTGCAAACAGGGTTACTGTGTTGCAAATCTTAGATAGCTGTACACCCAATTCACTAAACACTGACATGCGGATTCTCCCCTACCCACAGGCCTTACATACATGTTCATGAGATATGCACGCCTGGTGACGTGGCAGCCAAAGCAGCCGCTCTGATCAGCAAGTGAGTATTTCCATGTACAATATGTGTCCCTTCGTATGATATTACTACCAAACTATGGGAGGAAAGAAAATTCCACTTCCCTGAAAGATTTAGGAATGCAGTTCCATAGCAGAATATTTCTTTTATGCAACAACAGGAAGGAACAAGAACATAAATGTAACCTAAATTTCTTCTTCAGAATGAGATAAACCCCTTTTATATTTCCTGAATGTAAGTGGCTCTAAGGGTGAACCTTTTATAAGTACTATGGGTAACATCAGGTTCTCCAAGTCAGATCTAGAAGTGTAAACTAGTTGCTGGTACTGGTTTTCACAGTTTGAATTATTTTAAAATAGCGCCAACATATTACACAGCGCTGTATAATAAATAGGGATAGGTTGGCCTGTTTTTTTTTTTTGGTGTGTATCACACAGTCCTAAAGACCTTCTGTGGTCTAAAAGCGTGTGATCTAAAAACTAAACCCACTATACTCATCTGTCCCCATGGCCTTGCAGGGCGCCGTCATATTCTTCATACTTCTCTTCCTGTAGATGATCTTCAGCCATCTTGATTGGCTGGGCCGGGATGACGTAACTGCAGCGCAGGCGACACACGCAGAGGAAACCAGGCTTGCTGGATATTCTGGCAACCACAGCTGACATTATAGTCATAGTAGATACCCAGAGCAATCAGGCAGGTGGGAAGGATTATTACAGAAAGGACATTACCTGTTAGTTTCTCCAATAATGACCAGTCTGATCATGACATCTTAAAAATAGAATCTTAAGACAGTCAGCAGTCCAGCAAACCAAAACTGGATTTAGAATATTGGCTTTTTTTTGCCAAAAAGTGCAACCACGCCCTACAATCATCAACAAGATAGAAGCCATTTTACAGGTTTATATCCAGCTTTTTGTGTTGCCTGTATCCGTTTTAGCATTGGTGAAAAAGAAACCTATCAATGCACATACAGCCCGATGCCAGGCGGTGGAGGGGATTGTAGTGATAGATGTAGTGATAGAGTATGAGGGCCAATTACACACACAGTCTAAAATCTGTGCTGTCTGTTTTCTTTACAGTTACTCAAGAAACCATCCTGTGTTCCTGCAGCTCAGTGATTATTTCTGGGTGAAGAACGAGTCTAAATATAGCCTGCCGTATGGCACAAAAGGCAGTGGTAAGAGAAATAAAGCTATGACAATCTCTGCATATGGCCCTGTACACACAAGCAACAATACAATGCTCCGCACTTGTCACCGATCTACGCTCAGAGATCCCAGACTGCCAGGGAATTTATCATCCTCTTGTTTTTTTACACACAGGTACTCAGCATAGCTGCAACATTAACATACAAAACAACAACATAGCATAAAAAACAAAACATTTTGATGACCTGGGAATAGTAAAGAAAAAAAGCCAGCATCAATATTACCTCAGGGAGAACTTTCTGCATTCTGTAATGTAGTTATAATGTTCCTCAGCCTGGTTAGAATTTTTGTTTAAGCATGGAATTAAAGGATAACAGGACTATGATATACATTGAACTGATCTGAGTCTTTGCACACATACACCAATAATACGTTTAGTAGCCATAAACAGGGACACAATCTGCCATCTTGGGGCCTAGTCGACATGTGAGGACTAATTCAATAACAAGCATTGTATGTTTTCTTTTAGAGGATCTGTTGATGAAGTTTCTGGCACTAACAAACCAGTATCATATGCAACCAGAAATTGAGAGGTAAGATTCTGTGTCTTCTATGAAACTAGTTATGTGTCTTTATTTCAGCAAATGTCAGCAATATGTAAAGATTAACAAAAAAGCCAGGTACATTTCTATGAGCCCCTAGTAGTGCTCTCAGCCAATAAGAATACTGCCAGATCCTTTAGGGAAGCCCAAAAACAATGTGGCAGGGGAGAGTGGGGTAGAGGTTTAAAACCCTATAAGTATGTTGATACCATCTCAGGGGCCCCCTGTGTGCTCTAGTGACCCCATCCTTCAATACATTTTGTGCTCCAGTGACCACAAATTCTATTCATGTTTGTTGCAAAAACAAATTGATGAGTGCACACGCTCCTTCTTTCTGATAATGTCCACCCAGGTATTGACTTGTTAAGTGTGCGGTTACCTTACCATGCATGGAATAGGACAAATTTTTGACCTACATCATGTAAAGTCACCGAGATTAAATTAAGGGGTTAGTGAGGAATACAGTCTTTCAAAAATCAAATTCCTCTAAAATCCAAGACCACTGTATTCCTTATCTAATATATACCTTATAAACAAATTAATAAATAGATGCTGTGATGATCCTTCACACCACACTAGTGTTTTATACCCTTGCAATAGTAACACCTACAGCTTGTTCACACCACAGCCCAGGTTACCACTGTTGTGTGTTGTAAATAAATGCTCAAGTGTATTGTTGAAATGCAATGCAAGGCTTGATTTGTTCTATAAGGCAGGAGTCGTACATGGTCGGGCAAGTTTGGGCTGTGAGTAGGGCCGCCATGACATATTATATCAAACTACTGGCTTGAAGAATGTTGGAAGGTGTGTTCTACTCCATGTTTTGATTACACAGTTTAATAAGAACCCTGAATAAAGGATTAGCTCAGCTAACACATACAAATAATTGAGATTAGGTGTAATAAAACAAGACAAAGAGCTTTTGACTGATAATACAGCATAATATCACCTACAGGAAACATGCATAGTTCAGCCAGACAGGTGCGTAATGCTAATAGTATCATTTATAATAGATGAGATGCCTGGCAGGTAAAGGAAGCAGCAGAGCTTCTATAGAACAATAATTCTCTGTTAGAATTGTATCCTATTTTTTTTTTACTGGAGTTCATTCTTATTTTTGCCCTTACATCTCCTTTTATAACACCCGTCCTGGTTGTATTTCCTTCGTTTTGCCCATTAATCCCTTGCCTGCCATTATTATCAGTTTTTAATCTTCAGGCCTCTTCCTGACATTTGTTGGTAAGCAAATTAAAAGTTTATTTAGGAGAGAAGAGTTACAGCAACCAAAGAATAGAAAATAGATCAACACGTGAAGACCCGTTTACAAGGCCAAAACTAAGACTCTGACTTACTGATCAGGACCAAAGCTTTGGCTCCAGTTGTGCACATTTGCCATGTGGGACTCTCCCAAACACAAACTTTTTTACAAGTGAATTTATTTACTATAGCACATCAGCAATTACCTGAGAGGCTGATCTGTGTTATCGCAAAACATTTTATTGACTCTAAACTCCAAAATACCTCACAATAACAAGAGATTGCCCCTGTTATTAACATGCCAAGATTACAAAGGTCAGCAATTTGTTCTAATTACATTTTTCTGCAAGTCATTGTTTAAAGTAAACATGTTATTTTATGAAAACATTTGCATATAAGCACATAGTTATTAATTTATTTCTCATTAAAATACATCATTTTGTATATCTGCAGTTTGGAGAACATTTATTGTGTCAATATTATTTTATTACTTTTCTCATGCACTCCTATTGCACCCAGCAGCTGGCAGTGCAAGTTATACTTTGGTTGTGCTGTGTATTTTCTAGATGTATAAAATACAATTTCTGGGGGAGCCAATGAACCTAACTGCATGTTTTTGGAGCTGTGGGGGAAATTTGAGTACTTGGAAGGGCTTTAAAGTGAACATGCCGACAACTTATTGTGTCATTATAATATACAACCAGACCTGTCACATCCAATGACGGCTGCACATTGTGATGATCCAACAGCCACTGACGCAGAGGAGCCCCATTATATCGGTCAGATATTATTCAGGAGTCTGTAATGAACATCGATACAATAAAACGATGGAAACTGCATCCCGAGACTCCCATTCCCCCATTCTAAGCGACATAAAACATATAATAAGAGTATTGGAACCAGATTCGATTATAGATAATTGGTAAATAATACGATGGTTTATGTAAAAGCAGAAATATATTTACAGATTTCCTTTTCTATGATAAACATAGTCACATGTTGTCTGTCTGATTCTATCGGTTTGATTGAATATTATACTACTTCCTGCAGGTTGTTGTGTAGAAGGTGTGTTGTGGTTGGAAATGGCCATCGGCTGAAGAATAGCACCCTGGGTGAAACCATCAATAAATATGATGTGGTGATCAGGTAAGTGGGGTCAGTATAACAATACCCATCATAGACGTACTGGTTTAGGTTGTCCAAAATAAAAGTTCTCTTAACTATAAATTAATTTTTTTTTTCTGTTGACACAGCGTTCATCATAAATCATCTAAATCCGAGGTCCCCGGCCGTCTGACAGCTGGGCCATGAGAGCGCGGAGACCAGCGGTGGTCCACGGTTTTGGCCGGTGCACCCCCCAGTGAGGTCAGGAGAAGGACCCTGCTGGGGGGCATCGGCCAGAGCTGCGGACCATGTCCCCCGTACAGATTGCAAGCTCAGGGCGGTGGGCAGGTTGTGTCTTTGGCACATGGGAGATTGGACGGGTTCTGGCATTATGACGTCACTCATAGTGACATAGGACTGCACATGCCCGGGCCGTAGATTCAGTGGTCTGCAAGCTGCAAAAGGTTGGGGACCACTGATGTAAATAAAAGATAATGTAGGGTTACAACTACCTCCAGCAGTCATATTAAACATTTTTCACAAAATGAAACCCCCCCCCCCCCCCCCCCCTGATTTTTCTGTGCTTTTGCTGGATTTTTTTTAATCTGCTATTTAGAGGCACATGATAACTATCTCTCTTGTTTGAAGCCCTTGGATGTTCAGCTATGAGAAAGGTTATAAAATGTTGTATTTCACAGTTTACTGCTCAGTTTTACAATAATGATTGCAACTTATTTAGAATCCTGAATAACTGTTTACCTAAAATCAAAGTGATAAGGTGAAGTAATAATACATTGTATATAAAGCCGTCTGCTGCAAGTCTGATATAGAGATATGTAAAGTACACTTTATTAATCATAAAAAAACATGATAAACAGTAAAGGAGATTGACCCATTTCCATGATTTCATACATTGTATTCAGAAAATGTTTGATTTAGTCAGTATTTGGTTTTGTTTTTAATACACATTACTTATTATTACTTATTGTTATTGTATTCCCTGCTTTAGGGGCTCCTATCACCCCCTCTCTATATAATGGAGAATAAATCCTTCTGTATCCCTAGGGGTGTGGTGGGTACAAATGGTGAATGAGATGCAGAAATGTTGACTTTTATGCAAATCACATACAAATTACCTTTGACTCAGGTTCAAGTCCTTGCAATTTGCATAAATGTTCTTCATCTGACTGTCTATCTCCAGCAGTTGGTGTTTGTCCATGTAATCTCTGGCCTGCTTACATAGAGTTTGTGTATGAACGCTCCAATGTTTCTTCCTCCCCAGGCTGAACAACGCTCCAGTCCATAATTATGAGAAGGATGTTGGCAACAAGACCACCCTGCGCTTCTTCTACCCGGAATCAGCAGATTTCGACCCTCAGCAGGACAACAATCCGGACACTCTGCTGGTGCTGGTGCCCTTTAAACCTCTCGACATCCAGTGGATGAAGATCATTCTTAACAATGAGAAACGGGTGTGTGATTTACCATGCAGTCAATGTGCTTGCACTGTATCCATTTATATTTGGGGGATTTAAGTCCCGTAGAGTTGTCTTCTTTTGATTTGGGGGGGACATTTTCAGCTACACAAAGTCTTGGACTCATATTCACCACCAGGAAAGGCCACGGGGTGGGAAAAATTGCTGCTACTGATACAAAGAGAACAAATACAATGCAGCATTAGGAGGAGAAGGACATGTAATACTTCATGCCCCAGCAACATGAAATATGCCATGGCTCACTACAAAGGCAGCAGGGAGGGTGACACAGTCTGTCCAGAGGCCAATATAATTATTTAGTGGTACGATTATCTACAATAATATTAGTCTTGGAGCTGCAGTACAAAGCTCTCTGGGGATGCCAGGCTTCCACTATACAATAACAGACTGCTGAGATTATTCTCTTGCTATTCACTTACTTTATATGTTGTTTTAGGTACGAAAGGGGTTTTGGAAAATGCCCCCTCTGATTTGGGAAGTGGAACCCCAGAACACACGCATCCTCAACCCCTATTATATGGAAGTGACTGCAACAAAAATTCTGGATAGCGTGTCTGATCTATCATCTAAGAAGCTGAAAGCGGTAAGACATGATTTCAGGGAGCCCAGGGGGTGCTACGGGTCTGGTTGTACAGGTTTATGTCACACATTGATGAAGTTTGCTTTGTTTTACACATTGAGCTTTATCCCTAAATGTTGTCCATACTCTCTTCTTTCAGAAACCCACCACGGGAATGTTGGCCATCACTTTTGCCCTCCACTTCTGTGATGTGGTTGACATTGCAGGTTTCGGGTACCCAGCACTCAGCAATAAGAAAGAACCCATCCACTACTATGAAAAGGTGACCCTGAAGTCTATGGCGGTAAGTGCCAACAGACCACTTACATCTATTGTAAAAAGCAATCCGTAAAATCTCATGTAAGCTTTAACAAGTTCATGCCATTTCTAAAGTCATATTCAATCATTTACATTAAAATAACCCCTGGTGATCCTGCCATTAAGGTCCTTATTCTGAGTTTTCCTTTTAGTGGATAATAATGTACCTGTCTCCTAATTATTGTTCTTCACACAGACGTCTGATAAACACTACAAGTGGCCATTTCAGAATACATTACACAGGAAGTGCCCACTGTTGTCACCATCAGGCCCTAAGAAATGGCATTCAGCCATCACTGGAGAGAATGTAGATAGAAAGTGGCTGCAGGAGATCAGAAAGAAGGAAGTCTATAATACATCATTCAGCTACACTTTACATCCTCTATAAGCCTTTATAGATTTATAGTTTATGTCCAAATGAACTTTAGTAGCTCACTTAGCAGTACAGTTATCCATATTTATATATTTGTGTAAATGCTCAGCTCTGGGGGTAATTCAGTCTCTTTTTATATGATATACAATGTTATTTTCCACTGCCAACAACAATTTCCAATGCCAACATCCATAAAGAATCAAGTTCAGTTATTGTGTTCATTGCACAATGTTTATACAACAACTAGACATTGTCTGCACTGGATAATAGCAATAAGCACATATAAAGACAATAATTGCTGCCCCAATCGTGGGCAAAATGACCCAGAATGGGTAAAATATATTTGTTCTGTACAATCCATATGCATGAGATAACCATGGATCCAACCACCAAAAGATCCATTCAGTACCCAGATAGTTGTGTGCAGTGTGCATTGTCTTGTATGGAGCAGACACGTGAGTTGTTTTTCTCTCCCAGGTGTCGGGTCACAACATTACACTTGAAGCAATCGCAATACGAAATCTACTTCAAAACAGACTCATTCATAACCTGACCTATTTCTAAGGGTTGCTCAGTTCTCCTGTGCTGCAGAGGACAGTCTGCTGGACAAGCTGTTCTTGGAAACTTTTTGTATGATGGAGAGAAATTCTGTATGAAACCGCTAACTACCTGAACTCTGAGAACAGTGTGTGGCTGAGCACAGGATGGAGCTCACAGACTCTGGAATATAAAACTGTACTAAAGGGCATTTTACAAAGGAGCGGACTTTGCAATGCCCTCATATGGACTGAACACATTGTAAATATGTTTTATATTAGATTTTTTTTAAGCAAAAGACTTTTAATATTTATTTTAAAATGTTGCATACCTCTCCTACCGCTAATACTGGGCTGTGGAAGGAGGAAGTTTGTTTCATACAGCGGCTGTAATGGTCCCGTGTGAATCGATAAGGTTTGGTTGCTGCACATTTCCTATTTAATGTCTGTAAAATTAATTGGGCTGTATGGGGCCCGAACATTCCGAGTATTAGATAAGGGGCCGGACCTCTTCTCATGTGCCATTTCCTCCTGTCCTGGAATTCCTGTATATTTCTCTCCCTCCCAAAAAAGAGAAATTATAAAAGGTTTCTAAAATATCTTGTTCTGCTTTTTGTGTCTTTTTTCCCTATAGTTTCCTATTGGTAGAAACAGATTTATTATATGTGACTGCCTCACTATGTCTCACTGTAATATACTTTTATTTACTAACTATATAATACTATTGCTGACCTCTTTATGAAAATGCTGGTTACTTGGCCTTCTCTGCCCCAAGTACTTCGTGCCAGAAACTCCTAGGGCTCTATTCATAAAACAGAATCTGACATTACCTGGTGGGAATCAATTACTGCGATTGAAACACGTGAACCTATAAGATTCCCATGAGGGAATGTCTGATTCCCTATTTTATAAATAGAGCCCCTAATCTGTATACTTGTTACAGGGAAATGATTCAGAAAATTAAAAAAAAAAACATGTAACATGAAAGGCCTGGCAATTGGCATATTCAGAAATCAAGGTCTGCACATTTGTCTTAGGCTGGGTCCACATGAACGATTTTAAAAACGCATATAAAAGTTCCTACCATGTTTGAATACGTTTTTATGCATTTTTACAAGCGTTTTAAAGCCTAACTTTAAAACGCTAAAAAACTTTTTTAAACGCCTATGACGCGTTTTACCGCGAATTGCCGTGATTTTACATTTACATTTTACAGCGTTTATAAACGTTTTACTTTTAACCCTTTCAGGGAATGAGTACAGGGGTACATAAAACCCCTTACTCATTCCCTGAAAGGGTAAAATATGTGTAAAAAATTGGATGAGGCTTTATGAATTGAGGTAAATTATTTTATTAATGTGTGTGTTTGTGTAACAAAACTTTTTTTTTTTTTTTTTTTTTTTTTTACAGGTTATCCCAATGATAGGATGATTTCCAGGGTTGCAATGAGCACAGCCCTGGAAATTCTCCTGGCAGTGAGGGATCGCAGGGCACTAGGGGTTAAATGAGGACAAGCCTCTCCATTCACCCCTAGTGCTCTGTGATTGGCTGAGGTTTTACGTTTCTCAGCCATTCAGCACTAGACATGAAGGGGGAGCCTTCATTGGCTGAGAAATAGGAAACCCTGAGGACAGCTCAAGCATCATCAGGATTTCCCTTTCCTCAGCCAATCAGGGAGCAGAGCAGTCAGCTGAGCTCCGCTCCCCTGATCGCTCCCGCAGCCGTAGAGGAGCTGTGACATGTGTTCTGTATCTGTAATACTTGTCTCCTTTATAGCAGAGCTCCCCTAGTGCCCTGCGATCCCTCACTGTCAGGTGGATTCTAATGGCTGTGCTCATGTCATGATTGCAGCCATGGGAATCCTCCTGTCATTGGGATAACCTGTAAAAAAAAAAAAGTTTAGTTACACAAACACACACATTTCATAAAATAATTTACTATTAAAGCCTTGTCTATTTTTTACATATATTTAACCCTTTCAGGGAATGAATAAGGGGTTTTATGTACCCTTGTACTCATTCCCCAGGGTCTCCTTATTAAAGGGGGCTTCCAGATTCCAAAGACTTGCTAAAAATGTTTTTAAAAGCCCCCATTGTTTTCAATGGAAGCTTTAATAAAAGCTTAAAAACGCTTGAAAAAGCCTCCATTGAGTTCAATGGAAGCGTTTTCATGTGTTTTCCCGCGTTTATCCAGCGCTTTAATTTTTTAAACGTTGCAAGCAACGTTTAAGATAACGCTCAGAAACGTGCCCGAAGGAAACGGTGTAGATTAGCCCATTGGAATGCATGGGGACTTCAAACATGGGCTTTTAAAGCCTCAGGTTAAACGCTGGGGAAACAGTCCGTTAGACTAAGCCTTAGTTCAGCTGATTTTTCCCCTCCTGATACTTTTATTGAAGACAACGTCCTTATTTGTTTTTACTTACAGGTAAAAAAGAAAACACACACAAAATATCGCTAAGGTCTTATTATCCTCTCTATGCTCCGGTGTCATCTCTGGCTTTTTTCTTGTCCAGCACTGCTGGTTCGTTATGGGTAGACAAAGATACAAGACCAATTGCTGTGTACAAGGAAATTTGTGTGCAAGGACAAAGTTGTACGCTGGATTGCTGTACAAATCTTATTTTAATAGAATATTGGCAAATCCCAAAGTTTACTTTTAGGTCAGTCAGAAAGTGACCCTTGTAGCAGCAAGCAGTGTATTGAATGGCTGTCACTAGAATATACAGTACAATAGTCTTTGCAGGAAATATGATGGCATATTAATCCTGGGATTCTTCTCAGCAGCGCCTACAGGTAGTTCCAGGTAGGGCCTTAAACTGAAAATATTTAGTTCAATGTTCTTTGATACTGACTAAGGCTGAGGTCCATAAAGGTCTTAATCTATTTGCCTATTCAGGTTACCTAGTCCAAGTCCATCTCCTAGACATCCAATAAGTTATCAGATTCTTAACAATTAACACAAGGATACTGTAGTCTGTATTCAGATGTACAAGGTTAACTACAAAAGGATTAACGGCATTGCTGGTAAATTGTACCCTGACACATTGTGGAAGACTAAACTAAAACGATAAATAAACAGTAAACATGGGCAGTAATAGCAAATAGTGCATAGTGTATAAGAAGCTCAATTACACTGACCAGAGCAATACTAAAGGTGGTACTAAAAGTCTAATTCACAAGTGCAAATCCCCACATTTTGAAAGATTAATGTGTATTTGTGGTGAAAAAGGTAAGTTCCAGACTGGCCAGAATAAATTGCCCTGCACATCCCAATGCCTCTCCAAAACCTGTGAATGTGAAAGAATATATATAAAGACTCACAAAGTGGTAAATATTAAAACGAAGATAAAACCCATTTCTAACATTTACAGGAGTGCACGTCCCAGCAAACTCACTCGAAGAGTAGACCATGCAATGCTTGGAGAAATTAAAAAAAAAACTCAAAAGCTTCATCACAGACTTTACACGCCTCAGTTAGCATGTTGCAATTAGAAAAAGACTGAACACACATAACTTGTTTGCAAGGGTTGTCAGGAGTAAGCCTCTTCTCTCTAGAAAGAACATGGCAGCATGGCTTAGGTTTGCAAAGTTGCTTCTGAACGAACCACAAGATTTCTAAAACAACTCTTACAGATGAGACCAAAGTGGAGTTGTCTGATAAAAACCAAACAAACCATATCAGCACAAACACCTCAGTGGTGGATGGGTGATGATTTGGGGTTGTTTTATAGCAGTCATTCCATGAACTGATCTATTATAGTCATTGGATCTTACAACAGGAGAATTATTCCAAACACACATGCAAATCTACAACAGAACTGCTGAAAAAAACATTAAAGTGTAATAGCCAAATCAACGTCTAAACCGCAAACTGATTGATATACAGCGGTTCTAACAGCTACTGAGTAACAGGGTGTACTTAGTTTTTCCACACACTGCTTCTCTATTGTGGTTTCATTTTTGTTAAATATTGGCACAGCAGAATCTGTTGTGTGTTATTTTACAGGTTGGATTTAAATCATTTTAGATGTCCTGCTACATAAAACCTTAAAACTTTTTTTTTGGTGACTGTACTTTAGCAAATGCCAAAATGACAACTGATCTAGTGCATGCATTCTCATAATCTAAATCAACAAAAATGCCGGGTTAACAGGTAAAAAGGTGAGTACACACCTCGATTTACCACCAATTTAAATTTCTTTAGACTGTATGCAGGCTGAAACTCAGATATTAAGGGTCTGACCTCATGACAATCACACAAGCTCAGAAATGAGGCCATGGATTCCAAAAAGGTTTGGCAAAGGATTTCAATGCAAGGAAGAAAAAAACGGTCAAATTTTAGATTAACAACTTCTTACTTAATAAGTAATGGCCGTCTGATACTAAAAGAAGTCTTGAAAACCCCTTAAAGGTCTACAGGTAATGTTGGTGTCAACGTGCATTATCTACAATCAGATCATTGTTATTAAACTGACACTACTGACAAATGGAAGTGAAGCAGCACCTGGAAATGTTTCAGTTCAAAAGAATTTAAACACAAAGATTCAGTTGCACAATATTCCTGTTTTTTTTTTTTTATTACAGTTAATCATTAACGCCTGACTCAAAGTTTATATGACTTTATAAAAGTTATAAAATCAAATTTTCTTTACAATACACACCTCTTCTCTGCGCGGGCCAGCTGCTTGGCTCTCCTTGTAGACCAAAACACATTTTACATTTAGATTTGGCATTAACTTACATGACAACTTCACTTACACAAGATAACTCTGATGTGATGTCATCTTACTACATTTCATGCCAGAAGCTATGCTGGATTTGATAAAGCATGAAAAACAGGAAAGGACTCTGAACTTTTGCCTTTCTACCTTGGAGGTGTAAGTGGAGAGTAGGACTGTTATGGGAAGCGTCTACCACATTTGGAGGGAGGGGAGCTACATGCAGAGAATGAACCAGATGAGGAGGAGGAAGAAGT
The DNA here is from genome assembly GCF_032062135.1 of Pyxicephalus adspersus. NCBI lineage: Eukaryota > Metazoa > Chordata > Amphibia > Anura > Pyxicephalidae > Pyxicephalus > Pyxicephalus adspersus. Next base: position 58,661,157 of record NC_092868.1, read on the forward strand.
TACTGTAAGGCCTTGGTCCAGCAACGGTACTCGCCAGACACCACTCCCCCAATCTAGCTCCAAAATCTTCACCTAAAGCAAGCCCCCGCTCAGCCTCGGGAGACTGGTTGTGTTGCTCTGCACTCAGTTGTCCCTAGGACTTGCACAAGGGATGGTGCCTGTGGAAGAGGACCAGGAGCCCACAAATAATGCCATACTAAGATTCCAACAGAGACAAGTCCAGAATACAGAGGTCATACACAGATAATCCGTCCCCCACACGAGGTACACAAGGACAAGACACAAGCAGAGTCAGTCCAGGCAGCATAAACTCACAGGGTCCAAAACAGGCAATGTTCAGCATCAGACGAGAAACAGCACACATTATCTAAATTCTATAACAGGCATTGGTGACTGGGAGCAAAGAGGCTTTAAAGTCCCAGCAGCCAATGGCAGCGCAGGACACAGTCAGGAACTAATCTGCTTTCAGCTGTGCACAGCCTCTCAGTGTATGCTGGGGATGCGGATAAGATACATCAGGCCGAATGGCTAAAGGGAAGCAGGGGATGCTGCTATTTCTTAGTTCTCCTTGCTGCTGCAAGGGACATCGCTGGACAGAATAAACAGTGTATGATACACACCGCACAGGATCGCCGGACAGATAAGCATATCCTAGTTACATAGTTTGAAAAAAGACGTAACACTATGAAGAGGAATTGCTAGGTACGGTGCTAGCGGGTGACACGGGACATCAGTCTATTAGATATTTATGGGGTCATGCTGAGGATGAAGGCCCACAGTAGGGGGGAGGGGGGGGGTAGAGAAAACAGATTTACTATCTACCTTGGCAAACATGGCAAGTTGTAGGCTTGCGTGAATTGGAAGTGATAAAAAAAATTGTTGGTGTTAAACAGAGATCATTACTAGACAGCCACACTCCCACACAGGACACTCGGGGCAACAGAATCTTTTTTCCACCTGGAGAAAGCAGATCAATGGACTGGTGAAAATGGTTTAAATCACTGGGAGTGAATTTGGGATAAAGACAATGAGAAGAATGTTGGCTGGGTGTGGAAAATGAATCCATGATCATGGAGAATATAAAAACACAACACTAGATCTTTAAAAATGCAAGTTCCTTGGCACAAAAATAAATTTCACAACTCGTTTCAGCATTCAGATAGCATTGAATGTACAGCGCTGCGTAATATGTTGGCGCTATATAAATCCTGTTTATTAATAATAATAATAATAATAATAATAATAGAAGCCAAAGCATTTGAATGACATCCGGGGAAACAGCCCAATATGCTGTACTTCTATGCAGTCACCAATATGAGCAAGTTGTGCCCCCCCACTGTTTTTGCACAAAACACAACTTGCAATGACATAACAGCTGTGCTTTGTTAATGGCAAAAAAAAATATAGAAAATAAAAACAGCATGAATTTGTACTGCAGTAAAGACAAGTCAGTTCATCAGGCTGAAATGTCAGAACTGGATGGGCAAGGAAAACAAATCTTTTAGTTTAGTTAAAAGGCTCTCATATACATAATGCATTATATGAGCCACAGATTATGCAAAATGTAAATTAGAACATTGATATACTTATTCTGAGCCAGTGACTTAAAAAATACTTAAAGCAGAACTAAACCGAAAACAAAACAAATTTACAATTACCTTCATTCCTGTAGGTCCCTCGATGGCGCTGGTCCTTCATGCGATTTGATCCCAAAGATTGTAAGCTCTTCGGGGCAGGGTCCTCTCCTCCTGTATCACTGTCTGTATTAGTCTGTCATTTGCAATCCCTATTTAATGTACAGCGCTGCGTAATATGTTGGCGCTATATAAATCCTGTTTAATAATAATAATAATAATAATAATCGTCCTGGAATTCCTCTTTGCCCGGCACTACAGAAGCGCCAGGCACCGCCATCTTCGTTCTTCACTTCCTTCTTCTTCCTTAGTCTTCTTGGCACATCACCCAATCTTGCACTGCACAGGTGCTAGATGGGGTGACGTAGCCCGCTGTAAAGGGGAACAAAAAGAGAGCCTATCCCACTGTCTATGTCCAAGATTAGGTGAGGCGATCAAGACTCAATAGGAAGATGCTGCACCCTTTTTTTTTTTTTTAAAAAAAAAGGGTGTTGCAATTAAAAAAAAATAAAAAATGAATAACATTTTCCCTTTACATATAAGGGTTGTCTACCCTTTTATGTAAAGTGAAAATGTTGAGTTTTGGTCTGCTCTAAGGAACCACTACAGATGACATTAAAAAGAGACTCTGTACCTGTTTCCAGTCAGAAACCAATCAAGCCCACCTTGAACCCTTTTTATACTCCCAGCACTGTGCTGACATTCCTTCCTCCACTGAAACCACCAAATAAGTAATGCCAGTGTTCAGTGTCCCTAGCGGGTCTGGGAATGGGCCATCCAAAGACCCTGGCAATGCCCTAAGACAATTTAGGGCTAATATGCAACATTGTTCTTTCTGCCATCAGAGTGCAGCAGTACTTGAAAAATGATGTTTACTTATGTTTTTATAACGTTTGATTTTCCAATGTGGTCTTTCAGAATGGAGATGATATTACAAAGCAGACAAGATATAGAATGGGAGATGAGGAGCGCTGTGCTGGAAATATGAAAACTGGAAAGTTTACATTGATCATAATAAATACAAGTAAAGAGATGACAATCTCAAAAGCTAAACCTGCATTCAGTTATATATCTTATGTTATCCTATTCTAGAAATTTATATCTTGTTTCAGATTTTTTTCGTAATTAGGTTTTGTTTAAGTCCTCTTATTGGCAATATTTCACATGATGCTAAAGAAAGAAAGCTCATGATGCTCTATCCTCTAATATCAATATTTGCTGCTCACAAAACTTCTCTGAGATGGGGATTTCAGTCTTCAGCTTTGTGGATTCAAGAGACAACTTGCCTTAAAGCAAGAGGAAGGCTAGGGGGTTAAATGATTCCATGCAAGTTCAGTTTAGTGTGCTCTGGATGGCCCAATATGAATTCTTGCTACGATACCTAGAAGTAATAAGCACCTCTACCTCAAACTACTCCTTTCTGACTTCTCTTGTGTGACATTTACAGAACTATTGGTTTGTGCTTGCATAGATGAGCATATTTACATAAGAAGTGGGTAGGGCTTACAGGGAGAATTCTCTTTCATACAGTTATGTGTGTTGTAAAGTCAATCATTGAATACTGTGTGGAGAAGAAACAGAAGTACGCAATCCAGGGATAACAACTGACAGGTAATTTATTTATTATTATTATCAGGATTTGTCTATTTGAGCTTTATTGTCTTTTCTTTTGACATGGAAGGTTTTTTTTGTTTTGATTGAAAGAATGTATTTTAAGTTGTACTCAGAATTTTAGAGATGTTCAAAAATCAAAAAGTTACTTGATAACTGCAGGAGCTTGCTCACCAATATTGGCCTAGGGAAGGCAAAGACAGGAAAACCCTTCCATAAAAGATTTCACATTATATAATGACATAAAATACTATGTGAACATAGTCATTAGTTATTGTTAAGATTCTAGCTGTATTTGCTAGTATTTTTTGCTTTGTCATTATTAGATTCATGAATATTGAATATTGTCTTTTTATGAACTTTTGTTCATTCATCGATGAACTCTCTCTTTCATCTGAACAATAACTAACAAATGACTATGTTCACATGGTATTTTATACTATTTAGAGACCATACAACCCTTGTAACAACATACCCGTGAGGAAGCCTTTATTTGGCGAAGCGCGTCAGGAAAATACACACCTGTAACAGGTCCCACTTTATGGATATAACTTTATTTGTATGGTGTCAGAAAATTGTTTGTTTAGGAAAAGTATCCAAACTTTGTGACGGTAACAAGCGATAGGATACATCTTGTAAAACCAATGCTGTATGTATAATTATGTATAGATCAGAATGTATAAATACATAAAACATTTTTGTACTAAACTTTGAGCCTCCTTCTTACCTCCACACATTAACCACGTTGTATTATGAATATATTAGAAGTGGCTCACACTATATACAGTATGTGCAGGAAAGGTGAACAACCAACATTTATTTTTAACCTATGTAAAACAAGTACAAGAAGTTATTTTTCTTTAAACACATCAGGATTGCTGACCTGCCACAATTTTTTTTACTGCCAAAACATTGGAAATTTACTGACAGAGCGCCAATTTTTTTCTTTTACTAGCCATTGGGTTGTTGTGCGCTTGCTGCGTCATGCTGCCAGTCATCCATGGACTCTACATGTAGCTTTATCCCATGGAAGCCTCAAAGAGAATTATTGGGGGGTGACCGTGATTGGTAGCAGTACAACCCACTCCTGCCAGCTATCAAATGTGCAAATTTGAGTGAATGAGCAGTCAGCCAGGTGCCAGGAACCACACAAGATCCCTCGATTCTGCCCAAAATGTGACAGAAAATCATATTGGGAACTAAAACATTTAAACACTATGTAAATGGTACCAACAGATAAGTAATCAGTGTGGGAAAAAGGGCTAGATTGAAAGACTTGGGGCACCATGGAGTACAGTGTAGAAGTGTACAGTACAGTGCAGTCTGCTGCAGCAAAACGTGGGCATGGTCAGATTACAGCTAATAGTAAGAGTAGTTTAAAGGATGTTGAATAAACAGAACATGTGCCTAGTCACTGCACACCCAGTATATACACTACATAAAACATGGCGTGCAGGGGTCAGGAATAAGTAACACAGAGTACAGCAGCTAGGATGATTTGGGTTCAGGAAAGGTGACAGCCATCTACAAAAATGTATGGTTCTCTAAGATGTATTTGTATGTGTGTCTGGGTGTGATATGACCACTGAGTATAGCTAAACTATACTGGCCAGATATCTCCAGATGTTAAGCAGAGGTCGCAGAGTAGGGACATCCTCTGAGATCCGAATAAAACAATGTGATGGGGTGCAGAGTTTGGAGCATGGAGCCTTTCATACTACACCAGTGAAATCCCAATTGTTCCATGATGAAGCTTAGCCGACCAGGAACTGTCTGTCTGTGGAACATTTAAGGACAAATCACGGATGTTGTTACTGGAACTTGCTCCCATTAGTAAACAACAGTCAGGAAATAAGGAATTGTTTATTTTTTCTGCTTTAATAAATGGTTGGCAACCCAGACACTTTTTTTTCTTGTGTAAATATCTACTTGCTTTAATAAATATTATTATAAGAGATAACATTTTAACACTGTTACAAACAAAACACATTGCAGAAGAAAAACTTTTTTTCTTTATTTACAGTAATCCTATCTGTGTTGCAAATTTAAAAAATGGAATACCCTGAAACATATGTTCCAATCAACAACAAAGCTTTGTATAGCTAGAAGCCTTCATAATTCCTACATTTTCAATAATTGAATCCAATATTAAAAATGTGTACATTTTTGTTAAAGTTGGGTCGATTAAGAATAAAAACATTATTAAATAGACCCTAATTTTTGGGATTCGATCAGGGATGAATATATATGTACACACACACACATATATATATATATATATATATATATATATATATATATATATATATATATTTATTTTGTGAGGGGTTACGCTCAGGATCGCCTTTGCTGGGGTCAAAGGACACATGTCTGGTTCATCCAACTCAGATCACACACTGAGGTATCAGCCTTAAGCTGGCTTGCAGCCCGGTTTATTGAAGGTTGCAGATAAAATAACAAAACAGCAAAAGAAAACCTTGCCTCTCTGGCACTTACTATACATCAGATGTCCCTGTTTATCAGCTGGAGGGCTTCTGCCTGTCAGCTCAAAACCAAGCTTTCAGCAACCTTCTACTCACTTTTGAGCTCACTCACACAGACCGACATTCTGACTCTCTCAGCAGAGCTCCCTCACACAGACTGACTGTCTGTGTCTCCAAGCAGAGCTCCCTCACACAGAACCCCTGTCTGTGTCTCTCCAAGCAAAGCTCCCTTACACAGAACCCCTGTCTGTGTCTCTCTGCAGAGCTCCCTCACACAGTCCATTTGTCTGTGTCTCCAAACAGAGCTCCTCACACAGAGCCCCTGTCTGTGTCTCCAAGGAGAAGTGAACTACTGACTGAGCTCCTGGCTCTATGTTATATCCCCACCCTCAGTGCTTCTTCAATAATTACCTCACAGGTGAGAGTCTTCCATGGGCAATCCTGGGCAAATATATCTCCCTTCCACCTCTCCTTTGGTGTCACAATATATATATATATATATATATATATATATATATATATATATATATATATATATATATAT
>NC_092868.1:58667635-58765336 GCF_032062135.1 Pyxicephalus adspersus
ATTGGCTCTTCACTGGAACACGCCCATTCATTAAAGGAACGTGCCCATTCATTACTAAGAACTAGTCGTGTACAGTTCTTTCTGCCTCTCAGTTCTCTCACAATAGTGAGATCTGACAGGCAGAAGGAACAGTACAATACTGGGCATATAACACGACCCCCAAATGATTGGTTAGAGTGGGGGGTCGTCTTATACGCCGGAAAATACAGTATATTATATATATATATATATATATATATCCAGTCCCTTTTTACAGACTGTCTGAGCCCAATGCTGGGCAGATTCTCAGAATTTTTCTCTTTTATGAAAGTCACCAACCATTTCCAGTACCTTCCAGTCTGGCTTGTCTTTTCACAGGCTGGGGCTCATCTATAGGAGACATCTGGAAAATTTTTGTAGAACATCTGAATACCAAAACTCAACTCATCTGTGCTAGCAAAACAAAACGCTAGACTAGACTCATGGGGTCAGCACTGCATAACAGAGAAATCTAGGTGAGATGTAAAGTCTTTTATGGGCCAGAGCACAATTCTGTCCTAATGTCATAATATACACTGACAGATCATACTGCGCATGCGTGGGATTGGTAATTAATTTCCCTTTTGGCAAAAGATGCTCGTGCATGCGCAGAAGGAGCAGCCAATAGCCTCCTGGGATGTGTGACGTAGGTAGACCAGAAGGTTCTGCGCTACCATTCTTTTCAGATCGCCTAGGCGTTTGAGAGGGGTGGTGCTGCACCCTTTTTTGCACTTAAATAACCTGACAAACAAACAGGATTTTTACCTTACGTAAAAGGATTGTCTACATTTTTATGGAAAGTAAAAGTTCTGAGTTTAGGCTTTATTGGCACAGATTGCTCTGTTTGTAAACTCCAAATTCTTCAAATTAAAGGTTACAACTGAGCCGCTTAGACTGGTATCTGCAATATTACAAGAATGGCCATGTTTACAGTGTCCTAACCCACAACCTGAACTCATGAAGGAAATCACACCACCTTGTAAAAGTGATTTGCTTAGGAGGAACCAGGGGAAGATATCCAACAGGAAGTAACGTCACCCGCCTTTGGCTGTCCTAAAGTAATTCATGATGACCGTGCCCAACACTTTAAGAACACTTAGAAAATCTAGAAAGATTCTAGCAGTACATTACCATCTTTCAGTTTCCTAGATCTGATCATTACTAAGGGGACACAGATTTGTTTTTCATGGGGAAATATTCAACATTACCCATACTGGTTGTGGTGCAGATTAAATTATGTCCTGTAGCTAATTTATATGTATGATGGTAAAACTAGCAATAATTTACTACTTAAAAAACCTAAACTCACCAATTTCTTGTACATACCCTATGTAGTGTTAACATGATGCATTTTATGTATATATTTTTTTTTTTGTTTTCAATATTTTGTATTGGAAAAAGAAGTTTGAACATTTTTATAAAGAGACAGGTATCCAGAGTGCGAAATAGCAAACATTTTTAAACCCACCTAGTAGGCAATTAGGAGATTTGTACATTATCTTGATGGATTTTATATATTTTAAGTGTACTCCAATCTCCTTAGTAACAACCCGGTGCACCAGAATAACAGCCATGGTATGCAAGCAAATGTCCAACATATGAAAAGTCCTAATAAAGAACTTCTTCATAAGCTATAGCACAGCCAGCAGTAAAAAGTTTAAATGTCAATTACTAGTTAATTTCTAGTTAAACAAAACCATCTTTATCAAGATGTAATGTAATAATGTGATGATATAATCACAGCAACCAGGGAATAGCCAGTTCACAGAGCAAAGTGCAACACAGTAACTAAAATCAGAGCACATCCTGGGAGCAGCAGGTGAACAAAAACAAAGTCCCATTTAAAAATCAAAAGTTTATAAACCATTTTATAAACATGTTTTTTTTTTTAATGAAGGGGAGACCCCTTTGTGTTACCACTGATTAGAAAGCTCACAGCCTCCTGGAATAACTATGTCACGTACGTATCCGATGAGGCTGCGGGCTGCTTCTTCTGTGAATGCAGAAGTACCAATCTCACACCGATCTCAAAAAGTGCCAAACTCACACCTGTACAGGTGACAAAAGAACCCGGATGGTTGTGCCCAGAGTCCAGTCAGTGCCAGGGTGAAGAAGGAAGGCAGGACAGCGTGGGACTGACTGGACAAGGATCGCAGAGGAGAGACACCAAAGTTTGGAAATGGGATTAAAGAGCATTATAGTTGTGTTTCCCTTGACAATTTGCTGTTATCCTTTATAAAGCCAGCCCCATAAACACACGGTTTGACCAGTTTTGTATCGGGAAATTTGAATAGGTTAAAGTTTGAGTCTGACCTCAACCCTAATAAACACCCTTAGGATGAACCCAATTGCAAAAATAAACCAAGTTTTTTAATCTAACATCAGTACATGACCCTAAACTTTACACTAATTCCTGATGACACCCTCCAAAATCTGTAAAAAGTCTCCCTGTGAGATGGTAGTGTTGGAGTCTATTTTCACAAACCTCCCCTTATGTCCATCTGCCTGGACACAGTTCATGACCCTATGGTATTTAGAATGTGGGAGTAATGTATGCTCATCACACTTTTCTGGAGTAAGCATATCAGATGCTTTGAAAATGTCTTCAGCATTACAGAAATAATTTCATTTGAATGTGACTTATGAAACTATTACTAGGTCCACCATGACCTGGTACAGAAAATTCTTCTTAGAGATGGTCATTTCTGAGTCAACAAACCAGCTGATCAACTTTAATCAATGGAAGCAACTAGTGATTTAACACAAGGTTTCCAAAAAAAAATGAGCTATTGTTAGAAACATCTATTGGGGAGGAAAAAGCAATTAAAGGATTATGATCCGAACAAGAGTCCTGAACAGAGGTCACCTAGTGCCCCTAATGTACTTAGACTTGTCTTTCTTAAGACAATATTAAATAAAATGCTTTTTCAACAACATATATATATATATTTATATTTGTTGAAAAAGCATTTTATTTATAAAACCAATATATATATATATATATATATATATATATATATATATATATAATTTTTTATTGTGGTAAGGAAGTTCAAAATTCTTTTAGTGTTTCTAGAATTGTGCTCCACATGTCCAATCCCAGTACACAATAAATGTACTAAATTCACACGAACACAAAAAAAATTGCTTCAAAATTATGGGATCAATACAAACATTTTATTCATTATAAGTAAAACATTAACATTTAAAGACAAATGACAACTTTTAATTTTTTTCTTTTTAAATCTCTAGCTGCCAGTCAGTTGGTATTTGTCTTCAAATGTTAATCTTTTACTTATTGTGAATAAAGTGTTATTATTCTTTACTTGACCTTAAAAAATCCTATAATTTTGAAGCAATTTTTTGTTTCTTTTTGTGTTTGTTGTGGTATAGGTTCTGTAAGTTTTCTACCCCCATCCATATAACTATATAGGGAGATTCTACTTTCTAGAGACACAACTGGACATAGGAGGAAATCCCAGAACCTTTCATAGAATTGTCACCACAGGAGGTGTTGCCACTGGGACCTCTCCTATTTCTGTTTAGGTGATTTTAAAAAAAAGTAGATTACCTCTCTTTGGTTACATGACAGTAAGTGAAGATAAATCTGCAATGGTGACATAAGCAGTAATGGAAAATAGATTCCAACCTTTTCCCACTAACTATAACCAAAAAAGGGTTTGGCCAATGATTCATTTGTGAAGGTGGAGGAGAAAATATAAATGTTCCAAGTTTTTGCCATAATTCATACAAACTATAAACCACAAAACTGTATTCAACACTAATACAGTCCTTTTTTTCTATTACTTACACCCTCCACAGAAACTGTGACACAAAAATAATTAAACATGACAAACTGGTTGCTTGTTATATGAATTTTTAATGTGGGTACCCTCACAAAACACAAGTTTATTTTTCTATGCAATGATCGGGCACAATAAATGTGCATTTTTTATCCTAAATACAGAATTTCAGAAGAATCTGGCTCTGTCTGTCTGGTATACTTTGTATCTTATCTTGGTATATTTTCATATGGCACAACAGATCTGTCTATCACCACACCACGATTAATACGTGTGAACAATTGTTTTGGGGGAATGACAAATTTTTTGGCATAGGGAAGATATACACTTCCTACCACATTTGTTTCATAGAATTGGACTTAACAGGAATAACTTTTTACCCATTCAAATAAGATACATTTCTAATAGAAAGGCAATCTAAAACATTGCATGTACTAAAGTAATAAAAAATTTTTTTTATTGTGTTTTAACTGAATCGAGTTGTTTACACTACATAAAACAAATAGGAGTGAGGAGTCACCAGGATTTCTTATTATGTATAAAAGTTATGAGAAGGAAACACTGTCAACAATCAATAAACCAGATTTATAGGTTGGGTGTAAATCTACCTCCTGGGCTGAAGGACACCACTTATTATGCTTTCTTTGAAGCAGGTTTGTAACATAAAAGTTGGTATATACCATCATTATTTTGCATTTGTATGGATTTAAATATATATATAAAAGCTATTGTTAAGTTGTTTGTTATAATTTTCAGTTAGTGCTAATAAATATTTTCTAGTTTGATATATATTTTCAATATGATATTTTTTGCAGCCAGATTGCTGTCTTCATTTACAATTGTGATAGTTTTGTTACACTAAATAAATATGTGTATGTTGATGTACTTAGATTTAAGTAATTATGTGTTTAAAGTGTTTGTTTTTTGTTAGACGGTTTTCCTGGTGCACTTGATTAGAGATATATTGTGTACACATACATAGTGCACTGCAAAAGTAAATATTATTTCTTCTCCTTACATCCTCATTTCCTTAAAAATACCTTGTGTTCATTTCTAATGTTGAAACTGAAATAAACATCAATAGTAAATTTAGTTTTGGAAGTTATGCCAGCAGCCACTTTCACACCCATTGGCTTCTTGTCAAAATCACCATTTTCTGTCTCTTTGATTTACAAAGGGACAAGGAACTGTGTTCTGTGAAGAAATAGAAGACGGAAATAAGAAGGAAAGACAATTCAGAATTGGTGAAGTCCAATGTTCCTTGTCTCACACCTGTCCAGACAAGATTAGGAAATAAGAAGTTGGGGTTTCTCCTCTAGTTATCTAAAGGATTATTTATTACTATTAGTTTTTATTTTTTTATATTTTCATTACATCACAAAACACTTCTTAGAAATATGACACAATTTGGCCAGGGTCTTAGAAGATACATTTCATTTTATTTTTGTTTTCTATCATATCTACAACGTCTAGAAACTGCATCCCACAAGAAAAGATAATTGGTGTCATGTTTGTGTAGATGGGCACTGAAGAAGTTAGTTGGAGGTTTTAACTAGAATGATACACATTTGGCTGTGACATTTGCCTAAACTTGATAGACAGGCATAATATGAATAGGCTACCAATGGGACACAATTTAGGAACAAGAAATAACTGCACCACAAATGTGATTTTGAAAGGAAAGAATTAAAAATGCAAAGAAAGCTTACATGAGAGGCAAGGAACAGGACATGTTTGTATTGATTATGATATAAAAGTGAATGGAGATGCTAAGTCAGCTTCCTATGACTTCAATCTCATTGTCACCTATTGTTGCTTTTAGGATCCTTTCATAACACAGAAAGCTTCTCCCACTGAACATGAATAAAACAAGTAAGTTATTCTAATAACTCTCACACGCCTAAAAGTCTTTACAGAAAAAAAAAACCTTTCCCACCTTACAGCAACCGAAGTCGTACTTCTATTCACCCATTATGCACACAGACATTAAAAGCAAGATTTTGTTTTACATTATGCAAGAAAGTAGGACATTTAGGCATGCAGCAGTTACAGGGTATTCCTTTATTATAAACCCATACTAACACAACAGGATCGATTTAATGTCCCCATCTGCACAAACGTTGGGTTAGGGGTCCAAAGTGGTTAGGGGTCTCTACATTTTCTAAACAAAAAGGAAGTTCACTGTCCTTCAGACAGGTCAAGTGGAAGTAGAAAAATCACCTGGTTCCTGATGGCAATGGAGTAAGAAATAATGCCCATTATTGGCTTTAGTGGAGAGAATAGCGCTCCATCATTGGCAATATTGGAGGAAACCGTGCATTATCTTTAATATGGGAGAAAGGGATGGTATCACTGGTATTAGTATGAGCAATCCTGCCCTGTTATTGGAATCTGTGGGAAGAATTATTACCCATTGTTGGGTCAGTAAAATGAATTGAGCCTCATTACTGGTGTAAGTGGAAATAAAGTACCCCTAGGGCCAGATAAAACCAAAGGGCTTAATTTAGCCCATTGGCTTCTCTTTGGGGGCCTTTAGGGAACATAAGTTCATCTAAGGATTCCAGGTAAGTTCAAAAGTGGAAGGTTTATTCTTAATAATGCAAGTGAGTTTATTGTGATCCAAGTTTTTGTGATCCAAGTACACATTTGGTGATTTTCAGGGATTTCCAAGTTTTCATCTGAGCACTATATTCTTCTCTGTGAATGTTTGGACAGAGGTATTGTCATTTTACTCAATAGATCATTTTCTGGCACCCTTTGCAAGGTTATGTGCAGCACTCAATCAATGAGATCAAATACCTTTGTCCTAAATCATTCAAAGAATCATCTATTATATGTATATGTACATTCTATTTTCCTATTAAAGCCTTCCTTTCCTAGGCACCCAAATAGCCTGAGAATGTTGATGGGCAATGCGATATTAGCAGACTTGTATCTCTTTCCTTCTTGCTCATTCCCCACCTGCCACATAAAAGGTTGTATAGTGAGGTGAGCCATTACTAAATCATCGCCTCCAATCACGTCTGGCACATACGTGAGTACAGACATAAGGCAGATTAACTACAAATAACTAAAAAATAAATTCCTTGCTTGGATTTTATCTATGAGCTGCTATGTACAGCAACACTAACACTAATATTAATGACACTAATGATCATTACCAATGATGGATAGGATGTTTTTCGGCATTGTTTACTGCACAAAATAATTTGTATGTAGTACACTGGATTATAAGTATTCCTTATCTTTTGCAATATTCCTCTTTTTTCCTTTTCAGGATGGCAGGTTTTGGGGGTAATTGTTTTGGCACTGTTTGGTTTTTGTATCCTGTTGAAAAATATGGACGTCTATACATCAAGGTAAAAAAAAAAAAAAGATACATATTACATACTGATCTGTAGGTTTACAGCTGAAACAAATAGGATTCTAGCACTTCATCCTTGTGCGATTTAGATCATAGTATTACTTCTGTAGTCATTTGATCTAATGGAATAGTACATTTCTTAGCAGTTAATGTAAATATTTGTCGTGTTCTAAAGCTGACCATACACACAGTGAATGTTATTTGGAAAGATTTACCAATACATGGATGCGATTATTTATCAGATGACAGAATATTTAATCCTACCAAAACAACACCCAAATATACTAGATCAATAGGGGGAAACTTGCATAAACCATACAGAGACCAACATTATGTAAAAATTAGAGATTCTGGAAATTCATAGCCCTGCTGCTCCCCCTCCACAACATCTACAACACACAAATCTGCAGCCTCCGGAAATACATTTTTGTAAGTAGGCATTAATGCACATTGCAATTTTGTTTATAAATTTATAGAAAATATTGAGGCTGTAACTCTATTTAAAATATGTTTACAGCCATATATTTCTTTTCGGTTTAACTTTTTATATGTTTGCAAGATGCAATCATTATCTAGGCTGACAGATAAGTGTTGAGAGTGATTTGCTGGCACAGGGCAAGTACACTGCACTTAAATGCACAGAAATAATAATGTTACTCTGAGGTATTTGTGTTTGCAGGCAGATCCATATAGGTTGAATTCTGCATTTAAAATTACATTTTATTCTGCAATTAAAATTAAATTTAAAAGTGACTACAGGTAACTGCTTCCATGCCTGGGACTTGTACAGGTGGTACTAGTTGTACTACCAAATATCTACGATGGTCAGTTTGTTTTACCTGAGCCATTTTTCCTATAAAAATACAGAAAACAAATGTTTTTAATAATGTGAATACAATATGGTACAAATAAGGAAAATCAAGAGCAGTTGGATTTGTGTCCTGCCTGATAAAAAAGGTTGTCACACCAGGAGAAGATAGAAGTAAAACCTTATATGAATTCTTACCATTTCCCAGTCTATCCTATAAAAAAAAATGTTAAATACCTTAGAAATAAAAATTTGTTTTCCTTTGCAGTTTACATGCCCGAGGAATGTGCACCCCGGGGCAAGTTGCTTCCAGAGCTTCACTTGTAATAAGCAAGTAAGTATCACGCAAACAATGTCAATACTTTGGAGCTAGATCTAGGAGAAACTGAACAGTTTTACATTAAAGCACCAAAGGTAACTTTTTGTAAGTTTTGGATATTGTAGAAAAGAGTCTAAAAGACACCGTCACCACCTGTGACAACAACAATGTGATACCCTTGGTTTTTTTGCAATTGTGCTTTAAGAGGCTCAAGTTCAAATGCAAAGTAAAAGCACTTTTTGTGGGTCCCGGTTGCCCATCCATTCTGTACATAATGGTAGACAAGGTTACACTTTGTAAAACATTTTTAAAAAAAATATTCTGCTTTTGTTTTGCAGTTATTCCAGAAACCACTCTGTTTTTCTGGGGCTCAGTGATTATTTCTGGGCAACAACACAATCCAAATTTCCCCTTCCATATGGCACAAAGGGCAGTGGTAAGTGGGTTAAAAAAAGGACACTAATTGTGATGATTATTATGAATTTAGAAACAATTATAAACTTGTTATTAGTCAACATATTTTGTAAAGATAAAACTTTAATTTGAAGACAGTCATTTAGGAAATAGTACCACTACCAGGTTTTTCTACTGTTGTCTTTTTCCCTGCTAGGTAGATTTACCGCCTTTATTTTGTCCTTCTGACCCCTGTGCAAGTGAAGTGTCAGGCTAGTCAGCATGGGAGCCAGATACAAATAAGGGTCGGGCCCTTTGCATCTGGCTCCCTTGCAGGCTAACCAGACTCCTCACTTCTACCTGTCAGCAAAAACTGTGCATAGCTATATAGCACAAAATATTGGGTGTAGTTTGAAGGGGTAAAGTTAAATAAAACTCCTGTGCAGACCTCAGTGACTTATCCCTAGTGGAGTCCTCAGTGACAGAACCCCCAAAATCAATCCCCATATGGAAGGCTTCCTGCAGTGCAGACCTCTAGGTAACTGACCTTCTGTGACAGACCCCCTAGTGATAGACCCCAGTGCAGACCTCATCGACAGACCCCTATTGTAGACTTCAGTAACAGACCCCCATGGCAGACCTCTTTGCAGTTCTGTGAATTATATCAGAATAGTAGATATATTGCAGACCTCAGTAACAAACATCCAGTGACAGATAGTGACAGAAATTACTATGGACATCCTGTGACAGACATCAAATCCTCCCTGCAGACCCCCTGGCAGATCTTGAGTGATTTACAGGAGCAAGAAGTGACTGACGCCCATAAGGACTTTCCAAAGGCTCTAACCTTTCCCACTCCGAAATATAAAAAAAGGTTTGGGTTGGGGATTGCCTTTAAAGAGTTATACAATTTACCAATACAGAGATATGACATTCTTTGGAAAGACAGGCCAGGCTAGACAGGTGTGTAAGGAAGAAAATGTTTCCACTGTAAATTATTGGGGCTTCTAAAAACAAATTAGGGGACAGAACTGTGTTAATGAAACTAGGTGTCTGTGGTAGAGAGTCAAAAAAAGTAAAAAGTAGTGTGCTATAAAGTTCCAGGGCATAACAAATATGTAACATTAGTCAGTAATAAAATTAGATTCTCTACAGTAATTTAATAAATATTACTTTTACTGTGAGACAGCTTGTGGCCCTTAATTCTATCTTTTCCCACTTGCCTGTCTCTCATTAAAAGCTTGCAAATGGCATGTACGGACCTGATGGCTGACCTAAGGATAAATTTAACTTACATTTCTAATGGGGGTATTTGAAGTCTGCTGCTAGTATTCATAAAGATCTGGACATCGGGCATTGATTCAGGTTATATCTCCAGGTTAACCTCTAGTATTTCTACTAGAGGTCTGTTAAGTATATTACTGTGTCCTTGAAACTTGCTTGACTTTTTTTTACCACTTAAGCACCATGAGCCATTTAATGAAGCTTACCATTCATAAGGAAATTTTAACTAAAGTATTTTTAATTTGAATAGAGTATAGTATAGAAGGGTTATAACCTTTGATGGTGTTTTATGTCTCTGTCCCCATTTGGGACCTTAACTTTTCTGTCAACTAACACTAGAAGACAGGTTAATCACCAGAAGAGAATAGGATCTTCCCAATGGGGAAACCAGTTTAAACTGTTTCTACGAACAAAAAAATTTTGATTAGGATTCATTTTTAAGCCAATGGCCAACCTATTTTGGGGAAGAGCTTTGTACCGTAATAAAAGAAATAAAGTCTAGCAAGCGGTACTTCTCCATGCTCCAGTGCATCCTCTTCATATTCCTGCACCTTTTCCTGTCCTGAAGTATAGGACTCACTCCCCAGTGTTTGAATTATCCTGGGATTCATGGAGTATGCCACAAAGAAGAGTGCAGACCACCCCATGCTGTGTCATTCTTTGTAGCATTCATAACAGCATTCATATTGCTATGGAAGGATGAAGAGTACGAGGAGCCTGGAACATCATTTCACAGACCAAATGACTGTTGGAATAACTAACCCCAAAACAAAAATAAAATATATTGGAGTTTAGATGTGGACGAATCTGAAGATGAAAATACCTGGTAATTTTGCCACAAAATGCTACAATGAAAAGTTTTTTTTAGTAGTTTTATATTAATATGTATAAACTACAAATCCAATCGTCGTCTATGTAATGTGGGTGAACAGCTATGGGAGGACAACTAAGCTCCTCCATGGATACCATGGAAGTGTATGTAGCCACCCAAGGCCAGGATGTATCGCCTGCAGAATATCACAGTAATAATGTTTCGGAAAAAAACACTTCTAAGTACAGGTAAGCTGGATTAACCCCCTCTTTCTGAGTTTAGATATGCTTTACTATAATACAAGTTTTAGGATCATTTTATGAATGTTAACAAATAGAAGTTGTAAAATCTGATCAATAAATTAACCTTTACTAATTTATTTCAGAAAATATAATAACGCAGGTGCTGGCCATTGCAAGCGATTATCACAATCCAAAAAAGATTGAAAGGTATAGTTTGGGTGTTCTAATTTTGCAGTGAATGCTTGTGTGGCATAAAATAAATAACATTTTTTAAAAAGATGAAGAAAAAGTGATGAAAAAAGGGATAAAAACCTTTCAGCAGCATCCAACTAAATATCTTCTATGTGCCAGTTACCCCCACATTATGTTAACCAGGTTAGAGACTTTTTATTTTTGTTGTGTCTCAGGCTCAGCCAGTGATGGGAGAGTTGGTAGGTTCTGGCATTATAACGTCACTCTGAGGGAGAAGTTTCTTCCCCTTTGGGTGACACACGTCTCTGGAGTCCATGTATTTAGTGGTCCACGAGCCCTAAAAGGTTGGGGGCAACTGCTGTAGACAATATTAGACACATATGTGATAAATAGGGTCCTAGCTCTCCATAGCAGTACAGTGATGTCCTCTCTTTCCTTTACCCGACAGGTTGCAGTGTAAGCGTTGTATTGTGGTTGGAAGTGGATACCGCATGAAGAACAGTTCTCTGGGTGACATTATTGACACGTATGACATAGTGATCAGGTGAGGGATACATATTTTTATTTTGTGCAGAATTTAATCAAGGCTTCATTCTCCCCCACTAGCAGCCACAACTAACCCCTAACACAACCACCAACACCACTATAGGCCATCCAGTGAGTTTGTGATACTTTTCATATATTAACCTTTTTTCCAATGTTTCCTATATCATCACAATATAAGCTACTGACATAGGTGCAGAGTGGAACACTGATGTGATAACTTCGGGACTACTCTCAGCTATAACTATATAGTGATTGCAGGGTGCAATGGTGACACCCCCTCAGGGAGCGGGGCCGTGATGTCCTGCACATACATGCTCATACTTCCTCAGTCTTTCGTGTTGAATGATGATAGCCAGTGCTTCCTACCTAACTGCACTATATATATATATTGTCACCCCAGGATGACCTCGTGATTTGCACTACTAACACTCCCCTCTCTCCTTATTTCCAATACATAGGGGGTAGTTTAAAATTTCTGAAAGGATCAGCACACTTTTTTTCTAGACAAGCAGCCACCACATCTAAGGACTGGTAGGGCCCCGTATATTACATTTTTGTTTTGGAGTTTACCCACACCTCCCATTAAACAGTACCAATCTATAAATGCAAATTATAGATTTTATTTTTTTAAAACATTCCATTCTGAGCGGCACCTCAAAGCACTGCAATGGCAGACATGCATAGCAGGGCTATCAGAAATGGTAAATGCTTTGTTCGGTGTATTAAGACAATGCACATTTTAATGTATCAAAGGAATAAAATGTGCAGCATATTGTGCCTGTATTAGTGAACTACAATGATGTGAATGAGCCTGGAGAAACTTGTGTTTCTAAAGTAAAATTTTAGGTCAATTTTTGTCATTGTTCATGAAAAGTATTTTTGAGGGGACTTACTTCTACTTGCTTTCTTTTTTTATATTTGCAATATTGTATCAGCCAGGAGAGTCAACACACCCGCTGTGCAGTTTTCATAAATTTTATGTATAGCAATTGCATCAATTAGATTTTTTTTGACCTTCTGATCTCTTCCCTGCTGCCTCTGCAAATTCTGGGATTTAAACCTAAAGACTCTGCTCAGTGGTTCCTTTGTCCTGATTTTCATACATTATTATATTAATATAAATTTTCATGTACTCCTCTCTTCGTTTCACTTTTGCTATTTTAAGTTAAAAACTGTAAGAAATAGATTACAAATGAGCAGACAGGCAGCCATAAGAGCTCCTGTAGCGCATAACCAAGATATAACCATATATCTCTATAATAAAAGGGTCATGGAGAAATCACATATTTAATGTATATTAATCCTATCTGTCATCTTAAAAACATTGAAATAAAAGAGAGCTAACCTCTAATCGTGTCCCCATCCAGAAACAAAAAATATCCCTCATTGGTATTCACATACCTCACAGAGGCTTACATAAACTAAAATAATATATAATCTCTATTATAATTCTTTACAGGTTAAACAATGCCCCAGTCCACAAATATGAAAAAGATGTTGGCAGCAAGACAACCTTACGTTTCTTTTACCCAGAATCTGCTTTTTTTGACCCAGTGTTGGACAACAATCCAGATACACTGATGGTACTGGTGCCATTCAAGAACCTGGACATCCAGTGGTTAAAAACAATCCTGAACGATGAAAAAAGGGTGTGTGGAGCTGTAATATGTAGTTTTTGTACCATTACCTCTTTACAAAAGACACACACATACAATCTAGTATCACAACAGATATTCTAAAAAGTAACTGTTATACAACATGTGCATGATTTCAGATGATATTTGAGGTTAACATATAGAGCCCAGAAATGGCCTTAAAAAGCAATTAACACTTTGGATGAATAAGTAGTTAAAGTAGATATAGACCATAAATAGGTGATTTACAGTGTGTTGGAATATCATTAATAACTGCAATTTTATTTTACTAATATGTTATTACTACTTTTTCATAATACACGGCTTCCACCTCTTTGGCTTTATCCTCGTTTTACCTCGTAACTGTGTTATCTATACTTAGGTTTTAGATCTACTATAACTGCAATTGTAAAACGATTCACACACATACTGATAACCTGTATGATAAAAAAGATAACTCAACAGCAATAAAATCTTTTCTATGGCACTATGTAACATAAATATGTAAGCTATAAATGCAGGGGGAAGTGCTTGTTAGGACATGAATCGATTTTACAAATTATCTGAAAAGCCTTTTTGTATTCAAATCCTAATTCAGGAACGACCTCTGTCTACCCAGTTCTAGCAGGAAATATGGTTTATGCAAGTTTTATAATCATGCAATTTACAGGAATATAGTTATGGCTGGTTCACACTGCCCACCTAGTTTTGTGCCGCACCCTATATCACTTTCCCAGGGTCTGCACATTTGGCAGCTGGCAGCAGTATTAATAAAGCTTACTACAGCCCCTATTCATTCTCCAGGGGGCTGCGTCTAGAGTCTCCCCATGTGGCAGGGTTTCCTGGTGTAAGGAAAAGGCAAATTCTCCACAACCTCCCTGCCAGTGTGAATTAGCCCTTACCTAGTCAGGTTGAAAAAACAACACTCGTCTATAGATTCTGGTGGAATCAACAAGGATTTTAACATTTGTTTCTAAAATTTCTTTGTTTTTAGTGCAGATTTTGATCTAATTGATTTGTCTGAGTATGCATTGCACAGTACGATGGACACATAAAACAGTATTGTAAAATATAGGAGCCTGCATAATCTATATATATACAATACCATGGATCCTTGTACTGGTAAAGGTTTGTGGATTTAAAGGGCATTGTAGAGTCACTATAAGGTTTGTGTTAGGATTACAGTGAACGTGGGCTATTGAGATGCATTTCAGATTTATTAACCATATATTCACATTAACTGATATGTAGGAAGTCTGAGGTCCATACTTAGCATTGTCACATGGAGTTTGGAGTACAGGACAACACTAGATTACTTTTAAAGTTTCTAGGATAAGGCTTGAACACAGGTTCAAAGTTCATAGCTCAGTGCTCCAATTATGTAAACATAGAGCAAAAGACCTTCTGTAAACAGATAATAAACATCCAACTTTCCTGTATTATTCAGTCATTCTATTTGGAGGTGATAGTATGGGAGCCCATAGACACAGACAGATGTCTTTCCAGGAATGATTACTGCTAAAGCTTTGTGCAAAATATGTCATTTCCACTTGATTAGAAACCCTAAACAACCTGATCCTGCCCTGCCACTGTTGTTGCCTTATTAGAAAAGAGTTTACGTAAAGTGACTTCTTTTTATTCTAACCCCTGCTGACATTTATAGTACTAATTACCAGCAAAGAAAAGCCTAAGTACCATGACATTCACCGAACATATCACAGCAAGCTTAGATGCCATATCATTTTCGGTTACAGAACACAACCCAACATAATTATTAAACTGTTTTAGTAACTCTTGATTATTTTCATAGATAAACAGGGGCTTCTGGAAGAAACCTCCCATAATATGGAATGTTAAATCTCAGAACATCCGAATCCTAAATCCTTATTTTATGCAAATTGCTGCCACAAAACTGTTGGGATATATTGAAAAAAACAACAAGGTGAGAGTGACAACAGGTAGAAAAAACATCAGGTTTATGATATTGTAGCCTCCATCACATTTTATTTTATTATTGCATGATTTTTTGTTTTATGTTAGACTACAAATGTATTTAAACATAACACTTATCAAAACCTGATGATAAATATTGCAGCCATTTAAGTGTATATTTATTGGGGTAATTTTAGTTAGATTTTTTTACTGTGAGAAAGATTTGATAACAACAGTTTACCTGAAGGGAAAAATCTCAGAATCCCCATTATTTGATGTCAGTGTCTCGGTTGTAAATCTTTTTTTTTGGCCCCTGCCAAAGAACGGGTTATTAGGTAAACATTTACAAAGTAATGGGTGAGAAGGGTTGCTTTAACATGAACATAATCTTTTTTCGTGCAGGGTAAGTACATTTTCAAACTATAAATATAAATTATGGGCTACTTTGTGGCTGGCTGTGTAAAATTAAAAAAAAATGTTATGAAAAATAAAATTGCTAATAAAAATGAAAAAAATATCACCTTGCAAACCCTAATATGTAGGAAAACATCTGAAATCGTTAGTCAATTCTTTCACTAAAAGATTTGGGACATTTATCAAAGTTGTGTAGTTTAGGTTAAATGATGTTGTTGTTCCATAAAAAAGGTAAAAAGAATTTGGAAAAAAGGAAACATTCAATAAAAAATATTCTATTTTTCTTCCAGAGACCGACCACTGGCTTCATGGCAATCTCTTTTGCAATTCACTTCTGTGACTTGGTCCACATTGCAGGCTTTGGTTACCCAAACTTTAATGATACACAACCTATCCACTACTATGACAAAAGCAGTATGAAAGCATTGAGGGTAAGTTCCCAACCTGGTTGCAGGTAACAGAATTAAAAATGGCAAAACATTGACAGACTAAAATATCAATATAAAATATTCAAGTACAAAATCAAGTGTTCTGTATGAAAGAAAAAACACGTACAAAATCCAGGTAAGGTGCTAGCTGTACTAACTGTATATTGCCTGATGCACTGCTTGATATTTCAATCAGAACTTTACAGTGTGCAGCAGATGATCAACGGTTTTAGTGTATCTTAAGTGTAAACAAAATTGAAACTACAGTTGACATTCCAAAATCCGGCAACATTCGGACCTGAGGAGTGCCGGATTTTCGAAAATTCCGGGTTTTGGAAAGTTATACTCACCTCCACAAACAGGCCAGCCTTCCTCTTGCAAAACCCGCGGACATCTGGCACAGTTCCAGGGAGCAGGCAGCAGGGACGTCTTAACGTGTATTTAGTGTAGTAAGCAAGACCTAATAGCTGTTTTTGGAGAACAGCGCCATCAAAACATAAGTGACCAAACAGTGTACTACAGTCCCTGTATTAAAAATGCGCTCCGAAATTCATGCCGGAAAACTGAAGGAACTGGATTAGCAATGGCCGGATTTTCGATTGCCAACTGTCGTACTTTTAAAGTTTAGTATTTGGTTACAAATAGATGTCAGGGGTGGATCTGCCCTTTACAACCACCAGAAAATTGGAGCATGCCCCATCATTTACACCAACCAGCAGAGCCTGAATATACAGCAGGAAGTGGTATCAATGTTATACACAAATGCTGAACACTGCGCATACTAAACATGCCACACTGAAGAACTTCTAGTATATTAATTAAATACTTACCAATATTGGCCTAGTTTATAATAGAACTTCATTAGATTCCATATTTATGGAATCAGGGGCTATCCTGTTAAAAAAAAAGTTGATTGGTGTATCACCACAATTACTTACAATGATGTATGTACACAGTGGGTGAGATTTATTGCATATATTAGGAAGTAAACATGCTATTTCTATCAGTGTACCTGTTGCATTATTATAGGATTTATATTTACATTGGTTCCTTTCTAGAACAACCAAACAATAAAAAGGGACAAAAAGTTTATGTTTTCTGGTGTAAGGAAATTATTAGATCAGTGTGTCAAGACTAAAGTGCTAATCACTAAACCATTATGGTTTAGCATGGGAGCATAATATAATCTTTGCTAATGATAAAATAAAAAATAAAACAAACATTTATGGGTAATTAGCATTCTACATCTTTGTGGTCGGGTTTTTATATATGCCTCTTTTTTTGTCCCTCAGAAATCGACACACAAAATGCCCCTGGAAGCAATGGCAATAAGAAACCTTCTTCAGAATAACGTCATTCAGAACCTAACCTACTTCTGAAGAATGCTGGCAGAAAGAACAAAGGATTAGCATGTCCATATATTTACATATTGTTATAGGATAACAGCACCCAGATATGATAAACAAGACAACAACAAGTGAACAATAAGGAGAAGAGATTACATTTCAATGGCTATTTAAAAACAGATACATGTAGAAGGACCCTGTCCAAAATCTGAACGAAGAAAACCCCCCTCATTTATACAGAAACATTGCCAGCTTGGGGTTGTGAAATTAAAAGGTTTGAGGTGTTATTTAATCAATATAATGAGTCAACCGTGAGAAAAGAAAAAGGCCAAGAAAGGATAAGAACTGGTTTATCTTGTCCAAAAGATAACACAAACGTATGATTGCTGCTGTCTTTGCTTTGCACTGTAATAATAATTTATTTATGATCTCAGGAATATAAAAACAAGGAAAACTGGTTGTTCTGAACTTTCATTTCCAAATAAACAAAGATTTGTAAGAATTCTTGACAGGTGGAAAAATTCTATGAGATTACAAGGCTGCAAGTGCACTGGAGAACATCTCCATAAAAATACCAAACAATAAACTAAATATTTCTGTCAGATACACAAAATGGCAAACTGGTGGCTAGGAGCCTGCCTCCACAATGGAATATACAGTGGTACCTTGGTATAAGTCCTTAATTCGTTCCAGATCCTTGGACTTATACCAAACAGGACTTATACTAAACACATTTTTCCCATAAGAAATAAAAGCAAAATGATTAATCCATTCCCATGAAAAAAAAATCCTATTGTTATTGGCATATTATACATTGATGGGGACGTATAGAATACTTTAAACACTGCTTAATACTAAAATACACAAATACAAAAGCAATTAGATGAAATAAAAGTAAGTCGAGTGCCTACTAGGATGGTGCTGAGAAGGGAGGAGGAGGAGATGTTATGTAATTCACAGAGAGTTATAGCGCGGGTTGTTCACTGAATGGTAGCAACTGGCATACTGACACTCGTGGGCAGTCGTGGCTTTGTCTCGGGAGAGGTAAATAGGGTAGCGCGCAGTGTTGTGACTCATACTGACCCATACAAGTTCTAGCAAAAAGGTTGTATACCAAGCAAAGTTTTTTGTATCCAAACAGGACTTATACCAAGTTGGACTTATTCCAAAGCGGACTTTTACCGAGGTACCACTGTATATATAAAATCGTATGTATGTATGTATGTTCCACCATCACTCGAAAACGCATGGAGACATTTCAACCAAACTTGCCATACATATGACTGAGACTCATGTGAGTTTACCTGTCATCTTTGTACAGCGCTATGCTATATGTCAGAGCTATATTTGGAGGAAACGCATGGAGACATGTAAGTGCAGCAGTCATCTTTGTGCAGCGCTGGGGGACATTAGAGTGTTAGCTCCTCTGTACAGAGACTGATGGGACCGGCTCAGTGTTCTCTGTACAGCACTATGGTATATGTCAGAGCTATATAAATGTATAATAATAGTGTGGGTATTCCACTAACCCGACTCTCTCCTCTACAATCTATTATGAATGCTGCAGCCAGACTCATCCATCCTTCCCTCCGCTCCTCTTCCGCTACATCTCTTTGTAGTTCTCTCCATTGGCTTCCATTCACCTTAGAATCAAATTCAAGCTCCTGTCCTTTGCTTTCAAATCCCTCCACAGTTATTGTCCCACTTACATTGCTGACCTGATAGATAAATCCCTCTCTCCACTTCTCCAATGACCTACTAATGACTTCCTCACTCATAACCTCATCACAGGCACTGCTCCAAGATTTTTCAAGAGCTGCCCCAACTCTCTGGAATGGTCTCCTCACCCTTTTCAGCTTGCTCCTACTTTCTGCTCATTTAAAAGAGCACTCAAAACATATTTTTTCAAACTTGCCTACTCATCTTGTCTTTTGAAACCATCACTACTTCCCACCACTACACATCTCCTATCCTATTGTGTGTAAATTCCCCCACCTACTAGATTGTAAGCTCTTCGGAGCAGGGTCCTCTCTTCCAGTATCACCGTCTGTATTCCTCTGTCATTTGCAAACCCTATTTACTGTACAGCACTGCATAATATGTTGGCGCTATATAAATCCTGTTTATTATTAATAATAATAATAATATTATTATTATAAAATGGGATGTAACTTGCTTAACATATGACTGAGACTCATGTGAGTTTACCGCTGATCTTTGTACAGCGCTGTGATATATGTCAGAAGTATATTTGCATGTATGCATGTATGTATGTATGTATGTATGTACCCAGCATTACTAATGAAAGGGTATCCTCTCCAGCCTTGAAGAACTTTAATAAATTAGGCCCAAATAATAAAAAACTGACAGAGTTTCCAGCTCTTCCTACATAACATAAGAAAAAGCATTTTTACATCTTTCTGTCTGGCTGTTTCACTTTCTTCCTGTCCCGGACAATCTTTTTACCAGATAGGGAGTAAAGAAATCTTTTTAGTGGAACCTCAAACGGCAGAAAAAACTGACAGGAGTTATAGGTGCACTTTAATAAAAAAAATATGGACTAATATTACATTATATCTACAAATATAATATTTTTATGCAATTTGATTCCCTGAGATGTGAAAATTATTTTAAAACTTCCCCTAAAGTAAAAAGAATAAATAGGGCGGATTTAAAGTAAATCTGTCTTGTGCCCATGCAGGGCAAAGCGCCGGCTCAAACACATAAATGTGTCCCTTCTGCAATATAACCCCCCCCCGCTCACAAATTTTATGATTGAAGAACTAAAGTTTCACTTTAAACAAAAGCAGGGAAAAATGTATAAATGAAGGATCAGAATTTGTAATAAATGTAAGGACAAACACAGTGTTTATCTGAGGATGTGTTAGAAAATCTGAATAAAGATTTCAGAGGCTTTGCTAGGATCCTTGAGAATATTTGAGAATTAATCTTCATTGTAATCATCATCTGAAGAGGTCAGGCATGGGTTGTTTTAAAGCTATATTACTGCTTGATAAATAGAAATAAATATAAATATATATATATAATTACTATCCATTGTTTGGGTACAACTGCACTTTAAACCTTTCAGTAACTCAGCAAGTTGGCGTGAATTCTGTATATACTTGAGCATAAATTAAGATTTTTGGCTCTCAAAATACCATTAGAAAAAGAATCTTGGTTTATACTCCAAGCCAGGGGTGTCAATCCCAAATACACAGTGGGCCAAAATAAAAACTTAGACAAGTTGCCAAACTTGAAACAAAAATAGCACAGCTACTACAATTCCCTGCGTCTATAAAACAGTCCAATGCGGGGCCACACATAGGCAGAGAGGCCGCTGGTCCATAGACGCGAGTGATGCCAGGAATTGTAGTAGCAGTGCTATTTCAATGCAGCAGCGGGTCAGCTGCAATTCATATTTAGGATTCCTTTGGGGGCCAAAAAAAAGGATGTTGTGGGCCAGAGTTTGATACCCCTGCTCAAAGCCATTGGTTTCCAACAGGGGTGGTGATGAAATCTAAGGGGGCATTTCTTGTCGTATTACACTTACACTTGTCCCTTGGGCAATACGCAGGAGGATCCCTCTCCCCATGTGCTGCCCGGCTCTTCCTCCTCCATTTGATTCACAGCCCTGGCTATAGATCATTGAGCCCCCCAGCATTTGCATAGGGCCGGCTCAATAGTGCGCTATCATTGGTGAGGGCAGGATAGACTGGTGTCCCATGAGATAATCCTACCCTTGGAATGCATACTACCAGCTGATTGGGCGTGTTCAATGACATCACAATTAGCTGTGTATGCTCCGTGTGCGCATCTCCTATTGCTTCAGTGCGAGCTTCCCGGGAGTGGGCGTGTCCTGTAGATCTCGAAGATCAGAGGTGCCCCGCCCACTTTGTACTGTGAGATAATCCCACCCTTTTACAGCATGATGAGAGTTGTGTCTGTGTCCATGCTGCTGCAGTATTCTCCCCAGACCATTTTAGCTGGGCGCACCACCCGGCACTTTTCGGCGACCACCCGGCTGTTTTTGGGTGGGTACTGATGAGTTGGGTCACAATTCAGTGGCTTCCACCCGCCTAGAATTTCTTACCACCCAGCTTACAAAAATTTCTGGGTTGAGCACTGCTGCTGTCATTACCCCCAATGTATAAACCTTCATATCTCCCACACAGATTGTTGTACAAACATCTTTCTTTTTCAATGTCAGAAAAGTCCCTCCTGCGCATGCCCATTCTCAGGGCCCAAGCCTCCTGAAATTTGTGAAGCATGTATCCCAGGAGGCTCTGCGCTCCCATTCAGTCTTTACTTCCTGATGGTAATGACGGAATGGGAGGAGCTTTGCCTTTTTTTTTTAAAAAAGGCATTAAACACAAAAAACAAAACCCTTCTATATAATGTACAAATTGTGGTGATTGGCTATATCAAGACCAGGGTCCCCAAATTGAGTTTGCATATTAGGGACACCCGGGGTCCACTTCCATGGCATTGAGCATTAGGGTACCCTAGCGTACTGTATGGTGCCTCAAATATAAATTTGCCCGCTCACCAAACTTTAAAGCTGCGTTCAGACTGGCGATGAAGTGACGCTGCAGTTACCCCTTCCTCATGCCATGGAACCCTGCTTAGGGGGAGACGCTTAGTAAATCTGAAGACGCTGCACTTCAAGGGACTGAGCGGGGTGCCTGTTACACATAGCTGGACACTGGACAAGCTCTTCTCTCTAATAATATTATATTCATTTTTTTTAATATATATTTTTTTTAAATTTTATTTTAAAAAATACACCAATATTGTATCTTCTAATAAGATAATTTTAAAAAATCTGTCCTTGTTTTTCAATATATAGTATAGTTCACCCAAGGGGGGCACTATCGAATCACTCCTTGAAAAAGTGGGCTCTGACCCAAAAACGGTTGGGAGCCTATGCTCTGAGCTTTTCAGTTGTCCCGAAGCAGTAGCACATTCCGGCAGATGTGAGCCATTGGAGTCTAATGCAGTTATTAAATATTAGGTTGTTACATACTTTACATGAGGACATACCGCCATCTACTGTTGGCAAAAATACATGCACAAAAGATCAATAAAGAGCAAGTAGTCCCCCCCCCCCCCCCAGCGTTCTAATTCTGTCAGTTTTTTGATGCAAAAAGTGATCCTATTTTTTTTTGCATAGAAATTTTTGTTTATATTGTGGGCCTGTAATTCTTAGGATTAATTCCCGGGTATGATAATTATATTTATTTATTATATTATAATCATAAAATATATTTTAATACATAATTATAAATAATACTTTAAAAAAATAATGACATAATAGACAACAATGTAATCTTAAAATAAAATATAAAATTAAAAATGTACTTTTATTTTTATTTCATGTTCTGTGGTGTTTTTGTACTGTAAAAACCATTTAAAAGCAAATTTCATTGTAATCTGCTTTTAAATTTCCCTCCCAGACACCCCCCCCCCATACATCACCAATCACATCACCCGAAAGATGACTCCGGGGTGATGTGAGTGGGGATTTCCTTGCCCTGCCTCACACAGGCACACAGACGCTGGAGCTTCTGCTGCTTGCATCTCCAGAGAGATGCAAAGAACAATGCAGGACTTCTGGTGACCACCCCCGGAATTTGCTATTGCTGCTGGCATCTGCAGTGAGATGTGAAGCACAATGCAGAAGTCCTGCATTGTGCTTTGATCTCTCTGGAGATGCGGGCAGCAGCGTGGCCGGGACCCGGGTGCTATTTAAAAGCAGATTACTCAGCAATCTGCTTTTAAATTTCCCGCCCGGCCACACCCCCTGACGGACGCGCGCCCGGGCATCACACCAGGACCATCAGATTGCCGCTGCAGCATGGGGCAAAGGTAAGGGGGGCTCTTAAATTTACCCCGAGTGTGACTCGGGATTACCGCTTTTTGCAAGTAAAAGCCACCCCGAGTCACACTCGGGATTATCGCTAGGGGGGTTAACTTGAAAGCGCAAAATGTTTCAATCTATAAAAAGGGGGGTTAACAGATATACGAACTGAGACCATTGCATTTTAAAATGATCTTCAAAAAAGTTTTCAAAATAACACAGCATGGATGTATTAATTTTTGGTAATTTTATAGACATTTCTAATAAATACTGCTTTGAATGTTAACAGTTACAGCTGCATTTTGTGCCCTAGGTTTATAATCAAATCAAAGAAGGTTTCTAGTATTCTCAGGTAACAAAAAAAAAGTCTTGGTTTATATTCGAATATGCGCATTACATCTCTATATTTTATAATACACACTGGGTTTTCTGGTCTGGTTTAGACTTTAAGACTTCCTGCTGTAAATTGAGGCTGAATCTCTTCCAGGACTTGCTCAGTTACAGCTTGAAAGGGATATGCAAAAAGTTGAATGTCCATTGCTTGACCACAGAATTACTTTAACTGCATCAGTCACTTTTTCATTTTTTTTATTTATCTGAAGAACAGTGCTGAAACAGGATTCCAGCCACACAAAAAGCAGAACAGTCAACAGCTCAATAAAAGATAAAAAAAAAAGTTTTCTTGCGGTAATTACCGGTATATGAATCCAGAGATTTCCCCTGTCAGCATTTATTGCCCAGTATCTGCTGGCACACCTCCCTTCAGTCTTGCCTCAGACCCACCCCTGTGTGTGACTGCTCAGTAAAAAGAGAAGATGCACAGTGAAAAGTTTACTTTGTTTTCTCTTTTTTATCAGCATACTCCTTTTCCGCAAATAAACTGATGGTTTCCTTATACTGCTTCTTTCTTTCACACTCCATCCCCGCTATGCAAGGACAGAAGAAGCTTATGTATTCATGATTATAGAGCTGCATTAGTTGTGTTTATTATATCTGCCTAGAGTTCAGATTTATGTATAGTAATATAGTTGCTACAACTAAATCTGTCAGATTTGCAGAGGAGTACAAACCTGCAGAGAAAACACAGCCTAATTCTGAAAAGGTTATTTGTTCTATTTCAAAATGCTCAGTCACACTTTTTACAGTTGTGAAAAAAAATGTAGGTGCTGGTAATGACAAGATGAGCCACAATGTCTTGTATCCAGAAGTTTACAGAAGTTATTAAAAAAAACATAAATGTTTATATGTTCAAGGAAGAAAACACACAAGTTACAGACAAAACACCAAACACTAAGGGTTTCTTGATCACAGGGGGTGAGGAAAGTATTTACTTTCGATTCTCTTTGTCAGATTGTGAAATCCTAACCATGCATATTATCATTGAAAATGCATTGTACTAATGAAGTGACACAAATACCTTTTAAAATATGCAGTAATAATACATCGTATATATGTTATTAAACTGCTGATCCATGTTACGATATCTGAGGATAACAGAAAGATGCCATGCATGGGTGTGGTGATGATGCAGAGATGTTGGGTAGTGTATAAATGACACAACACACAAAATGTAACTGCACATGGAGACAACAATGGTGAGAAGTCAGCAGCTAATAACATCATAACACCCTGCACCTTTCTGGAATCATCTCTCTCCACGTGAACATGGCTCAAGGTACAATTTCAAAAAACAGTTTTAAATGTTGGCAAGTTACAATATAAATTCTCAGCTTTTTAGAATTTGAGGAAGAAAGATTTTTATTTTCAGTGGGTTCAATGATACGGGATGGTTTGAATTTTCTCTAGGGTAAACAGACTTAAAGCAATGTATCTTGTATACTAAATGTTATTTTGAATGTGTCAGCATAAAATAGGAAAATACTCTGTATAGGATCACTCGGAATTGGATGCCTTCAGGTAACTGAAAGTTTATTTTCTTTTTCTTTTTCATATAGTAAGCTCCTATCCACCTAAAAGACCAAAAAGTCCATTATTTTCACAGCTGTTTCAATCAGTGTTGCTGAAAGCTCTGCACCAGTTGTACACATATAAACAAAAAACATTACCAATAATGACCAGGGATAGTTTATATACTACCTAAGCTGCCACTATACCCTTTACAATGGCAAAAAGATATGTGGGTTTAAATTGACCCCTTAGGCAAGAAGGACCGGGATGTTAACCTAAGGCCCTGGGCCATTTACACCTGAGTCTCCCACTGGTTAGTGATGTAGTGTAACAAAAACACAGCAAGTTACATGACTTACAGTCTCGACGGGATCTAGGCCAGCACCACCAAGAATTGTGAATTCTGAGACATTTCAGGGGTAACTATAAGAAAGAAAAAAACAATTTATGAGAATAGGTTTCCAGCTGTTGTTTCTTATGTTAAAATAAGGTACACAAATAGAAGTATTTTGGGTGGATACTGATGAGGGTAACAATACAGAGGCCATCACCCATCTACAATTTCCTCCCACCCAGCTTAAAAAAAGTTTCTGGGCTGAGCACTTCAGGTAAGTATAATGCAATCCAGAAAGTATTTAAGGAAAAAAATACAAAATTCTGGAAGTCTGTAGCAAATTCAGTTGCATTTTGTCCAAACCAGAGCACATAGCAATTGGTATATAATGGATACAAAATATGTTTACAAATCCTGAAACATTCTTGGATGACTCATGAGATATTTAACTTTTTCTAATTTTCTTTCTTTTTCTTTTTTTTCTATTATTTAGAATAGAAAATAGGTAACCAAAAAATGTTTCCCGATGGCCGCAGTGCCTCCTCATTGTTTACATACAGTGCTCCCTGCTCAGTCCTATAGACTTTTATGGAGTGGGTAGAAAGACCCATCTCTATAAAAGTCTATAAGGCCCAGCTGGATGTAAACCAAATGGACTGAACTGCTAGTATCATCTGCTCGTAGTCCCTATAAAGCTCAGGCTGGTAAAGGGAAATGTAACGTAATGTAATTGTTTTGTAGTAAAACAGCTTTCGTATGTACTTCATGTGTGCATTCATATAATAGGGATCCTATATTGTAAGCTTCTCTGGGCAGGGTTCTCTCCTCCTCCTGTGTCACTGTCTGTATCTGTCTTCTATTTGTAACCCCTATTTAATGTACAGCGCTGCGTAATAGGTTGGCGCTATATAAATTCTGTTTATTATTCATAATAATATTAATACTACAAATAATAATAGGGATCCTATCTCCACACAAAGTGCCTGCAGCATATATCAAATATGGAGAAAATAGGAAACATTTTAAGCAGCCCTTAGGTGCCTGAAACCATTAGGACTTTATGCAAGCCATTAATTGCTCAGCCTTTCTCATATGTAAGCATCAGAGTCCTCATGCATGCTGGTTTTTTACATGCTAAATTTCATCTCAGTGCTTCCTATCACAGAAATTATAAACTATGCACTCAACCCTTCATTCAGTCAGTGCAGGCAATAAAGGTTTTGTGGACAGATTTTTAGAAATAAACATTGTTGTGTATTTAAGGGTGCTGTATGTGATTTTTATATATACATAGATATATACATATATTATTCACCCGACAGATTTGCTTTGTCCCCATTCATCACCTGTAGTGCCCTGTATTCTTAGATAGAGAAACTCTATCCAAGAATACATAGTAGAAGCAATTGCTGTTGCAGCGCTGTACCATGTGTTTTTGGATAAAGAAACTCTCTCCAACAACACATACAACTAGTAAAGGGCTGCAAGAGCAATCTGATTGCTCCCACAGCCCTTAAAAGACCCTTAAAAAACCTGGATTCTCGCACTATTGACTTCAATAGTGTTCGAATTCGGCATTTGATCACCCGGAGAATTTCTCACTATTCGAACAGCTGTCGAACCAAATAGTGAGATATTGGACCAACACTAGTCATTATCCATATTAATTATCTGTCCCCATATCAGGCTGACAGCATTGTGTACAGCAAATCTGTCATTGTGTAACCTGTCACAACAGTATTACATCTCACATGGTTGTTTTATTTTTCCACAAATACTAAAGATTGCTTGCTGGAGAAAAAAAAGTGTATGTACAACCTTAAGATTTTGGATGTTCTCATGTACCACTAGGGAGTCATGCCTTCCCCTCCTTTCTTAGGGACCCAACAGGACAATATAGAAATTTTAGGGAAATGTTCATCTTATTCAGTTACTAAAACATTTTTCACCACTGAAATGAAATGAGAACTGAAAGGTGAATATTCATATTGCAGTAAAAGTGACATGCAATAAAAATCCACTGCAGGGTATTCTTTCTGGTACACTTGGTTTGAATTGGAAATTATTAATGTAGATTTATATTTAATTAACTAAGTTAAATATAAATATGCCCCTAGACCTTTGGGTTTCCCTTCACTTTTTATGTTGGTGACAGTGCTCATAAGGGCAAAATAGGGCAAACCTCCCCAGTGGGGACACAACAACAACAAAGTGGTATAAATTCATACCAACCATATCTAAAAAAAAAGTTTTGCCTTTACTTACAGGGTAATCTATTAAATTTTCCTAATTTTGTGACGAACTGCATGGCTGCTTTACTAATATTAGAGGACACCTAAAATGGGTAAAAGTACAAATTATAGTCACTATAGTCTTGTAGTGCAGTCAGTGCAATGCTCTGCTATTCAATGTCCCATTAGCTCCAGTCACTTCTGTGTCATACTCCGTATATATATATATATATATATATATATATATATATATATATATATATATAAATAAATAAATATATGTTTAGCATTATAATTGTTGGTAGTTAATTTTGACTTGGTCATTTAAAATGTAGCTTGTGAGCCAAAAAAGGTGTGGGCACCCCTGCCATAGTTCCTGGCTTGTAGTAGCACAGGACCGGTAGTGTGACAAAGGAATGCAGAGACGGCTCTCTATCGTTGGGTGAGTCATATTGCACCTTAGCTAGAACATCTTTTTATGTATATTCTTATAAAATGAAGGCATTATACTTTCCCTGTATCCAGTATTTTTGATTTCTAGTGGCTGTTCATGCTCTAACTTTCAGGGGATGTAAATACACACTCCTTTTTGTAGAGTGGCTGCTACGTCACTTGACAAATATTTGAAAAAAGGCTTTAAAGTTGCCTCATTTTTTTCTAGCATTTCTACTTTTTATTAGATCAATATTTGGGTATAACATGTTACTGAGTACTGAAGAAACCATGCACTATTCTGGAATATAACTAAATGGAATACAGATTTACATTCCAATACCAGACAAGAATGAAGAGTGCAAAAATATACCTACTAAAACATGACAGTTTGCACAAAATGTGGTGCGCTCTATATTTTAAAACCTAGCAGCTTTTTTGCTAAAGTAACACAAGTCCTGTGTTTCAAATGTTATTTCTGGATGTGGCAGGTGTAATTTTGTTGAAATAAATGTAGGAGTCTCCAGGTTTGTTTCTTTAAAGTCCTGTGTTACACTTATGCACAGCTAGTGGAGTGATTGGGCTAATAACACATACAACTATTTGAGCCAGGAGTTTGCACATCTTCATTTGTTTTGAATATTTAAAGTGAACTTTAATCTGCAAAAGGATCATTTTAAAGTGGAACTAAAGTAAAAAAATAAAACGAATAAAGAGTTGTATTGTGCCATACATGTTCTTGCTGTTATGCAAGGTAAACAATATATAATTTAAATATAAAGTTGACTCCGTATATATATATATAAATAAATATATGTTTAGCATTAGCTGTGTAGCTCTCAAGCCAAAAAAGTGTGGACACCCCTCATCTAAGTGTGAGTATAAATAAATTGAGAAACTATATTGTCATTATATATACTGTATTAGGCTACTGAGTGTCATTTTGTAACATTTTTGGTTTGTGGTGTGCCTCAGAATTTTTTCAATTCAAAAAATGTGCCGTGGCTCATAAAAAGTTGAAAAACACTAAATTAAACAATCACTATTGTGTCAACCACCCTATTCTATAATTTATACTAACATAATAAATTATATCAAAAGTCATTTTTTTTCCCCCATCAATTATTTTTTATTAAAATTTAAAAGGACATTTATTGTTTGAAATATGAAACTAAAGCTCTCAGGTTCTTTAAATATTATTATAAATTATTTTTAAAGCACCAACATAATTATATGTCTCTATAGATTTAAGCAAACACGACCTGGATAACTTTCTTTAAATGCCCAAACAACGTTATGATTACTATTTACATTGATCTGACACAGTGCACATGACACAACATACAAATTGGTTGACATATAATAAAAAAAAAACTATTAAAAACTCTCTAGAGAAGATCATTTCATTTGATCTATTCCTAAAATTATAATGGATGCATAGTATTGGGAAACTTGGGAAAGCTTTGCTCACCCCATCACTGTATAACAGAACAGTGTATTAGTGTAATGATAAGTTCCTCAAGCCCCAGGTTCTGCTAATTTAGGGACTAAAAGGTTAGCAAACATATTCCTGAGCACCCTTTGCCGCTTCACAATATGGAGGATCCTTCTTCCCAAACAATACTGACATTAGTGGTCATCAACCTTTCCAACCCTCACAGACCACTAAATTCACTGAACTTAATATGTTCCTGCCAGACCAGTATACATGGTATATATAGTCACACGTCTCTCTCTGTACATTTCCCAATGCATAAAGTACATTCATCCATACCTGGTATATGTAATTATTGCAGCATGTAAATTTTATAAATGAGTAAAGGCCATAACAGCAATAAACATAATGTGTTTATTCTGTGTTAGTTACACACGGCTGGATATAGAAATGTGTTACAGGTATTGGTCAGGATACCAGCTGTGAAGGTAGAAGAAGGAACCCAGTACTATTAATAAAGTGGTTTTTACTGCATTTTCACAATGAAAATTAAATACTATTACTGAAAAGTTAACCAAGTTTTCTTCTATAGAGATATACAAATCCCTAAATTGCTAGAAGGCTACGTCCCCAATTTCTTAGAATCATTAAGGGAGAACATGCAATGTTTGGGACTTATCAAGCCAGTTCAAATCCAGAATCAAATATTTTCATAAAAACCTTTATTTTGATATGAAGCAAAAATCAACACTCCTTAAAAAAAACATATCAAGTAAGCAGTAAATCCTGTACAGAGCACCAAGAAATGGTTTACAGATTGTCAACGCGTTTCGCGGAAAACCAGGTCTGCTTCTTCAGGACGATTTCAGGAGATCTATAACATCAGTACATAGTCAAACAATTAATATTAGTAATGTGTACAAGGTATATGTTTATGTACAAAGAACAAATGCATAAATCAATAAAACACAATGATGTTTTATCTTTAACATCAGTCCAGACATCTCTTTACCATCATGATGTTGGAAAAGTTAGCAAATAAGAGGGCAGCAACGTACAAAGCGTCTCCACTAAACTCCTACCAATATTTGAAGATGGCTTATTGAAAGGACAATACAAAGAGTGAATTGAAGTCAACTAAGTTAATTGGTGATTACCTGCAAATCCATAGTGATTACTATGTAATTACCTAATTGTAATGATAAATTGATTTTAAATCAATGTATGAAATTATTATGCTAATGCTTCATGCCATGTTTATCAAAAATTAATATAATAGAGGACTAAGATCAAGTTCATTAATTGATTAGTTTAAATGGAACTCTCTCGAATGGTCTTCCTCGTCCTATTCGGCTTGCTCCTACTTTCTGCCCATTTAAAAGACCCCTCAAAACCCATTTTTTCAAACTTGCCTACCCAACTTTATCTGTCTTTTGAAACTGTCACTACTTCCCACCACTACATATCTCCCATCCTATTGTGTGTTACTGCCCCACCTACTAGATTGTAAGCTCTTCAGGGCAGGGTCCTCTCCTCCTGTATCACTGTCTGTATTCGTCTGTCATTTGCAACCTCTATTTAATGAACAGCGCTGCGTAATATGCTGGCGCTATATAAATCCTGTTCAATAATAATAATAATAATAATGGGCCACATATATATGTATACATTTTGCTTCACTATTTAGGCTTTGAGAGCTTGCCTCCATTTTCCTTTTGGGGTGGCCTCTCTTGAATATATGGGTAAGCCCCCTTTTTGAAAATTTTCTATGCTAATTAGTTTTATAAATGTTTTTAATAGAAACAAAGTTATATATATATATTGATTGATTTTGATAAAAATTCATAATCAAACATGATTTAAAAACCAATTCATTAATTCAAAGAGTCATTAATACTTCAAAGGCGGCAGGGAGGGTGACACAGTCTGTCCAGAGGCCAATATAATTATTTAGTGGTACGATTATCTACAATAATATTATTCTTGGAGCTGCAGTACAAAGCTCTCTGGGGATGCCAGGCTTCCACTATACAATACCAGACTGCTGAGATTATTCTCTTGCTATTCACTTACTTTATATGTTGTTTTAGGTACGAAAGGGGTTTTGGAAAATGCCCCCTCTGATTTGGGAAGTGGAACCCCAGAACACACGCATCCTCAACCCCTATTATATGAAAGTGACTGCAACAAAAATTCTGGATAGCGTGTCTGATCTATCATCTAAGAAGCTGAAAGCGGTAAGACATGATTTCAGGGAGCCCAGGGGGAGCTACGGGTCTGGTTGTACAGGTTTATGTCACACATTGATGAAGTTTGCTTACACATTGAGCTTTATCCCTAAATGTTGTCCATACTCTCTTCTTTCAGAAACCCACCACGGGAATGCTGGCCATCACTTTTGCCCTCCACTTCTGTGATGTGGTTGACATTGCAGGTTTCGGGTACCCAGCACTCAGCAATAAGAAGGAACCCATCCACTACTATGAAAAGGTGACCCTGAAGTCTATGGCGGTAAGTGCCAACAGACCACTTACATCTATTTTATAAAAAAAACAATCCGTAAAATCTCATGTAAGCTTTAACAAGTTCATGCCATTTCTAAAGTCATATTCAATCATTTACATTAAAATAACCCCTGGTGATCCTGCCATTAAGGTCCTTATTCTGAGTTTTCCTTTTAGGGGATAATAATGTACCTAATTATTGTTCTTCACACAGACGTCTGATAAACACTACAAGTGGCCATTTCAGAATACATTACACAGGAAGTGCCCACTGTTGTCACCATCAGGCCCTAAGAAATGGCATTCAGCCATCACTGGAGAGAATGTAGATAGAAAGTGGCTGCAGGAAATCAGAAAGAAGGAAGTCTATAATACATCATTCAGCTACACTTTACATCCTCTATAAGCCTTTATAGATTTACAGTTTATGTCCAAATGAGCTTTAGTAGCTCACTTAGCAGTACAGTTATCCATATTTATATATTTTTTATTTGATATATAATGTTATTTTCCATTGCCAACAACACTTCTGTAAAAGAAATTTAAAGAGGAAGAAATTACAGCAAGGAGCTTTTATTGCATCTATATAAAATAAAGTTCCAAAATTGTGTTCATTGCGCAATGTTTATACAACAACTAGACATTGTCTGCACTGGATAATAGCAATAAGCACATATAAAGACAATAATTGCTGCCCCAATCGTGGGCAAAATGACCCAGAATGGGTAAATATATTTGTTTTGTACAATCCATATGCATGAGATAACCATGGATCCAACCACCAAAAGATCCATTCAGTACCCAGATAGTTGTGTGCAGTGTGCATTGTCTTGTATGGAGCAGACACGTGAGTTGTTTTTCTCTCCCAGGTGTCGGGTCACAACATTACACTTGAAGCAATCGCAATAGGAAATCCACTTCAAAACAGACTCATTCATAACCTGACCTATTTCTTTTTTTTATATTTTAATTTTTATTCAGCAACCAGGTAAGCATACAAAGAAAACATTCGGTACATCAAATATCAACAGAATAAGAAAAACTTAAACCAAAACAATTGGTTGGTAATAACAGACTGTCACAGAGAGAGGTAAGCGTCTCCCATCTATGCAAATACCGGTTACCATAACATTTTACATAAAACAGAAGCGAGCAGGAAAACAAAGAAATTAGAACAAAACAAAAGGAGTAATAAGAAGAATAAATAGTAGACAATCAAACTTCATCAATGGAATCAGCACTTGTACTTCTTATCAGCAAATGTTTTGTAGATGTGGTATACTGGAACCAATAAAACCATGTTTTATTAAACGTCTTCAATGGTCATGATTAGGGATAAGTGAGAATGCCTCGGGCATTCTCGCAAAAATTTCCTGGAACTTCTAATGGTTTCGCGAAATTTCGTTGAACCGATTTCTCTAAACCATGTGAAGATGAGGAGGATTTCCAGAGCTGCATTCAGTCTTGGTAATCCACCTGTTTGCGATCCCCAGGGCACTAGAGGTTAATTAACCTCTAGTGCACTGGGGATCGCCTGAAGTCACAGCTGTGACTGCAAAGTTCCCACAGTCACGTGACCATAGGAACTTAACTGCAGATGAACTCTGCAGTTCCACTACAATCCCCGGGGCCCCCGAGGTTAATTAACCTCTAGTGCCTCGGAGATCGCACACTCTTTTCAAAGAATGCAGCCACAGCTGCAATCATTGAGAAGATGCATGGCAAAGGAGAACCTCCTGACATTGTAATATAAATATCTCTTACAAATGATAATTTTGTTACAGATATTCGCCTCTCGGCGAATCAGAAGGCCGTTCTTGCTTACATTTTCGCGAGAAAGGCCCGGTTCGCCGTGAGATCGAACTTATTATTGCTTGCTCATCCCTAGTCCTGATCTCGTTAATTTGTGTAAACCACTGGGAGAAGTGAACTCTGAGAACAGTGTGTGGCTGAGCACAGGATGGAGCTCACAGACTCTGGAATATAAAACTGTACGAAAGGGCATTTTACAAAGGAGCGGACTTTGCAATGCCCTGATATGGACTGAACACATTGTAAATATATTTTAGATTAGATTTTTTTTAAGCACAAAAACATTAATATTTATTTTAAAATGTTGCATACCTCTCCTACCGCTAATACTGGGCTGTGGAAGGAAAAAGTTTTTTTCATACAGCGGCTGTCCTGTATTTTCCATTTCTCTTCCTCCAAAAAAAAAAAAATATCTTGTTCTGCTTTTTCTGTCTTTTTTCCCCTATAGTTTCCTATTGGTAGAAACAGATTTATTATATGTGACTGCCTCACTATGTCTCACTGTAATATACTTTTATTTACTAACTATATAATACCATTGCTGACCTCTTTATGAAAATGCTGGTTACTTGGCCTTCTCTGCCCCAAGTATTTTGTGCCAGGATAACACCGGAGCCAGAAACTGCTAGGACTCTATTCATAAAACAGGGAATCTGACATTCCGTGGTGGTAATCAATTACTGCAATTGGACGTGAACCTGGAAGATTCCCATGAGGGAATGTCTGATTCCCTATTTTCTAAATAGAGCCCCTAATCTGTATACTTGTTACAGTTAATGATTCAGTATATTAAAAAAAAAAAAGAAAAAAAAAAAACGTAACATGAAAGGCCCAGCAATTGGCATTTTCAGAAACCAAGGTCTGCACATTTGTCTTAATTCAGCTGATTTTCCCCTCCTGACTTTTTTATTGAAGACAACGTCCTTATTTGTTTTTACTTACAGGTAAAAAAGAAAACACACAAAATATCTCTAAGGTCTTATTATCCTCTCTATGCTCCGGTGTCATCTCTGGCTTTTTTCTTGTCCAGCACTGCTGGTTCGTTATGGGTAGACAAAGATACAAGACCAATTGCTGTGTACAAGGAAATTTGTGTGCAAGGACAAAGTTGTACGCTGGATTGCTGTACAAATCTTATTTTAATAGAATATTGGCAAATCCCAAAGTTTACTTTTAGGTCAGTCAGAAAGTGACCCTTGTAGCAGCAAGCAGTGTATTGAATGGCTGTCACTAGAATATACAGTACAATAGTCTTTGCAGGAAATATGATGGCATATTAATCCTGGGATTCTTCTCAGCAGTGCCTACAGGTAGTTCCAGGTAGGGCCTTAAACTGAAAATATTTAGTTCAATGTTCTTTGATACTGACTAAGGCTGAGGTCCATAAAGGTCTTAATCTATTTGCCTATTCAGGTTACCTAGTCCAAGTCCATCTCCTAGACATCCAATAAGTTATCAGATTCTTAACAATTAACACAAGGATACTGTAGTCTGTATTCAGATGTACAAGGTTAACTACAAAAGGATTAACGGCATTGCTGGTAAATTGTACCCTGACACATTGTGGGAAGACTAAACTAAAACGATAAATAAACAGTAAACATGGGCAGTAATAGCAAATAGTGCATAGTGTATAAGAAGCTGTACAATTACACTGACCAGAGCAATACTAAAGGTGGTACTAAAAGTCTAATTCACAAGTGCAAGGAAATCCCCAAGTTTTGAAAGGATAATGTGTTTTTCACTACAAATAGGTAGGTTCCAAACTGGCCAGAATAAATTGCCCTGCACATCCCAATTCCTCTCCAAAACTTGTGGATGATATATATCTATATATATATATATAAGGACTCACAAAGGGGTTAAATATTAAAACCAAGTTCAAAACCATGTTACATGGTTACATGATGCAATTA
This sequence comes from Pyxicephalus adspersus, assembly GCF_032062135.1. NCBI lineage: Eukaryota > Metazoa > Chordata > Amphibia > Anura > Pyxicephalidae > Pyxicephalus > Pyxicephalus adspersus. Next base: position 58,703,602 of record NC_092868.1, read on the forward strand.
GAAAAAGACTGAACTCCTATAACTTGTTTGGAAGGGATGTCAGGGGAAAACCTCTTCTCTCTAGAAAGAACACGGCTTAGGTTTGCAAAGAACAGTACAGCTTAGGTTTGCAAAGTTGCTTCTGAATGAACCACAAGGTTTCTGAAACAACGTCCCTTTTTACAGATGAGACCAAAGTGGAGTTGTTTGGTAGAAACCAAACAAACCATATCAGCACAAACACCTCATACTATCAACCACAGTGGTCAATTGGTGATGATTCGGGGTTGTTTTACAGCCACATGACCTCCAGTCATTCCATGACCTGATCTATTATACCAAAGTAATCTAGAGGCAAATTGAAGGCCATCTGTGTGACAGCTAAAGCTTGGCTAAAATTGGGTCATACAACAGGGGAATGATTCCAAGCAACACATTTTTGTTAAATAAGGGCACAGCAGAATCTGCTGTGTGTTTTACAGGTTGGATTTGAATCATTTTAGATGTCCTGCTACATAAAACCTTTAAAGTTTTTTTTTTTGGTGACTGTACTTTAGCAAATGACATGACGAGAGTAGCTCAGACTTTTTAGCCCATCCTTCACCACCAACATCAGAACCTCCGCCTTCTCCCAACCCCCCACCTGCTTACCAAGCACTCCCCCACCATTAAATACCCAGACACCAATCTTGGACTGAAATTGGATGGAAAGCAGCCGTTTATTTAAACACCATTAAATAAATTAGTCATTCAAGTAGTTAACAAATATCCAATAATAAATAAATGACAAATGAATTCATTTACACTTTTGATATGCAAGTATACATTAGGGTAACATAACACTCCATTATTATTATTATTATTATTATTATTAATATTAATTAACCTGGGATTATATAACGCAAACATATTACATTGAATATACCCTTTTTAACCAACAATATGATTCCTCCCTTTTATTAATATCTAACCATAACAACAATATCTATAATGTTATCAAACTCCAATATTTCCGGTTCTACACCCAAACAACCAGGCTACAGGTCTCAGAAGGCAAAATCTGCACCCAACAGACTTAAAAGCCAAAATCATCCGTTCACCATAAAGGGGGAGACCCCACCAAGGAGGACCCCCCCCTGCCAAATTCCCCCACTTTACCAATGCACTGGATCCTTGCCTTCCAGGACCCCAACTGCCATAGCAGTTGCCTCACACCTGAGCGCTACCTCCACACTAGCTGAGCTTGTTGAATTCCATCCTGCCAGTTCGTTTTCCTCCATTTGCGGCCACCGAAATGGCCCCACCACCGTATTCACCTCAATCCGGGCAGGGTTGAACTATGCCCCAGAGCGGGGTGCCCGTCCAACTGGTCCTGGCCACTGTATCCAACCAGACCGCAACACACCTGGGCACCCACTCCACCGTAATCCAAGTACTTCCATCCAATGTACTGCCACCTTCGCTCCAGGCAAGCACACTGTGTCTATTGGTCAGCTGGACCGCCGTCCACCTCTTGCCCCACCAAACGAGATAGTGCCCAACTCACAACCCGATGCAAGCTGAACCAACCACAGCTGAACGCCCCAACTTGAAATTTAAACAAAATCATTCCCTTCCAGTTCAAAGGCAAATTCTGCCACCCATGCCCAGTAACCACCAGCTGCCCCTACTAACAGACTCACCGTACCCCACCAACTCCAGAATCACTTGCCACTGAAATCAATAACTAAACAACCTCCAGATCCAGTCCACCACCCGGAACCCGTCTCAGAACGTCACCCCACTCACAACACACTCGAGAATACGCTTGCCACTGCACGCCCCCCTCAAAGCAAAAGTGGAGACATTATGTTACCAACATCTCAACACAAATAGAAACAGCCGGAGCCGGGCCAGAGGCCAGGGCAAAACCAAACTGTATATCCTTCCACTATGCTGAAACCAGTCACAGTACTGACCCCAGAGGGTAATGAAGCATACCACTCCATTAAACAGCCTCGAGGAAGCAACACAGAATCCCATCCAAAAATACTGACATCAGGGAGTAATACTGTATACCATCCAACAATATTGACACCAGGGAGTAATGAAGTATAGCATACCCCCAGCACTGACACCAGAGAGAAATCGAGAATGACATCCCAATGTACTGACCCAGGGAGCAATATAGTATACCATCCCACAGCACCAACACCCAGGAGAATTAGAGTAGAGCACCCCTGCTGTACGGACACCATCAAGTATTATAGTATACCATTCAACCCCTAATAATAGGGAGGACCCAACTCAGCCAACCCAAAGTACTGACACCACTATCACTGGAAAATAATAGAACATACCATCTAACACCACTGACATAGGGACTAACGGACTATACCATCCCACTGTACCCACACAAGGGAGTACCTGAGCATAGCCGTCCACAAAACCAATCCCCAAGGATTGAGTATACTATCCCACAGTACTGACACTACTGAGAAAAAATAGTGTATACCATCCTGCAGCCATGACACCAAGGAGTAATAGAGTATACCATCCCACAGCACTGACACAGGGAGTAATAGAGTATACCATCCCACAGCACTGACACCCGGGCTAAATAGTGTATACCCTCCCACAGTACTAACAGGAGGGTGTAACAATAAATACTATCTCACAACATTGACTCCCAGGTGTACCATCCCAATGTACTGACACCTGGGAGAAATAGTGTATACCCTCCCACAGTACTAACACCAGGGGGTAATAATAAATACCATCTCACAGCACTGAGATCAGGGAGTAAAAGAGCATACCCCCCCAGTACTGACCCTGGGAGAAACAATGCATACCATCACACAGTACTGACCCCAGGGAGTGACAGCAAATACCATCCCACTGTACTGACACCTAGGGGAAATAGAGTATACCATGCCACAGCAATGACACCAGGGAGCAATAGCAAATACCATCAACAGCATTGACACCCCCCCCCCCCCCCCCAACAAATCCGTCTCTGAACTCCTATCACAATTAAATAGCTCCAAACGTAATCTAGCAAACGTCCCCACACACAACCCCCCCAGATATATTTGGCCTAACAGTAGCTGCATCGCACTAGCTGCACAATGTTCCAGTAGACAATAGGTGAGGCCTACACAACCCAGGCCTGCTTACAGTAGATTGTGGGCTGCGCCCCCTGTTGGCCACAGCCCCCACGTGCAACGCAGCCAGCCAGAGGGGGCCCACAATATGAAGGGACCCCTGCTTCAAGAGAGGCCCCAGGCCTACAGGGGCCTCCAATGCCTCAGTAGAACTGTATATAAAGAGGAGCGAAGGAAAACACAGGCTTTTGCTGGCTTTATGTTTGTATGTCGTTAAAGTTTTTGTTTCTATGTTCTTTGAAGAAAGACAATAGTAAGGTAATGCTGAAATGAAAATGTATTACTTCATAGTTACATATTACAATAAATATATATATATTTAATTAAATATAAAGTATAAACAATAGCAAAAAAACAATAGCCCGGTGGTGCGCCCGGCTAAAAGGGGCAGGGGAGAACACTGTAGTTTTAAAACGTTATGGAGTCAAAACACCACTAGTAACAGAACAAGGACCAGCAGCGAATAAAGGATCCTCAACTCCTAAACTAAACCTTTTGAGTTTGGATCTAGAATTCACCAAACTATGGGTAGCAGGAGCACCACTACTTAGCAGACAACTAGTGGTAACAGACAGACATAAGTCCCATTATACATGTTTTTCATAAAGTAGAAAAAGGCAGATTGCTTCCAGCCAAGCTTAACCCTTTGAGGACTGTCTGGCTCATTTGTCATCTCGTCACAGGACGATTTGAACGCAGTGAATGTGATGCATTACCCCGGAGCCAGGATACCGCTGCTTCATTCCTAACACTCCACACACTCTGTGGTTCTCAACTGCTTCCTCTGTTTGAAAATAGCATTCCTGTCTCTCAAGAATTTAAGACAAGCAGTTTGTGTGAGTCACTGGAAACATGAGTTGATTTGGTAGATTAGAAGGTGTGTTGTGATGTGCAACATTTATTCAATCTAGATGAACTACAAGAAAGAAGTACGGGGGAGGGGGGGTGCATTGATAGTGGAAACATTAGTATTTGCTGTCTTGGTTCTGCAGCTGCTTCTGCTAGTACTAGTAGTGGTGCTGTTGGTGGTAGTGTATAAAAAAATCCTGCAAAAAATGCACTTGTGGACTTACATTTCACAAAAATAACTGTGACATGCCCACTCTTTAGAAATCAATACTATATATGCTTGACTGCCTGTGCGGGTAAAGAAAAGGGGTACCTGACTATCCAATGCACTGAAGCACAAAGGCAAGGAGGTTGGGTTTCTTTATCCCAGGGCAGTGCTAGCTTTTTAGAGACAAATGTTGCTCATTAAAGTCCATTGAAAAGGCAACAAAATTTGTCAGCCAGGAAAGCAAAATGTCCTTAGCGGGTCTGGGAATGAGCCAGCCAAAAACCCTGCCAATGCCCTAAGACCATTTAGGGCTAACATGCAACATTGATCTTTTTGCCATGAGGGTGCAGCAGTACTTAAAAAATTAAGTTTACTTATGTTTATTTAATTTTTTTTGCCACTGTCGTCTTTCAGAATGGAGAGGATATACAAAGCAGACAAGATATAGAACTGGAGATGAGGAGCACTTTGCTGTAAATATGAAAACTGGAAATTTTACAGTGAATCTTAATAAAGAGATGACAATTTCAAAAGCTAAACCTGCAATCAGTCAAATATCTTATATCTTATTTCAATCATTTTCATATTAGGGGGGAGAGCGGTAAATGTACATATTCCACAAAATTGTATTTTATTTCAGATTTCTTAATTTATTATGCTTTGTTTCAGTCGTCCCATTTGCAATATTTCACATGATGCTATAGAAAGAAAGTCCATGATGCTCTATCCTCCAATATCAATTTTTCCTGCTCACAAAAAAAAAAAAATTCTGAGAGAAGGATTTCAGTCTTCAGCTTTGTGGATTCAAGAGACAACTTGCCTAAAAGCAAGAGGAAGGCTAGAGGGTTAAATGATTCCATGCAAGTTCAGTTTAGTGTGCTCTGGATGGCCCAATATGAATTCTTGCTACAATACCTAGAAGTAATAAGCACCTCTACCTCAAACTACTCCTTTCTGACTTCTCTTGTGTGACATTTACAGAACTTTTAGTTTGTTCTTGCATAGATGAGCATATTTACATAGGAAGTGGGTAGGGCTTACAGGGAGAATTCTCTTTCATACAGTTATGTGTGTTGTAAAGACAATCATTGAATACTGTGTGGAGAAGAAACAGAAGTGCGCAATCCATGGATCACTGACAGGTAATTTAATTATTATTATTATCAGGTTTTGTCTATTTGAGCTTTATAGTCTTTTCTTTTGACATGGAAGGTTTTTTTGTTTTGATTGAAAGAATGCATTTTAAGTTGTACTCAGAATTTTAGAGATGTTCAAAAACCAAAAAATTACATGATAACTGCAGGAGCTTGCTCACCAATAATGGCCTAGGGAAGGCAAAGACAGGAAAACCCTTCCATAAAAGATTTCACAATCAGTAGAGAATAATATCACTGAGCAGTAAAATATATTGTTGGAATGAACTTGATTTCCAAAACTTTAACACAAGATGCACGTTTATTTTAGCCAAATGCTTTAATCTGTTTTTGACTTGAAAATGGACTTTTTTCTCTCTAAATGTATTTGTTCATATGCAAACTTTTTCTTATTTCATTAGTTTTGTTTGTAAAACAACTACAACAAGAAGTTATTTTTCTTTGAACACATCAGGGTTGCCGACCTTCCACAAATTTTTTTAAAAAGTTGGAAAACATGGAAAATTTACTGCGCCTTTTTATTTACCAGCTATTAGGTTGTGGTGTGGTTACTATGTCATGATGTTAGTCAACCAAAGACTCTACATGTAGCTTTTTCCCATGGCAGCCTCATAGAGAATTAATAGGGGTGGTGACAGTATTTTGTAGCAGTACAACTCACTCCTGCCAGCTATCAAATGTACAAGTTTAGGTGAATGAGCTTTCGGAACCACAGAAGTTCGCTCGATTATGATTAAGGCTCGAATTTGCCCAAAATGTGACAGAAAACCATATTGGGAACCAAAACATTTAAACACTATGTAAATGGTACCAACAGATAACAAGTAATCTGTGTGGGAAAAGGGGCTTCAATGAAAGACTTGGGGCACCATGGAGTACAGTGTAGAAGTGTACAGTACAGTGCAGTCTGCTGCAGCAAAATGTGGGCATGGTCAGAATACAGCTAATAGTAAGAGTAGTTTAAATGATGTTGATTAAACAGAACATGTGCCTAGTCACTGCACACCCAGTATATACAGATAGGTTTATTATTATTTTGGACATTTGGTTCTGTACATTACCACAAATAATTTTAAATGAAACAACTCAGATGCAGTTGAACTGCAAACTTTCAGCTTTAATTCAGTTGGCTGAACAAAAAGATTGCATAAAAATGGGAAGAACTAAAGCATTTTTTTTTACACAATCACTTCATTTCAAGTTGTCTCTGTCCAAATATTTATGGACCTAACTGTACACTACATATAACATGGAATATAGTGTGCAGGGGTCAAGCATTAGTAACATATACAAAGTGTACAGAGTATAGCAGCTAGGATGATTTGGGTTCAGGAAAGAGAGGAACGGTGACAGCCATATACAAAAATGTATGGTTCTCTTAGATGTATTTGTATGTGTGTCTGTGTGTGATTTGACCACTGAGTATAGCTAAACTATACCGGCCAGATATCTCCAGATGTTAAGCAGAGGTCACAGAGTAGGGACATCCTCTTAGATCAGAAAAAACAATGTGAAGGGGTGCCGAGTCTGGAGCATTTCACACCAGTGAAATCCCAATTGTTCCAGGATGAAGCATAGCCGACCAGGAACTGTCTGTCTGTGAAACATGTAAGGACAAATCATAGTTACATAGTAGGTTAGGTTGAAAAAAAAGTCCATGAAGTTCAACCTCTAGGGAAATATACATGCCAGATATAAAACCCTATAAGACATAGTTGATCCAGAGGAAGGAAAAAAAACCTGGTACAATTTGCTTCAACAGCAATCATGAGGCAATCAGATGTTGCCTGGATCAACAGTCACTGTTAATTTTACTTTAAAGCCTTAATCCCCAGTTATATTCTGTGCTTCTAGAAATCATCCAGCTTTTTCTTAAAGCAATCTATAGTAGTTGCTGAAACTACTTCCTGAGGGAGCCGATTCCACATTTTCACAGACCTTACAGTGAAGAATCCCTTCCTTATCTGGACCTTAAACTTCTTTTCCTCCAGACGCAAAGAGCGCCCCCTTGTGCTTTGTAATGATCTCCAAGTAAATAATGAGGAAGAGTTCTCTATATGGACCGTTTATATATTTATACAGGGTGATCATATCCCCCCTTATACATCTCTTCTCAGGGGGGAATAGATTCAGTTCAGCTAATCTCTCCTCATAGCTGAGCTCCTCCATTCCTTTTATTAATTTAGTTGCCCTTCTCTGCACTCTCTCCATTTCCACAATGTCTTTTTTGTGAACTGGTGCCCAAAACTGGACTGCATATTCCAGATGTGGTGTGACCAATGCTTTGGACAGGGGCAGGATTATGTCTCCATCTCTGCAGTCTATTCCTCCTAATATAAGAAAGCACTTTACTAGCCTTAGATATTGCAGCATGGCATATTGGCATTGCATGCTATTATTAAGTCTATGATCTACCAGAACCCCCAGATCCTTTTCTATTTCTGACTCCCTCAAATGTATTCCCCCTAGACAGTAAGAAGCATGCATGTTTCCCATGTTACAGATTCACTTTTCCAAACCTATTGACCCTAACTTGCATATTAACCGTCTGTGGGGTACAGTGTCAAATGCTTTAGCAAAGTTCAAGTACAATATATCAACTGCTTTTCCACTGTCTACCTGTTTACTTACTTCCTCATAAAAGGAAAGTACATTTGTTTGACAACTTCTGTCTTTCTTGAAGCCATGCTGACTATCACTTATAATATTATTATGTCGCAGAAACACCCCTATGTGGTTCTTTATGAAACCACATGAAATCTTCTAAGACCTTTCCAACTATGGACATTAAACTAATGGGTCTGTAGTTACTTGGTAATGACTTTGCTCCCTTTTTGAAGATAGGAACCACATTGGCATTACGCCAATCGGTACCTTGCCAGTGACTAAAGAGTCTCTAAAAATTAGAAATATTGGCTTTGAAATAACAGAGCTCAGCTCTTTGAGGACACATGGATGTAATCCATCAGGTCCTGGTGCTTTGTCAACCTTAATTTTTCTCAGCGGTTTCTCTATCATATCAATTCTGAGCCATTTTGACCCATTTAAGGCAGTAACATTATTATGAATAATAATGCTAATATGAATTTGGACTTGATCACGGATGTTGTTACTGGAACTTGCTCCCATAAGTAAACAACATCCAGGATATTAGGTATACGTTTATTTATTTTTGGTTTAATTAATGGTTGGCAACCCTTATACTTTTTTTCTTGTGTAAATAATGAAGTACTCGAAATAAGATATAATTGTAAAGCGGCTACAAACTGAACACATTGCAGAAGAAAAACTTTTTTTTCTTCATTTACATTAATCCTATCTGTATTGCAAATTTCAAAAATGGTATTCCTTGAAAAATATGTTCCAATCAACAACGAAGCTTTGTATAGCTGGAAGTCTTCATAATTCCTTCATATTCAATAATTAAATCAAATATTAAAATATCACTAAATATCTATGATTTATAAATATCATTATAGATATATATCACATACCGTATATACCCACTATAAGCCGACTTTTTCAGCACTCCAGTCAGCACCCGATCTGGCAGCCGCGTCCAGCGGTTTCTGTCCTTTGATGACAATGTCATCAGGCTGCAGTGGAAAAATGCTGGCTGCAAAAGCCGGAAAGACGGCAGGGGTACGCCGGAGTTATGCCGGCTACACGTCGGCATAACTCCGGCCCCAAATTCTAAAACACAATAACACAAGACATAAGAAAACCCCACTTACCTTGTTCCGTTGACGTCCCCTGGCAACCTGCTGGTCCCCGCAGATCCTCTGGACTTCCTCTGGATGCAGAGACAATCTCCAGGGGTGACGTTGGTGCATGCGTCGGTGCGGGCCAGGGGAGTGGCTGGAAATTTTAATAATTTTGTATTGGATTCAATACAAAATAGCTTTATTGAGTCCAATACAAAGAAATCATATATATATATATATATATATATATATATATATATATATATATATATATATATATATAAATAAATATACTACATGCCACTATACAGTTATATTACACGTTTAACTACTTTTTTTTTATTTAAAGTTTATTATTAAATTTATTAAATATTGGACATATTATTATTAAATATTGGACATAGTTATGCCTAAGAATTATAAGCCTACAATGAAAAATAAATTTCCATGCAAAAAAATGTAACACTTTTTGTGTGGAAATACAGACAGAATTAGAATGCTAAGGGGAGCAACAGTGGCTGAATGTAGTACCACTTTGTACCGCTTTCAGCCACTTCATTCAGACAGAATCATAAGGCCAAGGAGGTTAAAGAGAATTTAGTGGTTAGGTACAGCAAGTAGTATACCTATATTATATTGAGACTTACCAGTAGCTGCAGCATTTCCCACCCTCGGCTTATACTTAAGTCAATCAATTTTTCTTGTTTTCCAAGGTAAAAATAGGTACCTCGGCCTTTACTCGAGTATATACGGTATATACAGATCCAGTCCTACAGACTGTCTCAGCCCAACGCTGGGCAGATTCTCAGAATTCTTCTCTTTTAGGAAAGTCACCAACCATTTCCAGCACCTTCCAGTCTGGCTTTTCTTTTCCCAGGCTGGGGCTCATCTATAGGAGACATCTGGAAAATTTTCCATCAGGTACCACGCCGTCCAGGCATCCGTCTTCGTGCTGGCGCACTAGGCACCGCCATCTTCCCTTTGTTCTTCCAGGTTCTTCTTCCTACATCACCCAACACAGGCACAAGATCAGGTGACGTAAATGGGAAAAAAATTGGCAGATCATACTGCGCATGCGTGAGATTGGCAATTAATTTCCCTTTTGGCAAAAGATGCTCGTGCATGCACAGAAGGAGCAGCCAATAGCCTCCTGGGATGTGTGACGTAGGTAGACCAGGAGGCTCTGCGCTCCCATTCATTTTCGATCGGCTAGGCGACTGAGAGGGGTGGTGCTGCACCCTTTTTTGCACTAAAGACAAACAGAATTTTTACCTTACGTAAAAGGGTTGTCTACCCTTTTATGGAAAGTGAAAATTCTGACTTTAGGTACGCTTTATTGGCACAAATTGCTCTGTTTGTAAACTCCAAATTCTTCAAATTAAAGGTTAGAACTGAGCCGCTTAGACTGGTATCTGCAATATTACAAGAATGGCCATGTTTACAGTGTCCTAACCCACAACCTGAACTCATGAAGGAAATCACACCACCTTGTAAAAGTGATTTGCTTAGGAGGAACCAGGGGAGGATATTCAATAGGAAGTGACGTCACCCGCCTTTGGCTGTCCTAAAGTAATTCATGATGACCGTGCCCAACACTTTAAGAACACTTTGCAGAAAATCTAGAAAGATTCTAGCAGTACATTACCATCTTTCAGTTTCCTAGATCTGATCATTACTAAGGGGACACAGATTTGTTTTTCATGGGGAAATATTCAACATTACCCATACTGGTTGTGGTCCAGATTAAATTATGTCCTGTAGCTGATTTATATGCAGTAAAAAGTTTAAATGTCAATTACTTTGAATAAAAATATAACGTTTCTAGCTAAACAAAACCATCTTTAACAAGATGAAATGTAATAATGTGATGATATAATCACAGCAATCAGGGAATAGCCAGTTCACAGAGCAAAGTGCAACACAGTAACTAAAATCAGAGCACATCCTGGGAGCAGCAGAGAAGTCCCTTTAAAAAAATCAAAAGTTTATAAACCATGTCTACAGCATATTGTTATCCTTACATCATATGTAAAGGAACACAAAAGAGGTTTGACCAGTTTTGTATGCGGAAAATGAATAGGTTCAAGTTTGAGTCTGACCTGACACCTAATAAACACCTTTAAAATGAACCCATTTGCAAAAATAAGCCAAGTTTTCTAATTCACCATCAGTACCTGAACTCAACTTTTACATAAACACCCTCCAAAGTCTCCCTGTGAGATGGTAGGGCTGGAGTCTATTTTCACAAACCTCTCCTTATGTCCACGAGAATTAAAATCTGCCTGGACACTCATGACCTATGGTATTTAGAATGTGGGAGTAAGGTATGCTCATCACACTTTTCTGGAGTAAGCATATCAGATGCTTTGAAAATGTCTTCAGCATTACAAAAATAATTTAATTTGAATGTGACTTATGAAACTATTACTAGGTCCACCATGACCTGGTACAGAAAAATCTTCATAGAGATTGTCATTTCTGAGTCAACAAACCAGCTGATCAACTTTAATCAATGGAAGCAACTAGTGATTTATCACAAGGTTTCCAAAAATAAAGTGAGCTATTGCTAGAAACATCTGATCAGTTTAAAGGCCAGGTCAATCAGTCTTTTGGATGAAAAATAAATCTGTCTATGGAGGGAAATATTGGGGAGGAAAAAGCAATTAAAGGATTATGATCCAAACAAGAGCCCTGAACAGAGGTCCCCTAGTGCCCCTAATGTGCTTAGACTTGTCCTTCTTAAAATTTTTTTTATTTAATATGCTTTTTCAACAATATATATATATATTAATATATAACACATGTGCTTACATGTGCTAACAAAGCTCTGAGAAGAAGAGAGCGGTAATTTAAAGTGGAAGAAGAACTTTATTGTGGTAAGGAAGTGTTATAAGTTCAAAATACTTTTAGTGTTTCTAGAATTGTGCTCAATACCCAGTACACAATATTCAGTGTACTAAATTTATACAAACACAAAAAGAAACAATACATTGCTTCAAAATATTGGGAATAATACACTTTATTTACAATAAGTAAAGCATTACCATTTGAAGACAAATGCCAATAATATTTTTTTTTAAATCCCTAAAGTTGCATGCCAGCCAGTTGGTATTTTTCTTCAAATGTTAATCTTTTACTTATTGTGAATAAAGTGTTAATATTCTTTACTTGACCTTAAAAAATCATATAATTTTGAAGCAATTTTATTGTTTCTTTTTGTGTTTGTAGTGTTATAGGTTCTGTAAGTTTTTTACTCCCATCCATATAACTATATAGGGAGATTGTACTTTCTAGAGACACAACTGGACATAGGAGGAAATCCTAAAATGAAACATTGTACTACCTTTCAGAGTTGTCACCACAGGAGGTGTCCCTACTGGGACCTGTCCCATCTATGCCTGTTTTGGTGACCAATTTGAAAACGTATATTCCCCCTTTTTGGTTACAGGACAGAAAGTGAAGGTAAATCTGCAATGATGACATAGGCAGTAATGGAAAATAAACAGACTCCAACCTTTTCCCACTAACTAAAACTAAAATAGGGTTTGGCCAGGATCATTTGTGGAGGGGAAAAGATAAATGTTCCAAGTTTTACCATAATTCAAACAAACTTTAAACCACAAAACTGTATTCAACACTAATCCAATCACTTTTTTTCTATTACTTACACCCTCCACAGGAACGGTGACACATAAAAATAATTAAACAGGGCAACCTGGTTGCTTCTTACATGAATATTTAGCAGGGGTACCCTCACAAAACACAAGTTTATTTATCATTGCAATGATTGGACACAATAAATGTGCATTTTTTAAATCTGGATCCAGAATTTCAGTAGAATCTGGCTCTGTCTGGTATACTTTGCATCTTATCTTGGTATACTTTCATATGGCACAACAGATCTGTCTTTTACCAAACCAAGATTGATAACTGTGAACCATTGTTTTGGGGGATGACAAACGTTTTAGGCACAAGGAAGATATACACTTCCTACCAAATTGGGCTTCATAGGAATGGCTTTTCATCCATTCAAATAAGATACCATTTTAACAGAAAGACAATCTGAACCATTGTACTAAAATATGTATTAAATATAATGTAATAATAATATGTATTAAAAGAAAACTTTTATTGTGTTTCAACTGAATACAATAGATAAAACAAATAAGACTGAGGAGTCATGTGGACTAGATGTGTATAAAAATTATGAGAAAGAAACAACAGTCAACAATCAATAAACCAGATTTATACGTTGGGTGTATATCTACCTCCGGAGTTGAAGGACACCACTGTCCTTCAACTCTAAAGCACTATTATGCTTTCTTTGAAGCAAGTTTGTAACATGAAAGTTGGTATTTACCATAATCATTTTGCATTTGTATAGATTTAAATAAATTCTATACAAAAGCTTTTGCTAAATTGTTATATTTTTTAGTTCGTACTGATTATTATTTTCTAGTTTGATTTAAATTTGCAACATGATATTTTTTTTGCTTCCAGCTTGTTGTCTTCATTTACAATTGTGATAGTTTTGTTATAGTGAATAAATATATGTATGTTGATGTACTTAGATTGAAGTAATTATATGTTTAACATTTTAGTTTTTGGTTTGAGTTTTTTTTTCCTGGTGGACCAGTCTAAGTCCAGTAATCATGCATAAAAAAAGCGATTGATTAGAGAAATATATTATGTACACATACATATAGTGCAGTGTTCTCCCCAGCCCCTTTCATCCAAGTGCACCACCCAGCACTTTTCAGTAACCACTCGGATGTTTTTGGGTGGTTAATGAAGAGTTGGGTCACAACATAGGGGCTGCCACCCACCTAAAGCTTCTTCCCACCCAGCTTAAAAATAACACGAGAGAACACGAGAACACAGTAATGCCTTAAAAAAGTGATTAATATTTCTTCTCCTTACATCTTCATTTCCTCCAAGTACATTGTGTTCATTCCTGGTGTTTAAACTAAAATAAACATTGATTTATTTAAATTTGAAAGTTATGCCAGCAGCCACTTTTTTTACCTATTGGCACCTTGTCAAAATAACAGTGGACAAGAAACTGTGTTCTGTGAACAAATAGAAGACGGAAGGAGAAGAACAGACAGTTCAGAGATAGTAAAGTCCAATGTTCTGTGTTTCATACCTGTCCAGACAAAATTAAGAAGTTATCTAAAGGATTATAAATTACTATTAGTTTTTATATTTTCATTACATTGCAAAACTCTTCTTAGAAATACGAGCCGATCCGGCCAGGGTCTCAGAAGATACATAAAAACATTTTATTTCTATCATATCTACAAAATCTAAAAACCGTGTCCAACAAGAAAAGATGATTATATCATGTTTGTGTTGATGGGCACTGAAGAAGTTAGTTGGAGGGTTTAACTAAAATGATACGCATTTGGCTGTGGCATTTGCTTAAATTTGACAGACAGGCATATTAGGAATGGGCTACCAATGGGATACAATTTAGGAACAAGAAATAGCCGCACCTAAAAATGTACTTTTAAAAGGAAAGAATTAAGAAGAGGTTACAAACATTCAAAGAAAGCTTAAATGAGAGGCAAAGAACAGGACATGTTTGTATTGATGATGATATAAGGTGTATGGAGATGCTAAATCAACTTCCTATGACTTCAATCTAATTTTCACCTATTGTTGCTTTTAGGATCCTTTCATAACACAGAAAGCTTCTCCCACTGAACATGAATAAAACAAGTAAGTTACTGTAATTACAACAGGAAAATAAAGGATGTTACACTCTAAAAGCCTTTACAGAAAACAAAGTTTACACCATAGACCATCCGGAGTCATACTTCTATTCATCCATAATGCACACAGATAATAAAAGCAAGAATGTGGTTTACCAAAAAAACATTTTATATTATGCAAGAAAGTAGGGAATTTAGGCACGCAGCAGTTACAGGGTATTCCTTCATTATAAACCTATACTGGATAACACAACCGGTCCCCATCTGCACAAACTAAGTAGTTAGGAGTCTCTAAATTTTCCAAACAAAAAGGAAGTTCACTGTCCTTCAGACTTCAGATGGGCAAAAGGAAGTAAAAAAATGACCTGGTTCCTGTGGGCAGTTGGTGAAAAATAATGCCTATTGTTGTCATCAGTAGAGAGAATAGCGCCCCGTCATTGGCAATAGTGGAGGAAATCTTTAATATGGGAGGGATGGTATCACTGGTATCAGTACAAGAAATCCTGCCCTGTTATTGGAATCTGTGGGAGGAATTATGATCCATTGTTGGGTCAGTAAAAAGAATTGAGCCTTATTACTGGTGTACGTGGAAATAAAGTACCCCTAGAGCCAGATAAAACCAAAGGGCCTAATTTAGCCCACGGGCTGCTCTTTGGGGGCCACTGTTATAAATCATGCTGCAAAGAAAGCAAAATGATTTGTGAAAGATTACAACAGAAAAGGCAAAACCTCAAATTTGCCTCCCAAGAATTAAGTCTTTTGATACAAATGTAACACAAAATGTAATTTCCTTTTCTCTCAAAAGAAGAGAAACATTAAAATCTCTGCAAAATGCTTACGTTTTGTGTTTTGTGCAAGTCTGGTTTTAAAAATACTTGGTCACTGTTTACTCATTCAAGAATCTTCTATTTCAATATTTTTATGGAAAATAATAGAGATTTATGGAGAATAAAACACAGATAAGGTAAACAAGGTTAAACACAACTTGTTATACTAATAACCAATATTAAATACACTGGTAAAAGAAAGATTAAAATAAAAAGGGTGAAAGATTAAAATAAAAAAGGGTAGGAGGACAATTGGATTAAGTGGGAAAAAAGGAGGGTGGGCCTCCTTACGGAACGATCGGAACAGCCGACAAACAAAAGTTCATCTAAGGATTCCAGGTAAATTCAAAAGTGGAGAGTTAATAAAGCAAGTGAGTTTATTGTGATCCAAGTTTTGGTTTAAGTACACATTTGGTGATTTACGGGGATTACAAGCTTTCATCAGAGCAATATATTAATCTCTGTGAATGTTTGGACAGAGGTATTGTCACCCTTGGCAAGGTTATGTGCAGCACTCAATCTATGAGATCAAATACCTTTGTCCTAAATCATTCAAAGAATCATCTATTATATGTATATGTACATTTTATTTTACTATTAAAGCCTTCCTTTCCTAGGCACCCAAATACCCTGAGAATGTTGATGGGCAATGCCATGCGATATTAGACTCGTATCTCTTTCCTTCTTGCTCATTCCCCACCTGCTACATAAAAGGTTGTGTAGTGAGGTGAGCCATTACTAAATCATCGCCTCCAATCATGTCTGGCACATACTTGAGTACAGACATAAGGCAGATTAACCACAATTAACTAAAAAATAAATTCCTTGCAATGAGCTGCTATGTACAGCAACACTAACACTAATGTTAATGACACTAACAAACATTACCAATGATGGATAGGATGTTTTTCGGCATTGTTTACTGCACAAAATATTTACTAGATTGACAGTATTCCTCATTTTTTGCAATATTCCTCTTTTTTTCCCTTTTTAGGATGGCAGGTTTTGGGGGTAATTGTTTTGGCACTATTTGGTTATTGCATCCTATTGAAAAATATGAACGTCTTTACATCAAGGTAAAAAAAAAAAAAAAGATACATAATACATACTAATCAGTAGGTTTACAGCTGAAACAAATAGGATTCTAGCACTTTATCCTTGTGCGATTTAGATCATAGTATTACTTCTGTAGTCATTTGATCTAATGGAATAGTACATTTCTTAGCAGTGAATGTAAATATTTGTTGTGTTCTAAAGCTGACCATGCACACAGTGAATGTTTTTTTGAAAGATTTACCAATACATGGATGCGATTTTTGTATTCAGTTCTGCTATCAGATGACAGAATTTTCAATCCTTCCAAAACAACACCCAAATATAGTAGATCAATAGGGGGAAACTTGCATAAACCATACAGAGACCAACGTTGCCAAATACGGTACATGTGCAGAGGCCTAGTAAAATGTCCTGTGTATAGAAAGCTTTAGCATGAACATGGAAACAAATACACTTATGTAAAATATAGAGATTCACATTGGATTTGTAAGGCTGGCAAATTCATAGCCCTGCTGCTCCCCCTCCACAACATCTACAACACACAAATCTGCAGCCGCCAGAAATACATTTTTGTAAGTAGGTTTTAATGCACATTGCAATTTTGTTTATAAATATATAGAAAATATTGAGGCGTTACACTATTTAAAATATGTTTACAGCCATATGATTCTTTTCGGTTTACCTTTTTATGTGTTTGCAAGATGCAATCATTATCTAGGCTGACAGATAAGTGTTGAGAATCATTTGCTAGCACAGGGCAAGTACATTGCACTTAAATGCGCAGAAATAATAATGTTACTCTCAGGTATTTGTGTTTGCAGGCACATCCTTTTAGTTGAATGCTGCATTTAACTTTACAAAGTGACTACAGGCAACTGCCTCTATGCCTGGGACTTGTACAGGTGGTAACTGGAAGGTGTTTGCACCACTTGTGTATGTAAAGTGGTGTTTTGGAAAAATAATAACAGCAACTTACAATGCGGCTACAAACCAATTATCTATGATGGTCAGTTTGTTTAACCTGAGGCACTTTTCCTATAAAATACAGAAAACAAATGTCATGTTCTTATTTGTACCATATTGTATTCACGTTATTAAGAAAAATCAAGAGCAATTCCTTTAAGTGAATTCCTGTCAGATTGTAATGCAGTTGGAGGATTTGTGTCCTGCCTGATAAAAAGGTTGTCAGATAGAAGTAAAACCTTATATGAATTCCTACCATTTGCCATTCTATCCAATAAAAAATGTTAAATACCTTAGGAATAAAAATGTGTTTTCCTCTGCAGTTTACATTTCAAAGCCCAAGGAATGTGCACCCCGGGGCAAGTTGCTTCCAGAGCTTCACTTGTAATAAGCAAGTAAGTATCAAACAAACAATGTCAATACTTTGGAGCTAGCGCTAGGAGTTTTACATTATGGACAGATAGCATCAAAAAAAAAAAAAAAAAAACACTTTTTTTTGTAAGTTTTGGATATTGTAGAAAATAATTTAAAGACTATCACCGCCTTTAAATAATAGAAAAAAACATTGCAAATAAAAGTATTCACAACAACAATGTGACACCTTTGTTTTTTTTGCAATTGTGCTTTAAGAGTCTCAAGTTCAAATGCAAAGTAAAAGCACTCTTTGTGGGTCCCGGTGCCCATCCATTCTGTACATAATGGTAGACAAGGTTACACTTTGGAAAACATTTTTATAAAATATTCTGCTTTTGTTTTGCAGTTATTCCAGAAACCACTCTGTTTTTCTGGGGCTCGGTGATTTTTTCTGGGAAACAACACAATCCAAATTTCCCCTTCCATATGGCACAAAGGGCAGTGGTAAGTGGATTAAAAAAAAACACGAATTGTGATGAATATTATAAATTTAGAAACAATCAAAATCTTGTGAATAATGAACATATTTGTAAAGATAAAACTTTGATTTGAAGACAGTCATGTAGGCAATAGTACCACTGCCATGTTTTTCTATTGTTGTCCACTGCTAGGTAGGTTTACGCTCTTTATTTTGTCCTTCTGTGCATGGTCTCCAAGACAGAAAGTAAGGGAACATTCAAATGTTAACCAAAACAAGAGGCGAGAAGAAACAGATATCTATTCATGTGACAACTGCCTGAAAAGGGAATTTTGTTTCCTTTGTAAACGTTTCCTAACACATCCCTGAGACAGTAAACAAAAATATTAAATATAACAAAGTCACCAATCCTGTGAGCTGTAACAACAGTGGAAATAAAGAAATTAGAGTTGCAAGTGAAGTGTCAGGCTAGCCAGCATGGGAGCCAGATACAAATAAGGGTCAGACTCTAGTTGCATCATGCTCCCTTGCAGGCTAACCAGACTCACTTTTACCTGTCTGCAAAGTGTGCATAGTTATATAGCACAGAATATTGGGTGTAGTTTAAAGGGGTAAAGTTAAATAAAACTCCAGTGCAGACTTCAGTGACATACCCCCAATAGAGTCTTCAGTGACAGATCCTCCAAAATCAACACCCATATGAGAGGCTTCCTGCAGTGCAGACCTTTAAGTAAGTGACCCTTCTGTGACAGACCCCCTAGTAATAGACCCCAGTGCAAACCTCACTGACAGACCCCTATTGTAGATCTCAGTAACATACCCCCATGGCAGACATCTTGTGACAGTATAGACCCCAGTAACAGACTTCCATCACAGACCTTAGCAAAAGAACCCAATTACAGAGGTCAGTAACAGATCCCCATGGCAGACCTTTTGTGAATTTTATCATTATATTATATATATTGCAGACCTTAGCAACAAACATCCAGTGATAGATAGTACTATGGACATCTTGTGACAGACATCAGTTCAAATCCTCCCTGCAGACCCCCCCGGCAGATCTTGCGTGATTTACAGGAGCAAAAAGTGACTGAAAAAACGCCCATGAGGACTTTCCAAAGGCTCTAACCTTTCCCACTCTGAATAATAAAAAAGGTTTGGGTTGGGGATTACCTTTAAAGAGTTATACAATTTACCAATACAGAGATATGACATTCTTTGGAAAGACAGGCCAGGCTAGACAGGTTTGTAAGGAAGAAAATGTTTCCACTGTAAATTATTGGGGCTTCTAAAAACAATTTAAGGGACAGAACTGTGTTAATGAAACTAGGTGTCTGTGGTAGAGAGTCAAAAAAGTAAAAAGTAGTGTGCTATAAAGTTCCAACAAATATGTAACACTAGTCAGTTAATAAAATGAGATTCTCTACAGTAATTTAATAAATATTACTTTTACTGTGAGACAGCTTCTGGCCCTTAATTCTATCTTTTCCCACTTGCCTGTCTCTCATTAAAAGCTTGCAATAGCATGTACGGACCTGATGGCTGACCTAAGGATAAATTAAACTTACATTTCTAATGGGGGTATTTGAAGTCTGCTGCTAGTATTCATAAAGATCTGGACATCGGGCATTGATTCAGGTTATATCTCCAGGTTAACCTCTAGTATTTCTACTAGAGGTCTGTTAAGTATATTAAACTGTGTCTTTGAAACTTGCTTGACTTTTTTTTACCACATGAGCCTTTTAATGAAGCTTACCACTCATGATGAAATTTTAACTAAAGTATTTTTAATTTTAATAGATTATGGTATAGAAGGGTTATAACCTTTCATGGTGTTTTATGTCTCTGTCCCCATTTGGGACCTTAACTTTTCTGTCAAGATGACAACTAATACTAATTACCAGAAGAGAATGGGATCTTCCCAATGGGGACACCAGTTTAAAATGCTTCTACAAGATTAATTTTTACGCCCATAGCCAACCTATTTTGGGGAACAGCTTTGTAATGTATTAAAGGAAATAAAGTCTAGCAAGCGGTACTTCTCCATGCTCCAGTGCATCCTCTTCATATTCCTGCACCTTTTCCTATCCTGAAGTATAGGACTCACTCCCCAGTGTTTGAGTTATCCTGGGATTCATGGAGTATGCCACAAAGAAGAGTGCAGACCACCCCATGCTGTGTCATTCTTTGTAGCATTCATAACAGCATTCATATTGCTATGGAAGGATGAAGAGTAAGAGGAGCCTGGAACATCATTTCCCAGACCAAATGACTGTTGGAATAACTAACCCCAAGAACAAAAATTGAATATATTGGAGTTTAGATGTGGATGAATCTGAAGATGAAAATACCTGGTAATTTTGCCACAAAATGCTACAATAAAATGTTTGTTTAAGTAGTTTTATATTAATATGCATAAGCTACTAATCCAATCATCTTCTATGTAATGTGGGTGAACAGCTATGGGAGGACAACTAAGCTCCTCCATGGATACCATGGAAGTGTATGTAGCCACCCAAGGCCAGGATGTATTGTCTGCAGAATATCACAGTAATGATAAAGGAAAAAATGTTTCAGAAAAAAAAAAAACACAGTACTGGAGTACTGGTAAGCTGCATTATACCTCTTTTTCTGAGTTTAGATATGCTTTAATTATTTATAGGTTTAAAGATCATTTTTATAAATGTTACTAAACAGACGTTGTAAAATCAGATCAATAAATTTACCTTTACTGATTTTTTTCAGAAAATTTATTAAATGAGGTGCTGGCCATTGCAAGGGATTATCACATTCCACAAAAGATTAAAAGGTAGCGTATCTTATACAATAAATCAAATCCTAAAAATAGTTTGAGTGTTCTACTTATGCAGTGAATGCTTGTGCGGCATAAAATAAATATAAAAAATGTTTAAATGGATGAAGCAAAAGTGATGGAAAAAGGAATAAAAACTTGAGGTTTTTTGCAGCATTCAACTAACTATCTTCTATGTGCCAGTTACACCCACATAATATATGTAGAAAATAGACGGTGATTCAGTTGGCAATAAAGTTATTTATATTCCAATACATCATACAGAATTACATCAAAAACATGTTCATATATCTTGAACTTTGTTGTATCATCACAGAGTTCAGATATTATTGGTATACAGTTCTCCTCTAGCATATAGGAAAATAACCGTTTCAATCAAATATTTTCCCGACGTGTTTTACCATTTAGGCTTCCTCAGGGGTACAGTTGTGACAGTTGTTGTGTAGATACATGCAAAAACAATCAAAACAACCAAAAACATATAGTGTGGGTTATTGTAGGGGAAATTGTAATGTATATACATCTAATAAATATCAAACAGCAATGATGCTACATACATCTAATAAATGGTGTGTAGACATCTATTAAACATCAAAAAACAGACTTCCACTAGTGTGTAAACATCTATAAACGAACAATAATATTGTCTCTATTCTACATATCCATATATTCAAATGTATTACTAGGCGGCAACAATACCAAAAACCTTTCTAAATACTAATTAGAGAGACAGAAAAAAAAAACATCTTTCTTGTACGCCTACATAATGTTAATTATGTTAGAGAATTTTTATTCTCAATAAAGAATTTTATATCCCTAAAATGACTCTGAAATGTGTGTTTATGTAATAGTGCTACCGTAATATATGTGTAAACCCTGTAATTAGTACAATGGATATCAGTTATAAAAATGCCAGATAGGAAAGGAATCGAGTTCTTCTCATTCTCAGATTAGGACAGGTTGTTGTTGCTGGGTGATGGACCATCTGACAGGTGGGCAGGAGAAGGACCACGCTTGGGGGGAGCACCGGCCAGAGCCACGGACCATGTCCCCTGTACAGATCACAGGCTTAGGGCAGTGGGCCGGTTGTGTCTCTGACCAGCGATGGGAGAGTTGGCGGGTTCTGGCATTATGATGTCACTCGGGGGGGAGCTCCTTCCCCTTTGAGTGACACATGGCACCCCATGTACGCGCGGCCCGGAGTCCGTGCATTTAGTGGTCCATGAACTCCAAAAGGTTGGGGGCCACTGCTGTAGACAATATAAGACACTGCGATAAATAGGGTTCTATTGAGACCTAGCAGTACAGTGATGTCCTCTCTTTCCTTTACCCAACAGGTTGCAGTGTAAGCGTTGTATTGTGGTTGGAAGTGGATACAGCCTGAAGAACAGTTCTCTGGGTGACATTATTGACACGTATGACATAGTGATCAGGTGAGGGATAAATATATTTTTTTGTTTGTGCATCCTTTAATCAAAGCTTCATTCCCCCCCAGTAGCAGCCCCAACGGACCCCTAACACAACCACCAACACCACTATAGGCCATCCAATGAGTTTGTGATACTTTTTAAATAATAACCTTTTTTTCCAATGTTTCCTAAAAAATCACATTATAAGCTACTGACATAGGTGCAGAGTGGAGTGTGATAATTTCGGGACTACTCTCAGTTATAACTATATAGTGATTGCAGGGTGCGAAGGCGACACCCCCTCAGGGAGCGGGGCCGTGATGTCCTGCACATACATGCTCATACTTCCTCAGTCTTTCATGTTGAATGATGATAGCCAGTGCTTCCTACCTAACTGCACTATATATATATATTGTCACCCCAGGATTACCTCGTGATTTGCACTACTAACACTTCCCCCTTTCCTTATTGCTAATACATAGGGGGTAGTTTAAAATTTCTGAAAGGATCAGCACACTTTTTTCTGGACTAGCAGCCACCACATGAACTGGTAGGGCCCCGAATATTACATTTTTGTTTTGGATTTAGCTACACCTCCCTTTAAACAGTACCATTTGCAAATTAAACATTAAGAAATTATAGATTTTATTTTTTTACAACATATATTGGTGCAGTTCCATTCTTAGCGGCACCTCAAAACACTGCAATGGCAGACATGCATAGCAGGGCGATCAGAAATGGTAAATGCTTTTTTCGGTGTATTAAGATAATGCAAACTTTAATGTATCAAAGGAAAAAAATGTGCAGCATATTGTGCCTGTATTAGTGCACTACAGTGATCTAAATGAGCCTGGAGAAACTTGTGTTTTTAATAAGTAAAATTTTAGGTCAATTTTTGTCATTGTTCATGAAAAAGTATTTTTGACGGGACTTACTGAATTAAAGCTGAAAGTCTGCAGTTCAACTGCATCTGAGTTGTTTCATTTAAAATTAATGTACAGAACCAAATTTAGAAAACACTTGTCTATGTCCAAATTTTTATGGACCTAACTGTATCTTTATAATAAAAGGGTCATGAAGAAATCACATATTTAATGTATATTAATGCTATCTATCATCTTAAAAACATTGAAATAAAAGAGAGCTAACCTCTAATTGTGTCTCCATCCAGAAACAAAAAATATCCCTCATTTTTATTCACATAACTCACAGAGGCTTACATAAACTAAAATAATATATACTCTCCATTATAATTCTTTACAGGTTAAACCATGCCCCAGTCCACAAATATGAAAAAGATGTTGGCAGCAAGACAACCTTACGCTTCTTTTACCCAGAATCTGCTTTTTTTGACCCAGTGTTGGACAACAATCCAGATACACTGTTGGTACTGGTGCCATTCAAGAACCCGGACATCCAGTGGTTAAAAACAATGCTGAACGATGAAAAAAGGGTGTGTGGAGCTGTAATATGTAGTTTTTGTACCATTACCTCTTTACAATAGACACACGTGCATGATTTCAGATGATTTTTGAGGTTAACATATAGAGCCCAAAAATGGCCTTAAAAGCGATGAACACTTTGGATGAATAAGTAGGTAAAGCAGATATAGACCATAAATAGGTGATTTACAGTGTTAACTGCAATTTTATTTTATTGATTTATTTTCCATAAAACACAGCTTCCACCTTTTTGGCTTTATCCTCGTTTTACCTTGGAACTGCATTATCTATACTTTTAGATTTACTATATCTGCAATTGTAAAACGATTCACACACATACTGATAACCTGTATGATAGAAAAATATAACTCAACAGCAATAAAATCTTTTCTTTGGCACTATGTAACATAAATAAGTAAGCTATAAATGCAAGGGCAAGTGCTTGTTACGACATTCATCGGTTTTACAAATTAGCTGAAAAGTCCTTTTGTATTCAAATCCTAGTTCCGGAGATACCTCTGTCTACCCAGTTCTAGTGGGAAATATGATTTATGCAAGTTCTTTAATCATGCAATTTACAGGAATATAGTTATGGCTGGTTCACACTGCCCGCTTGATTTTGTGCCGCACCCTATATCACTTTCCCAGGGTCTGCACATTTGGCAGCAGTGAGCAGTATTATAAAAGCTTACTACAGCCCCTATTCATTCTCCAGGGGGCTGCGTCTAGAGTCTCCCCATGTGGCAGGGTTTCCTGGTGTAAGGAATGCTCCACAACCTCCCTGCCAGTGTGAATTAGCCCTTACCTAGTCAGGTTGAAAAAACAGCACTCGTCTATAGGTTCTGGTAGAATCAACAAGGATTTTAACATTTGTTTCTAAAATGTCTTTGTTTTTAGTGCAGTTTTTGATCTAATTGATTTGCCTGAGTATACATTGCACAGTGCGATGGACACATAAAACAGTATTGTAAAATATAGGAGGCTGCATATTGTATATATATATATATATATATATATATATATATGCAATAATATAGATCCTTGTACCTTTAAGGATTTTATTATTATTATTATTATTATTATTAATAAACAGGATTTATATAGCCCCAACATATTACGCAGCGCTGTACATTAAATAGGGATTGCAAATGACAGACTAATACAGACAGCGATACAGGAGGAGGAGAGGACCCTGCCCCGAAGAGCTTACAATCTAGTAGGTGGGGGGATTTAAAGGGCATTGTAGAGTCACTATAAGGTTTGTGTTAGGATTACAGTGAACGTGGGCTATTGAGATGCATTTCAGATTTATTAATCATATATTCACATTAACTGATATGTAGGAAGTCTAAGGTCCATACATAGCATTGTCACATGGAGTTTGGAGTACAGGACAACACTAGAACTGAAAGGAAATCAATCTGGCAATAAAGTCTTTTCAAGAGCAGTTCATAGATAAGTTTAGGTGTTAGATATGATGTTAGATCAAGTTTCTAGAATAGAATAATAAACGTCCAACTTTCCTGTATTATTCAGTCATTCTATTTTGAGGTGATAGTATGGGAGCCCATAGACACAGACAGATATCTTTCCAAGAATAATTACTGCTAAAGCTTTGTGCAAAATATGTCATTTCCACTTGTTTAGAAACCCTAAACAACCTGATCCTGCCCTGCCATAGCGGTTTCCTAATTATAAAAGAGTTTACGTAAAGTGATTTCTTTTTATTCTAACCCCTGCTGACATTTATAGTACTAATTACCAGCAACGTACAGCCGTAATTAACATAACATTGATTGAACATATCACAGCAAGCTTAGATGCCACAGATTTTTTTTTTGGTTACAGAACACAGCCTAACATAATAATTAAACTGTTTTATTAACTCTTAATTATTTACATAGATAAACAGCACCTTCTGGATGAAACCTCCCATAATTTGGAATCTTAAATATCAGGACATCCGGATCCTAAATCCTTATTTTATGCAAATTGCTGCCACAAAACTGTTGGGATTTACTGAAAATTACAACAAGGTGAGTGTGACAACAGGTTTATGATATTGTAGACCTACATCACATTTTGTTTTTATTATTGCATTATTTTTTTTGTTTTATGTTAGACTACAGATGTATTTAAACATAACACTTATCAAAACCTGATGATAAATATTGCCGCCATTTAAGTGCATATTTAGTGGGGTAATTTTAGTTAGATTTTTACTGTGAGAAAGCTTTTTTCACTTTAGGAAAAACAGTTTACCTGAAGGTAAAAATCTCAGAATCCTGTTCAATGTCAGTGTCTCAGTTGTAAATCTTTTTTTTCTTGCCCCTGCCAAAGAACAGGTTAGTAAGTAAACATTTACCTTTTTACAAAGAAATGAGCGAGAAAGGCTGTTTTAACATGACCATAATCTTTGTCCATGCAGGGTAAGCAGGCTGTGTAGAATTAAAAAAAAAAACTTCTGAACAATAAAATTGCTAATAGACATGAATAATAAAAAAAAAAAATCAAGCTAAACCTTGCAAACACTGATTTGTATGAAAAACATCCGAAACCATTAGTCAAATCTTTCACCGAAAGATTTGGGACATTTACCAAAGTTGTGCAGTTTAGGTTAAATGACCTTGTTTGTTCAATAAACAAAGCTAAGGTAAAAAGAGTATAGGAAAAAAAAATTCAATAAAGAAAATTCTATTTTTCTTCCAGAGACCGACCACTGGCTTCATGGCAATCTCTTTCGCAATTCACTTCTGTGACTTGGTCCACATTGCAGGCTTTGGTTACCCAAATTTTAATGATACACAACCTATCCACTACTTTGATAAAAGCACTATGGGAGGGTTGAGGGTAAGTTCCCAACCTGGTTGCAGGTAACATAATTAGAAATGGCAAAACATTGACAGACTAAAATATCAATATAAAATGTTAAAAGTACAAATCAAGTGTTCTGTATGAAAGTAAAAACACATACAAAATCCAGGTAAGGCGCTAGCTGTACTAACTGTATATTGCCCGATGCACTGCTTGATAGTTTAATTAGAACTATACAGTGTGCCGCAGATGATCAACGGTTTTAGTGTATCTTAAGTGTAAACTAAATTGGAATGTGTACTTTTATTGTTTAGTATTTGTATATATAAAAGATAATCTGGTGCATCACATCCAACTGGTGATGCAAGCAGCAATTGTAAACTCCGGGGGTGATGCCAGTGGCATCATTGGTGGATTCAGGTGGGTGAGCAGGGTGGGGACATCCCCATCGCATCACCCGGCAAGATGTGATGGATTCTGGGGGTGGGAAATTTAAAAGCAGATTACTATGTAATCTGTTTGTGTGTACCAGAACGGTGGAAAGAAGTGATACAGGTGGTGCCACAGGTGGTGATTGACCACAACAACACCATGGGAGGTGTGAACAGAGCTGACCAAGCTATGACATTCTACCCAGCGATGAGGAAACAGCAAAGGAAGTACTACAAGAAGATTTTTAGGCATCTAGTTGAGCAGTGCCTATGGAATGCCTACATTCTGTACAGAAAAAATAGTCAGAGGCCTGTGAATCATTCAGACTTCATTTTGCAAATTTCGGAATCCATAGTCAAGAACCACCAAACACCATCAGTGGCTCTGAATAGACCTGGAGGACGTGCTTCCATCGTTTGTCAACCCAGAACGCCGCACTGGTGGTCACTTCATTGAATACATCCCACCAACCCAGAAAAAGGCAGCACCTACAAGGATGTGCGTGGTTTGCTGCTAAAAGATCAATGACACAGGAAGGAAGAAAGCTAAGAAACCAGGTTCTACTGTCCTGACTGTGATGTTGGACTTTGTGCAACACCCTGCTTCAAAATCTAATACACCCCGGATATCTACTAAAAATGTAAAAATTTTCTTTCACTGTAAGGTACTGTAAGGGATTCTTCACTGTAAGGTATGTGAAAATGTGGAATCGGCTCCCCCAGAAGTAGTTTCAGCAACTACTAAAAATGCTTCAAGAAAAAGCTGGATGCATTTCTAGAATTACAGAATATAATTTGAGATTAAGGATTTGAAGTAAAGATAACAGAGACTGATCCAGGGAACATCCTATAGCCTCATGGAATCAGGAAGGAATTTTTTACCCGTTGAAGCAAATTGTACCAGTGTTTTTTTGCCCTTACTATGTAAATATCTAAATTGGTAGCCCTACCTGCTGTATTTGATGACTACTGGTTGCTATTGTGAATATGGAGTGTTCCTTATTAGTGATGGATGTCAGGGGTGGATCTGCCCTTTACAACCACCAGAAAATTGGAGCATGCTCCATCATTTACACCAACCAGCAGAGCCTGAATATACAGCAGGAAGTGCTATCAATGTTATACACAAATGCTGAACGCTGAGCATACTGAACATGTTTCAATGAAGAACTTCCAATACGTATATCAATTAAATACTTAACATAATGCCCTTGTTTATATTAGAATTTCATTAGATTCCAAATTTATGGAATCAAGTTCTAACCTTTTAAAAACAGTTGATTGGTGTATCACCATAATTACTTACAATGACGTATGTACATAGTGGGTGAGATTTGTTGCATATATATTACAAAGTGAAACAGCTATTTCTATTGGTGTACAGATTCTGCTGTTGCAGATTCTCCCTCGTTTCCGGTTTTGCCATACTGTTAGGAGGGCAGCAAATCAAAGTAAATATCCTGTAAAAAAGTGCAGATAGGGGGACAACCAGAGAGCTTTAATTCGAATGTATCTACAATTAAAAAAAAAAACTTTGGCATAACATACTCTTCATATAATCAATAAAACTGACCACACGATTATAGGATTTATATTTACATTGGTTCCTTTCTGGAACAAACAATAAAAATGGACAAAAAGTTTATGTTTTCTGGTGTAAGGAAATTATTAGATCAGTGTGTCAAGACTAAAGTGCTAATCACTAAACCATCATGGTTTAAGAAAAGGGAGCATATTATAATGTTTGCTAATGATAAAAATAAATAAAACAAACATTTATGGGTAATTAGCATTCTACATCTTTGTGGCCAGGTTTTTATATATGCCTCTTTTTTGTCCCCCCAGCTATCGGCACACAAATTCCCCCTGGAAGCAATGGCAATAAGAAACCTTCTTCAGAATAACGTCATTCAGAACCTAACCTACGTCTGAAGAATGCTGGCAGAAAGAACAAAGGATTAGCATGTCCATATATTTACATATTGTTATTGGATAACAGCACCCAGATATGATAAACAAGACAACAACAAGTGAACAATAAGGAGAAGAGATTACATTTCAATGGCTATTCAACAAGAGGTGCACATAGATAGACCCTGTCCAAAATATGAAAGCAAGAAAACCTCCTTACATATGCAGAAACATTGCCAGCTTGGGGTTGCTAAAGTAAACGTTTTGAGGTGTTATTTTATCAAGTTAATGAGTCAACCGTGAGAAAACAGAAAGGATAAGAACTGGTTTATCTTGTCCAAAAGATAACACAAACATATATGATTGCTGCTGTCTTTGATTTGCACAGTATTAATAATATATTTATGACCGCAGGAATATAAAAACAAAGAAAACTGGTTGTTCTGAACATTCATTTACAATTAAACAAAGATTTGGAGAAATTCTTGACAGGTGGTAAAATTCTATGAGATTACAAGGCTGCAAGTGCACTGGAGAACATCTCCATATAAATACCAAACAATAAACTAAATATTTCTGTCAGATACACAAAATGGCAAACCGGTGGCTAGGAGCCTGCCTCCAAAAAGGAATATATATATATTATTCACCCAACAGTTTTGTTTATTTTATTTGTTTTCTAATTGAATTGTGAAATGATTCCTTATAATATTACAAGATCTTCTTCTTGATTAAATTATACTATCTAATCACTCATAAACAAAGGGCTTGATTTATTAAAATAACAAATAGCAAATGACTTTTAGGACATCCATTCCAGGTTTGCTAGATCAGTGGTCACCAACTGGGGATGCACTGGCCGGAGCCGTATGGATCGCAGGCTCAGGGTGGTGGGTAGGTTGTATCTCTGGAGGCTCCGACCTGCGATTGGAAAGTGGGTGGGTTCTGGCATCATGACGTCACTATGGGGAACGTTTCATCCCCTTTAAGTGAAACCCTGGCTCCCCCCACATGGGCAGTCTGGAGCCGGTAAGTTTAGCGGTCCGCCAGTTCGAAAAGTTTGGGGACCACTGTGCTAGATCACCCAGCTTCACTGATAGGGGGTAAAGAAATCTTTTTAATGGAACCTCAAACTGCAGAAAAAACTGACAGGATTTCCAGGTGGACTTCAATAAAAAACAAAAAAAAAAAAACGATGGACTAATATTACAATATATCTACAAATATAATAATGTTTATGCAATTTGGTTCCCTGAGATGTGAAAATTGTTTTAAAAGTTCCCCTAAAGTAAAAAGGATAAAAAAGGCCTATTTAAAGTAAATCTGTCTTATGCCCATGCAGGGCAAAGCGCAGGCTCAAACACATAAATGTGTCCCTTCTGCAATATAAAACCCCCCTCATAATTTTTATTATTAAAGAACTAAAGTTTCACATTAAACAAAAGTGAAAAAAAATGTATAAATGAAGGACCAAATTCGTTATAAAGGTAGGAACAAACACAATGTTTATCTGAGGATGAGTTAGAAATCTGAATTAAGACTACAAAGGATCTAGGATCTTCTAGAATTATTCTTCATTGTAATCATCTGAAGAGGTCAGGCATGGATTGTTTTAAGGCTAAATTACTGCTTGGTAAATATAAATATATATATAAAATTTATATCCATTGTCTGGGAACAACTGGAGTAATTAATGTATATACTTGAGCATAAATTAAGATTTTTTGCTCTAAAAATACCTTGGCCAATTAATTGGCTTCCTCTACTTCCTTCTCTAAAAATACCTATAAATTGAAGAAAAGAATGAAAAGAAAACCAGGGTGTTTCCAATGCGGTGAATTATATTGAATAAACAATTCAATATTCAAATTTGTGTATACAAATGCAGTTTTCACAAAATTGCCGGTCTCCCTCTCTGCTTTGTTTGTGGAGGGGGGGTTTAAAGACCATATGCTAGACAGTCAGCTCCTAAAGAATTTGTATAAACAACTGAGAATCTTGTGTCCTGACGCGTTTCGCCTCTTAAGCTGCGTACACACTTCCAATTTTTGTCGTTGGAAAGGATCTTTCACGATCCTTTCCAACGACAAGGGAGTGCACGATGCATGAACGGTGCTGTACATACAGCACCGTTCATGCTCTATGGAGAGGGGAGGGGGAGAGCGACGGAGCGGCACCCTGCTGCGCGCTCTCCCCTTCCCTTTCATTAGGATTGGCTGTCGTCCATCGTCCGTGGATCCGGCAGGTCGGTCGTCCGGACGATGGACGACACCGACTGTACACACGCCAGATTTTCGCCCGATAATTGGCCGATGCCGATTATCGGGCGATAAAAATCTGACGTGTGTACGTAGCTTTAGGCTTCCTCAGGGGACTTGGTAAGAAACATTTGCTAACTGCACATGAACATATTGTATATATATATATATATATATATATATATATATAGATGATTAGGTATAATGATGATTTACATATTCGAATAGTTGAACATGATGGTACTATGGTAATTTCACATGGATATCTTTGCCTTAGGACATGGAGTAATTATAAGCTAAGAAGTCTCTAAATAAGTAGGCGATATATAATATACATTTAACACAATATAGGGAAATACATAACCAACTATACATATTAATCAAATTAATCCTAATATGAAGAACATGGTCCTAGCAATGGTTGAGTTGATGCATACAGGTATGAAAG
This sequence comes from Pyxicephalus adspersus, assembly GCF_032062135.1. Lineage (NCBI taxonomy): Eukaryota > Metazoa > Chordata > Amphibia > Anura > Pyxicephalidae > Pyxicephalus > Pyxicephalus adspersus. Next base: position 58,735,556 of record NC_092868.1, read on the forward strand.
ATGTCAATAAACACAATATGATATGTAGCATAATAATGGTGATCATATTGGTGTCACAGTACCTACCTAAGTATTCATTTCAAATATGGTGGAGAAATGTTTCAAAAAGAGAGGTGTAGATATATTAACACCATTTTTTACTTGCAATAAAAAAGCGGTAGGGGTTAGGTCTTATTGCAAAATGAATTATATATATTTTACCATGAGTGTGAGAGGCTCCAAAAATACCATTAGAAAAATAATCTTTGTTAATACTCTAAGCCATTGGTTCCCAACGGGGGCAGTGAAGAAATCTAAGGGGGCATTTCTTGTCCAAGTCATAATAAAGGGGTGTGGAGGACCAGCTGCTGCCCCCTTGGGCAATACGCAGGAGGATCCCTCTTCCCGTGTGCTGCCCAGCTCTTCCTCCTTCCGTTTGATTCACAGCCCTGGTTGTGGATCATTGAGCCCCCCAGCATTTGCATAGGGGCGGCTCAATAGTGCGCCGTCATTAGTGGGAGCGGGCTTGACCGGTGACCTATAATGTAATCCTACCCTTGGAATGCGTTCTACCAGCTGGATCTCCTATCTAAGTTATTGTGCTTCAGGGTGAGCTCCTTGAGAGTGGGCGTGTCCTATAGACCTCGGAGATCAGCTGTGCCTGCCCACCTTGTACTGTGAGATAATCCTTGAAAAAGTGGGCTCTGACCCAAAAAAGGTTGGGAACCTATGCTCTGAGCTTTTCAGTTGTTCTGAAGCAGTAGCACATTCCGGCAGATGTGAGCCATTGGAGACAAATGCAGTTACTAAATACAGTTGACATTCAAAAATCCGGCAACCTTTCGGACGGAGTGCCAGATTTTAGAAAATTAAAAATTTTTGAAAGGTAATATATACCTTCACACACAGGCCAGCCTTCTTCTCGCAGAACCCGCGGACATCTGGCACAGTTCCAGGGTGCAGGCAGCAGGGACGTCTCAACGTGTATTTAGTGTAGAAAGCAAAACCTAACAGCTGTTTCTGCACAACAGCGCCATCAAAACTACAGTGGCTAAAAGTGTACTACAGTCCGTGTATTGAAAATGTGATCCAAAATTCACGCCAGAAACTGAAGGAACCGGAATATCAGTGGCCGGATTTTCGATTGTCAACTGTAGTTTGTTAAATACTTTACACGAGGGCATAACGCCATCTACTGTTGACAAAAAAAAAAAAACATGCACAAAAGATCAATAAGAAGCAAGTAGTCCACCAACTTGAAAGTGCAAAATGTTTTAATCTATAAAAAAAATGATCTTCAAAAAAGTTTTCAAAATAACACAGCAAGGATGTATTATTTGCGGTAATTGTATAGGCATTTCCATTGATTACTGTTTTGAATATTAACACCCCTAGCGGTATTCCCGAGTGTGACTTGGGGTTGATTTTACTCAATAAAAGCGGTAATCCCAAGTCACACTCGAGGTCGATTTAAACTTACCTTGTTCCGCCGGCATCATGGGGACACGTCTTTCCTCTTTGATCCACAGGCGGCGACTACAGAGACGTTCCCTGGGGTTTCCTGGTGACGTCGGTGCATGCGTCGGTGAGGGCGGGAGGATCGGCAGGAAATTCAAAACATTTTGTATTGGATTCAATACAAAATAGCTGAATTGGGTCCAATACAAAGAAATATTCACTATAACTATATATATATATATATATATATATATATATATATATATATATATATATATATTATACATGCTTCTGTAGTTATATTACGTTTCACTATTTTTTTTTTTACAGATTTTTTTACCCCCCTGAGCGGTAATCCCAAGTGTGACTCGAGGTGGATTTTACTTGCAAAAATCAGTAATCCTAAATCACACTCGGGGTCACTATTAACTAAAAAACAACCCACTTACCTTGTTCTGTCGCTGTCCCCTGGCGTCCTGCTGGTCCCAGCAGGTCCTGGGGACACATCCTCCTTCTCCGATCTCCAGCTGCAAAGTGCAGAGAAGAGATTTACGGGGTTTCCCAGTGACGGGGTTTCCAAGTACATGCGTCGGTGCCGGCTTGAAAATCAAATAATTTTGTGTTGGATTCAATACAAAATAGCTGTATTGAGTCCAATACAAAGAAATATTCATAATATATATATATATATACCGTATTTTTTGCCGTATAAGACGCACTTTTTCTTCCCCAAAACTGGGGGGGAAAGTTAGTGCGTCCTATACGACAAATGTGTTATAAAATAATTAAAATAATATACTCACCCGATACCGGATCCTGCGTGTGTCTCTGGCTGCATGCAGCGTGTGTTCTCCTCTCCTCTGCCAGCATCGTGTCTTCTGTCTGTAAAGCAGAGTGAAAGAAGATGGCACAGCGCCACCTGCTGTTCCCTGTCCTAACTGCCGTACAGTGGAAAAGAGCACAGAGTCATCAGAAGGGGAATTTGAATGACAGAGTGATCAAAAGGGAATTTTGAATGACACATGAGTGATCAGAAGGGGAATACCAGTATGAATGGCACATGAGTGATCAGAAGGGGAATAATCTTTCAGAATCTTTTTTTTCTAGATTTTCCTCCTTTAAAATTGGGTGCGTCTTATTATATTCCGGAGCGTCTTATACGGCGAAAAATACGGTATATATATATATATATATATATATATATATATATATATATATCAAATTATATTTTATATATATATTACATATGGTAATATATAGTTACATTACTTGTTTAAATTTTTTTTTTTAACAGATTTTTGTGTTTTGTTATTTAAAGTTTATTTTTAAATTTAATAAATATCAGTGAGTTATGCCTTAGAATTACAGCCTACAATGAAAAATACATTTCCATGCAAAATATTGTACCGCTTTTTGCATTTTGAGGGAATTGGACGGCTAGGGGGGTAAAGTTTATTAATAAGTTCATTAAATATTGGACATATTTGGGTGAATTGTGCCCAAGAATTATGCCTATAATGTAAAATTAAAAAAAAAAAATTTTTAAAACGGTGTCACTTAAAGGGGATGAAACTTTTCCCATTAAAATCAAAAAAATTTCCATGCAAAAAAAAGTAACGCTTTTTGCGTGGAAACACGGACAGAATTAGAACGCAAGGGGGGTTAAAAGTGACAGCTGAATTTTGTGCCTTGAGTCAAAGAAGGTTTCCTGTTTTCCTGTAGGTAAAAATCACACAGAATTACTTTAAGTGCATGCGTCACTCTAACAGTGCTGAAGCAGGATTCCAGTCACAAAAAAAAAAAGAGTAAAAATTGGCTCAATAAAAGAGAAAATAAAATTAAGCTTTTGTTGCAGTATTTATATAAATCCAGAGATTTCCATCAACAGCATTAAATGTCCAGTATCTGCTGGCACACCTCCCTTCAGTCTTGCCTCAGACCCACCCCTGAGTGTGACTGCTCAGTGAAAAGGGAAGAAGCACAGTGAAAAGTTTACTTTGTTTTCTCTTTTTTATCAGCATACTCCTTTTCCACAAATAGACTGATGGTCTCCTTATACTGCTTCTTTCTTTCACACTCCAACCCTGCTATGCAAGGACAGAAGAGGCTTATGTATACATGATTATAGAGTTGCATTATTTGCATCTATTAAATTTGCTTAAAGTTCAGATTTATGTATAGTAATATAGTTGCTACAACTAAATCTGTCAGAATTGCCCAGGAGTACAAACCTGCAGAGAAAACACAGCCTAATTCTGAAAAGGTTATTTGTTCTATTTCAAAATGCTCAGTCACACTTTTTACAGTTGTGAAAAAAATGTACGTGGTGGTAATGACAAGATGAGCCACAATGTCCTGTATCCAGAAGTTTACAGTAGTTATTAGAACATCATGAATGAAGTTTAAATGTTTAAAAGTCACAGGCAAAACACCAAACACTAAGGGTTTCTTGATCACTTAGGGGGTGAGGCAAGTATTTACTTTCGATTCTCTTTGTCAGATTGTGAAATCCTAACCATGCATATTATCATTGAAAATGCATTGTACTAATAAAGTGACACAAATACCTTTTAAAATATACAGTAATAATACATCGTATATATGTTATTAAACTGCTGATCCATGTTACGATATCTGAGGATAACAGAAAGATGCCATGCATGGGTGTGGTGATGATGCAGAGATGTTGGGTAGTGTATAAATGACACAACACACAAAATGTAACTGCACATGGAGACAACAATGGTGAGAAGTCAGCAGCTAATAACATCATAACACCCTGCACCTTTCTGGAATCATCTCTCTCCACGTGAACATGGCTCAAGGTACAATTTCAAAAAACAGTTTTAAATGTTGGCAAATTACAATATAAATTCTCAGCTTTTTAGAATTTGGGGAAGAAAGATTTTTATTTTCAGTGGGTTCAATGATACGGAATGGTTTGAACTTTCTCTAGGGTAAACAGACTGTTAAAGCAATGTATCTTGTATACTAAATGTTATTTTGAATGTGTCAGCATAAAATAGGAAAATACTCTGTATAGGATCACTTGGAATTGGATGCCTTCAAATAACAAAGTTTATTTTGTTTTTCTTTTCCATATAGTAAGCTCCTATCCACCTAAAAGTCCATTATTTTCACAGCTGTTTCAATCAGTGTTGCTGAAAGCCCCGCACTAGTTGTACACATATAAACAAAATACAGTCCCAATAATGACCAGGGATAGTTTATATACTAGTCAGCTGCCACTATACCCTTTAAAATGGCAAAAAGATATGTGGGTTTAAATTGACCCCTTAGGCAAGAAGGACCGGGATGTTAACCTAAGGCCATGGGCCATTTACACCTGAGTCTCTCACTGGTTAGTGATGTAGTGTAACAAAAACACAGCAAGTTACATGACTTACAGCCTCGACGGGATCTAGGCCAGCACCACCAAGAACTGTGAATTCTGAGACATTTCAGGGGTAACTATAAGAAAGAAAAAAACAATTTTTGAGAATAGGTTTCCAGCTGTTGTTTATTATGTTTAAATAAGGTACACAAATAGAAGTATTCAAATACAATATAAATATATATACACACTGCAACAAAAGGTATATCAGCATACATGACAAGACGGATACAATGTTCTCCCTGGCCCCTTTTGGCCAGGTACACCACCCGGCACTTTTCAGCAACCACAGAATTGATATGATTGAGAAACAGCTGGGAAAAATGAAGGTTGACAAAGCACCAGGACCTAATGGATTACATCCACGTCTCCTCAAAGAGCTGAGCTCAGCTATTTCAAAGCCATTATTTTTAATTTTTAGAGACTCTTAGTCAATGTGGTTCCTATCTTCAAAAAGGGAGCAAAGTCATTACCAGGTAACTACAGACCGGTTAGTTTAATGTCCATAGTTGGAAAGGTCTTAGAGAGTTTGATAAGGAGCCACACAGAGGAGTTTCTGCTAGAAAATAATATTATAAGTGATAGTCAGCATGGCTTCAAGAAAGACAGAATGTGTCAAACAAATTTACTCTCTTTTTATGAGGAAGTAAGTAAACAGGTAGACAGTGGAGTAGCAGTTGATATAGTGTACTTGGACTTTGCTAAAGCTTTTGACACTGTACCCCACAGATGGTTAATATGCAAGTTAGGGTCAATAGGTTTAGAGAAGTCAATCTGTAAATGGATAGAGAACTGGCTTAAAGATCACATACAGAGAGTTGTAATTAATGATTCCTACTCTGAATGGTCTAAGGTTATTAGTGGGTTAAGGTATGTATGTGGTGGTAATATGTCACAGTTGTACTATACAAGATATTGGAGTGCCTACCCTCAAATTCATATAAACCATTAAAAGTAAAGACAGAGATTTAAGCTTATACATCTATATACATAAGTTTTTACATCTATATTATTATCCATTTGGACATGTTTTATTTTACTTATTATATGTATGTTTATGAATATATCGTTTGTGCCAAAAACTCTGCTTAAATCTCTGTCTTTACTTTTAATGGTTTATAAGGTTATTAGTGGTGTACCCCAGGGTTCAGTGTTGGGACCTTTACTGTGTAACATCTTTATAACAGGTATAGAGTTTAGGATTACAAGTACCATTTCTGTGTTTGCAGATGACACCAAACTATGTAATAGAATTTAGTACATACAGGGCATCTATAATCTATAAGCAGACCTGGATGTACTGTTTGATTGGCAGTTTTTCTAGGAGCACAGAATATAACTGGGGATTAAAGCTTTAAAGTAAAAATAACAGTGACTGTTGATCCAGGGAACATCCGATTGCCTCATGGTATCAGGGAGGAATTTTTTTTCCCCTATTGAAGTAAATTGTACCAGGGTTTTTTTTTTGCCTTCCTCTGGACCAACTATGTGTTATAGGGTTTTATATCTGGGATATGTTTATTTCCCTAGTGGTGGAACTTGATGGACTTATGTCTTTTTTCAACCTAACCTACTATGTAACTATGTATTATCTATAGGGAAACAATTACATTATTTTGGAAGTCTGTAGCAAATTCAGTTGCATATAGCCCAAACCAGAGCACAATTTAATAAGTATATATTAGATACAAAATATGCTTACAAATTCTAAAACTATTAACTAAACTAAAACTACAATTTTTTGAAACTATTAAGACTTTATTCAAGTCATAAATTGCTCAGCCTTTCTCATATGTCAGCCTCGATTCCTCATGCATGCTGGTTTTTTAGATGCTAGATTTCATCCCAGTGCTGTCTGTGATAGACTGGCAATTTTTCTATAATGGATTGACTACAATTCAGGAATGATTTCCTGTAAATGGTTTGCCTGTAAGTGGGTATGTAAAGGAAGAGCTCTACTATTGTGGATGTGCAAATCATTCTGGATGCATTATTTTATATCTTGAATCATATTTTCCATATAGTTGTAAGCCACGTACAGATGGGCGAGTTGACACATCCCTGTATTAATAGGTTGTAATGATAGGTCTCTATATACAAGACAATGTTACGGTGTGCACTGCCAATAAGTGGAAAGAAACAAAAGCAGAACATTAAACTGTCTCTTAAGTCATTATCCATATTAATTATCTGTCCCCATTTCAGACTGGCAGCAATGAGTACAGCAAATCTGTCATTGTGTAACCTGTCACAACAGTATTACATCCCTCCTGGTTGTTTTCTTTTTCCACAAATACTAAAGATTGCTTGCTTGAGCAAGCCTTAAGATTTGGGATGTTCTGAAAAGAGGTAAAATCTTAATAAAGTATTTTTTTGTGGTCCATGTACCACTAGGGAGATACACCTTCCCTTAGAATTTTTGAGGCAATGTTCATTTTATTCAGTTGTCACTAAAACATTTTTCACCACTGAAAGAAAGTGTGAACTAAAAGGTTAATATTCATATTGGTGTAAAAGTGACATATAATAAAAAAAATCCACGTACACGTGGTATAAATTGAAAATGATTCATCCAGATTTATATTTATTTAACTAAATTAAATATAAATTTGCCCCTAGATCTTTGGGTTTCCCTTCACTTTTTATGTTGGTGACAGTGCTCATCAGGGCAAAATAGGGCAAATCTCCCTAGTGGGGACACAACAACAACAAAGTGGTATAATTTCATACCAACCATATCTAAAAACAAAGTTTTGCCTTTAGGTACAGGTTCATCTATCTATAAGATATTCCTAATTTTGTGACCAACTGCATGGCTGGTTTAGGAATATTAGAGGACACCTAAAATGGCTAAAAGTACAGTTTGAACAATAACTATTGTGTCAACCAGCTTATTCTATAAATTATAATAACATATTAAATGATATCATTATTTTTCCCCCATCCATTATTTTTTATTAAAATTGAAAAGGACATTTATTGTTTGAAACATGAAACTAAACCTCTCAGGTTCTTTAAATATTAATATTATATTTTATTTTTAAAGCACCAACATAATTATATGTCTCTATGACACAACATACAATTTGATTTACATAAAATAAAAACAAAACTAATGTAAACTCTCTGGATAAGATCATAGCATTTTGAAACAAGTCTATTCCTAAAACTGAAACGTTATAATGCATACATGACATTGGGAAATGGCAAATAACAACTTTATGAGAATAAGTACTTACCCCATCACTCAGAACAGTGTTTTAGTGTAATGACAAGTTCCTCAAGCCCCAGGTTCTGCTACTTAAGGGACTAAAGGTGCATTCTACAAGAACTGCAAAGTTAGCAAACATATTCCTGAGCACCCTATGGCGCTTCACAATTTGGAGGATCCTTCTACTAAAACAATACTGACATTAGACCAGGGGTCATCAACCTTTCCAGCCTCACAGACCACTAAATTCACTGAATGTGGACCACGCATGCACAGGGATCCGTGTGTCACTCACAGGAGAGGAAACTTCCCCCAGAGTGACATTATGATGCCAGAACCTGCCCACTCTCCTATCGCAGGCTCGGACCTGCTTGCTAAAATCCGGGGGAACAGTAGCACAGGGCTGTGAACGTAACAAAAGTTGTGTCCACTGCCCTGCGCTACTGTCCCCCCATTTTGTTTAGCAAGCAGGTCTGAACCTGCAATGGGAGAAAGGGCGGGTTGTGTCCATACAGGAGACAGAGCTGCGGACCACCAAAATTTTCTTGCAGACCACTGGTTGGTGATCATTAGACTTTACTTTGGTATTGAACTCGATGTGTGTAACAACCACCAGCTCATATGAGTGAACCCAGGGAGTAACCATCAGAATGACATTGTGTTAAGAGTTACCTTTCATAATACTTTCCTGCCGGACCAGTATACATAGGATATATAGTCACACGTCTCTCTCTGTACATTTCCCAATATTTACCTAATGTTTTACATTACCATACATAAAGTACATTCATCCATACCTGGTATCTGTAATTATTGCAGCATGTAAATTTTATAAATGAGTAAAGGCCATAACAGCAATAAACAAAATGTGTTTATTCTGTGTTAGTTACACATGACTGGAATTAAAAATGTGTTACAGGTATTGGTCAGGATACCAGTAGAAGGTAGAAGAAGAAACCCAGAACTGCTAATAAAGTAGTTTTTACTACAATTTTAAAAAATAAGTACAATTACTGCACAGTTAACCAATTTATCATCTAGTGATCAAAACTTCAAGCAGTTGTTGCAAAGAATAAATGACAACATATTCACACATCATACATAATGCATCACTAAATTTACACATTACGCAAGCAATATTTGTCAAAAACCAATGTTATATTTGAAGGTTGACAACCACCATATACAGTTCTGTGCACACAATAACACATAGTCCTAAAAATATTACAAAATGATTTACAGTATATTGTAACAAATGCAGACATTGATGTATGTCTAGTCAATTTTTATCAAACTTTTTCAAATGAGTTATAAGAACTTCTGTTAGATTTGTATTGCTATTTGGAACTCCCTTAGAGAGATTTACCACATACTTTCTGTTTTGCAAACGGAGGTTTCACCAGACAGTAAGGGAAATCTTAAGAAGAGACCAAGACAAAAATACGATTCTGAGAGGGGTTTTAGCCTCTCCCTAAATTTACAAAAAAAAATATTTCTCTCAGCTACTCTTTAGATTTTCCCTTTGTAACGGTCTCCTGGTAAAGAAAAATCACAGGGACAGAATATTAGGAAGGATCTGAGGAGAAACCATTTATATGAAACATAGCAGAGGGAGAACCCCGGTGATAAAGGACAGGCACAATAAGGGGGGACATAGTACACAAGGGGGCGAAATTACAGAAGAGGTACAATAAAGGGGGTGTCATATTCTCCAATAATTTGGGGTTCACAACTTTGGGTTATAATATATTTTCACACAGATACACATGCACTTGGCTTGCCCTACGTCTTCTGATTGGAAGTTAGATTAAGCCACCAGTAACGCAGATCCAGAGATATAGACACATATGCAAATATATGCCTTTAGGTTAGGCAAGAGGTTAGTCAAATATAAATTAAATTGTTCTGCATTGTTGTAAAATCTCACTGCTCATTTAAGTTGCTTCCTTGGCTTAAATAAATGTTTGGATCAGTGTTTATATACAGTATGCTAATTACCCTTAATCTAATCAGTGTAGTATAATGAGATGTGCTGGGGAACATGATAATTGTCCATTACTGCAACACACAAGACTACTATACTCCTGTAAAAATAACTCTGTTGCAATGTCAATTGTTAAGAAATACCAAAGCTCTCTACCTCATGGAAGACTCCATAATGGAGATGTGTTGCAAACATAGTCCTCTGACCTAGATACTTGCTTTATTTTGTGATAGCAAATCTGGGAAAGCATAAGTAAACTTTAACTACACGTCTTAGCAATAACTTTACATGTTATTTTATTGTATGTATGGAAATGAGATGGAATGATAATCGGTAACGCATCTTCTACTACTTAGGTTATACATGGTATATTGGAAATTGTGTTTTGCAGAAGTCAAAAGGACAGGGATGGTAGCACCACAATTTGGAAACTAAAAATTCACTAGGCTGTTACAAGAACACACAGTTTATCACAGAACACACAGCTAAAGCGGATATCTTTGACCTTGTTTTCATATGTACACAATTATATGTTCCTACCAAATGCATCCTGAAGTAATTCAGGAAATATGTTCAGTGTGAAACACTGCATCATGACATATTATAGTAACTAATCCCATTTGATATGACTATGGACTTTGCAAAGTGTTTTGTAATATACTGGCGCTATATAAATACAAGTTGTTGATATTATTAATAATATTGTAATGATATTTATATTCTACAAGCCAAACAGCTATACTGAAGATGTATTAAATATTATTTATATATATATAATCTTATTATAGCCATGCGAGAATCATTCCAAACTGCCAGTCCTTTTATATTCTATTAGATTACTGGTGCAGCACTGCTTCAACAGACTTGAAGATGTGTATTAAAAGAAAGAAAAGATTTTGACAATTGAAGAAAAGTCTGAATTTGACAGGTTAACAAAGAGCAATAGAGAGACGCCTTATACCTTAAGGCAGACCCAACATAAATTTGTTACCATACATAAAAGGGAAAACAACCCTATATAATATAAGGTAAAAAAATAACTTCTTTTTTTATTTGGGGGGTTAACACAGAATGGGAGTACAGAGCCTCCTGGAATACATATGTCATGCATCCCAGGAGGCTTCTGGATGCTCCTTCTGTGCTTGCCCAATCTTGTAGGCAAAAGGCGGAAGAAGGGCAAAGAAGATGGCGGTGCCCGGCGCTTCCTCTGCGCCAGGACGAAGGAGGATTTCAGGACGACGTGGGACCCAATCCAGAAAACCTCCAGAAGGATCGACGGGTCTGCAAAAGTAAAGGTGAGTTTTTTTTTTCTTAGTCTACTTTCGCTTTAGCTTTCCCAAAAACAATATTTCATTAACAGGTAGAATAACACAGTTTGAAACAGCCTCTGATAAACTAACAAGCTATAGTTCTTGACCACTATAGAATTGTTGGTGTTCCCACTCTTCTTCATGTGTGCTCTTAAAGCATTAAACAATAATTTAAAAGAGAAAAACCCTTGGAGTGGGTGGGAGAGGAAGTAAACGGAAAGTTTACTTACCTTATCTGTAGGCCCCACTGCCATCCAGAGTTGCTTCTCCTCCATTCTGCATTTTGGGTAGACACTTGACGTCCTCACTTGCAATGTAGAACTATTGGCAATTAATTGGAGGGGATAATGTCAGTGCAACCAGGGACTAATGGAATCAGCTGCAGGGGACCAGTTGCACAGAGAGGTTTGTATATTCGAGGGAAAAAGGTAAGTAAATTTGATGTTTATATCTCCCCTAGTCACCTTAACCCCAAAATACTCATACCTGCCTTCCCATGAACATGCTACCTAATATCATATGCTACACGTTCCTCTCCTGCACATACTGCCTGCTGTCATACCCTATGCTTTCCTGTACAGCACATCTTGCCCACTAAAAACTTAACATTTCCTCAACCTTGGCTGTTTTTTAGGCTAGTATATTATAAACAAAGCCTGGGGGAAAGTAAGAACCTTCTATATTGGCCATTGAAGGTTCACAGGTCCAAGAACTGGTAAGGTTACTATTGTGTGGTCCAAGAACTGGTAAGGTTACTATAGAAAACATGTTTGTTAATGATAATATTATTAATAATAGGGAATTAATTTGCTGATTTTTAACAAATCGCTTTGGTTGTTGCAGGACTAAAGATTAAAGCAATGATTGCCACAGTGATATGTTGTGGAGCTATATATTTATTGTGCGGAAAGGACTATGAAAAAAGCTTTCCAAGGTAAGAAAACAATATGGGGCCTGCACATATTTTGCCATACCCTGTAGGATGTCTGTCAGATGGTGTTTTTGTCACTTAGTACATTAGTTGGGGGCTAACAAGTTCCCTACTGCATGCTTCTGTTGTCAGGACAAAGTAGATAAGGCATTAACATTATTAGAACATTTTGAAACAAGCATCTTTAAAGCAATCCACGATTCAGGGCACCACTTGTGTTAAAGGAGAAATGTAAAGGTAAGCTGTAGGCAAAATAAATAGATTCAGAATAATGATTCAGAATAACACTGCAACTGTTCTCCATCATTATGGTGGTGCCAGGTTTTATTTAACGTCTACATCTCTTCGTTAGAATGCACATCTAATGCCAACACATTTGTGCATATACAGTTAGGTCCATAAATATTTGGACAGAGACAAAGTTTTTTCTAATTTTGGTTCTGTACATTACCACAAATAATATTAAATGAAACAACTCAGATGAATTTGAACTGCAGACTTTCAGCTTTAGTTCAGTGGGTTGAACAAAAAGATTTCATAAAAATGTGAGGAACTAAAGCCTTTTTTTACACAATCACTTCATTTCAGGGGCTCAAAATTAATTGGACAAATTAAAAAGCTGAAAAAATGTTCATTTCTAATACTTGGTTGAAAACCCTTTGCTGCCAATGACAGCCTGTAGTCTTGAACTCATGGACATCACTAGATGCCGGGGTTCCTCCTTATTAATGCTCTGCCAGGCCTTTACTGCAGTGGCTTTCAGTTGCTGTGTGTTTGTGGCCTTTCTGTCCGAAGTTTAGTCTTCAACAAGTGAATATCTATTGTGTGTACAATATCTACGAACGATCGTGTCGTTACCTCTATGTGCAGGATCGGTGCTATACGATCGTTCGTATATATCGTGCAGGAACGTTCGTCGTTCGTTTTCCGACGATAATAATTGGAAGTGTGTACGTAGCTTAACAGCTGCCCAATCTTGCCAATTATATGTTAGGTCCTGGTTCTGTTTGCTATCGCTCTCCACTAGATTGGCAAAATTATCCTTATGCATACCTCTCCTCTATTTTAGTTTTTTAAATAAACCAGCTGATAAGAGCCAGCCTTCAAGCCAGATTTTAATATTCTACAATCTCTGTTCTAATTTATAAAACAGTTCTAATTATGTACAAAACACAGAAACCCAGACTTCCCACTGTAGTTCAGTCAGGTAATGATTATTTTGATTTGATATTGGACTAAATTCTCAGTTAAATCTTTCTTACCTCCAAGCAGCAGAATATAAAAATTCTACTACCAACACACTTCTCCTTAAACCCAAAATGTGTAAATTTCCATTTGGTTTAAAATCAATATTAAAATCCCTTCAGCAAAAAGCAATAAATTCTAAAGCCATTTATAGTCATTAAATGGTAGTAAAAGGTTTCAAGCAACCCGTAATTTGACAAAACAGCTTTTTTTTAAAGGCTGTTTAACTGTGAACAATTATCTGCTGGCTACAAATAAGAAATGTTTCTAATGGTGTAGAAGGTTTCTACAACCCAGGAATAAATCCCAATAAAGGAATAAGGTTACTAGATTTTGTACTACTCCAGGCCATTGGTGGAATTTCTGCATAGATGCGACTTCTTTCCAACTCATTCATAAAGCATGTTAGGATTTTTTTTAGTATCATTGGAAATCATTAATACCTTTCAGGTTGTATACCGAATACTCTTGGTTACTTACTTGTTTCAAAAATCTACAGATTTATAATTGTTGCACAAGAATATGGCATTTTATGAACGTGGAAACTTTTTTTTTGCTGTTGATGTTTTATTTGTGAATTTGATTTGCCACATAACACCTTACTTTAGGCTGAACCCCCCCAGGTACACAGCCAAAGGCCATTTTGCTATCCATATCTACATATTTCACAACCCAAGTTACTATGTACACATTTCATTCACAGAATGAACGAGGCTCCGGTCCACAACTATGAAAGAGATGTTGGCAGCAAGACAACATTACGCTTCTTTTATCCAGAATCTGCTTATTCGGACCCAGTATTAGACAACAATCCAGATACTTTGATGGTACTGGTGCCATTCAAGAATACGGATATCATGTGGATGAAAACCATAGTAAACAATGAAAAAAGGGTGCGCTACACTGCGATAAGTACTTATAGTATTAAGCAGATCAGTATACAGTACAGTACTAGTATCTAGTTCTGGTATTCAGTAGTATTCTATGAAGTGTAATGAAAGTTTTAACACAAATACTGAACAATTTCATGTCAATTTTGGTAGCTAAAACAGGGCTTTTGGAGAAACCCTCCCATGATATGGAATGTGAAGCCTCAGAACATGCGGATCCTAAATCCTTATTTCATGGAAGTTGCTGCCACCAAGCTGCTGGGATATGATGAGAAAACCAAGAAACTTAAGGGGGTATGTTGGTAAAAATGGTATCAGCCTTGGATCAGTATTTGATTGCAAGTCCCAAAAAACTCCACACATTCTAACCTTTAGAATGGAATTTTGATCACTTTCTCTCTCAGAATAACAATGGGCTTTAATCTAATTGTTTGTATATATAAAAGAAGGCAGCATACTGAGGAACTACTCTTTTTGTTGCTTTGATCTTATCTATCACCATGTTCCTTGTTAGCATATTAATATTGCAGAACAAACGATTGGTTCATGGTGCTGTTTGAGCTGAACAGGGGCTACAAGAGGCAGAAACCAGGCCAGATTCCGGTCTTTACACTGCTTGCAATAAAAATAAATACATTTAATGATGTATTAATGAATACAGGGCTGAATCAATATATATCTTTATATCTACTCAGTTTCAGATTTAAAGCGAAAAAAAAAAAAAAACACTTTTACCTTTATTCCTGCAGAATCATTTATTACGCTAGACCTTTTCTGTGATCTAATCCAGTACCTGATTTTTTTTTTTCCGTCCTGAGGTGGAGGAAGCGCTGAGCACCGCCATCTACATTCTTCTTTTCTGGTCTTCTTGCTACATCACCCGAACTTGTACTGTGCAGCTGCAAGAGCGGGTGATGTAGCCCACTGCAAAGGTGGAAAAAAGATAGCCCTTCCACTACACATGCATGAGATCAGCATCTTTCTCCTTAGCGGAAACAAATGCCCCTTGGTGGAGCAAGGAGCAGCCAAGAGCCTCTTGGGGTGCATGACGTAGGTATCCCAGGAGGCTCGGCGCTCCCATTGAGGCGATGCTAAATGGGAGAAAAGAAGAAAAAATAAAAAGTACATTTTTACTTTACATAAAAGGGTTGTCTACCCTTTTATGTAAAGTAAAAAACAATTACTTTACTGCTTAATGTTATTGTAAATATGGGTAACATATATTCTAGTAAACCATATATTCTAGTAAACCACGAAAATGAGTTTGTGAGAATTGAAATGTTTAATATTTTTCTTCCAGAGACCGACCACTGGCTTCATGGCAATCTCTTTCGCAATTCACTTCTGTGACTTGGTCCACATTGCAGGCTTTGGTTACCCAAACTTTAATGATACACAACCTATCCACTACTATGACAAAAGCAGTATGAAAGCGTTGAGGGTAAGTTCCCAACCTGGTTGCAAGTAACAGAATTAGAAATGGCAAAACATTGACAGACTAAATAATCAATATGAAACATCAAAGTACAACTAAGGTGTTCTGTATGACATTGTTCAGTTACTCTAACTGCATAAAAAATACAAACAACCTTCTTTACTGTCCATGCAAGAACCAAATCGCCTTTATGACACTCATAATACCTCTTCCAGACAGTGGGAAGAGGGGGTGGCACTTTGGAACCTTTTGGACGGCGGCCCACGGTTCAACACCTTACCACTGCTACAAACTAAAACTACTGGTCACCCTGTACCTTTTAAAAAACAACCAAATAGCACTCAGAATTAGGATGTAACATTGGCCTCTATTTAGGACCATCCATTTTATTTAGGCTGCTTCAATCACCATCAGATATTGTACTATCACCACTCTACCAACTGGCCTAGTTCATTTTACTCAAAATTTTTCTTCCCTACTATCTTGACAGAAGCATATAAGCCCATTCATATTACATTCTAATATCTACAATACCACTATCCAACACAGCTATTGAAGACAATATTATTTACATGTAGAACTGCAGTGATAGTACCATTACGTAAATTAATATTGGATTTTATGATTAGGATACCTTCGAGTAGTAATTGGTATACAATCCGTTAAAAGTTCCAGTAATTTCCTCAAGTATCCCAATCCCCTGAAGAAGCCCTGTGGGGCGAAACGCGTTGGTGTTGTTGTAAATGTACTTGAATATACTTTAATATTACTACTCTTTAAGTATAACACTAGGGCATCCATGTTAGCCTAGGGCTAGCGTAGATGATCTCTATTTTTTAGGATGTTGAAAACAAAAAAAATTTAGTGATTTTATAAAAATACTCTTACCCTACAAAAGTCTGCTCTTATATCTCTCACGCTCACTCTCTTCACGATTCCAATTCAGGCTGGGCAATATGGAGCTAACTCCTCTTTAAATTGTGGGTCATAATCTTTAGTGGAATACACTTTCTTACCAAGTACAAAATCCAGTTTCTCTAAATGCATAAGTCCAAAAAACAAACAACCTTCTTTACTGTCCATGCTAGAACCAAATCACCTTTATGACTCTCATATTACCTCTCTCAGACACTACATAGCGGGAAGAGGGGGTGGCACTTGGGAAACATTAGGGGTTTTGGCTACTTTGGTTTCTTTTGTGTTTTTATCTTTTTATTGTAATTATTACTTTTTATGAATAATGATATGATTGATTTTTGCTTTAGGTCACTGAACACAAAATACCCCTGGAAGCAATGGCAATAAGAGAACTACTTCGACATAATGTAATTCAGAACCTTACTTACTTCTGACAAGTCCACAAAAGAAATTTCAAAGTAACCAAATGTTGCCATGTGGGACCGACCATTTTTCTGAACTAAAAAACATACTGTGACGTGAGAAGAAAACAAAAAGACAAATTGTGAAAATAAAAATACTGATGAAGATGTGAACAAGGAAACACTTGATTTACGTACAGAAGACTGACATTGCTTTGGAGGCCATTTTGTTAGGAACATAAATAAATAAACCAAATATGATGATTTTATGAAAAAGATAATACATGATGGAAAGAGCAGAATTATTTAACACGTGTGTATGTGTGAGAAGCACCAACGGAAATTGGAAAAATGGCCTTATAAGATCTGCTAATTTTAGGAATAAAGCAAATTCCATATCAGAAATTGTGAGTCCACCACATTGTCACATTGGTGGTTGTCTCACTTCTACAAAACAGGCTTTCCAATCCTTAGCCACCCTTTTAGTCTTCAGGCATAAGGGTTTGCTTTGTAAGACAGCTGGAAAAGAAAAGTTGTAGAGCTTCAGAAGATAAAAATGAATGGTTCAGCTCCAGCCTGAACTTCCTGAAGCTTAGCTATGAGCCCAGGCATGAAGCAGAACGGGAACTCCCATTCTGTATGAGCTAGGGAGGTATAAAGAGATTAGCAGAACTCTTGTATATATATTTAATTTAATAATGTCTTAAGTTCTTTTGCTTGTAAACTGCTCCAACTACATTTCACCTGAGTCTTAGACATGGAATCACATGCTGGAAAACCAAACCCCAAATCTACTTTATTGCCAACACCCTCCCATATCAGATGTTTTGAATATGTGTAACTTCTACATTTTTTTCTATGATTAATTTATTCTTGTGTTATTAACAAAAAAAAAATAAAGAGGTTAAACCGGCTGGACTGAAAATCCATTCCAGATGACAAATACATACACACATTTCCAAATCTTCCACAAATGGGCTGGGGCAGGATAAATCTCTACATAATCTGCTCTGATTACATTTACCTGTGATAACAATGTGCAAGCACACAGGCACTGCTTTAATTTTTAAATGCAAGGCACAGCATGCCTAAAGTAAAAATACAAAAATGTACGCAGTATAAATGACTCTAGTATATATATATATATATACACATCTAGACCCCATGGCAATGGTGTAAAGAAAAGAGATTATTATTATCATACGGTATTTATATAGCGCCATCATGATAAGCAGCATTGTACAAAGTCCATAGTCATGTCACTAACTGTCCCTCAAAGGAGCTCACAATCTAATGTCCCTACCATAGTCATATGTCATTAATACAGCCTAAGGTCAATTTAGGGGAAAGTCAATTAACTTAACTGCATGTTTTTGGGATGTGGGAGGAAACCCACGCAGACACGGGGAGAACCTGCAAACTGCATGCAGATAGTGTCCTGGCTGTGATTCGATCCTGGGACCTAGCGCTGCAAAGGCCGGAGTGCTAACCACTGAGCCACCGTGGTAACTTAGCCATTAACAAATAGTACTTTTTTTTTAAGCTACAGAGAATAATTAGGTCACTTTTGAAAATGACACAGCACGTTGCAAGGATATTCAGCACTATGGATATTTAAATGATAGAATAAAATTTACCTTGTATTACTACACACCTAGGTCATGGTAATGCTTCCTTTTGTGCCAACATATTAAATGAAATACAAGTGGGGGAAATAGGCCTAATGGAAATTAAGAATACATAATACAAAATGATCTGTAGTAATGCTCCACAAGTAGCATTAATGACTGGTTTTGCTGACATAACATTATGCAGCATTATTTAAATACATCTGAATATAACAAGGGTGTTCAGTACTGGAAATGGTTATATGATATATGAAAAGTAATTTTGAAAGATTAAAAGGGTCACTATAGTAAAGTGTGTTAAAAAACACAAACACACACACACGCTCCTAACTGTCCCTAATTTTGGAGAAACAGACACTAAACTGAAAAGTTTGTAATTCTTTACCTTTACTGCTCAGTAAATTGTATTTTAGTGTGAAACCTGAATAGTAAATAAAAAGAAATGTGTTCACTTGGGTGCTAATAAAAAAAAACAAACAAAAAAAAACTTTGGATATGACTATGGAGAAAATACATGTTCTATGGCTGCTTCAAGACATTTTTTATTATATATGCCCAGACTGGGGGGACTTAAAGTAGGACTCCTTAAGGTGGTCTCTAGGACAGCAATGAATTTTAACAATAAAACTTTTAACGTATATGGGAACAATCTCGCAGTTCATTGCATAAAGGTATTTTTTATCTCTAATTGTTTAACCACCTGGGCGTTTCACTGATGTCTAGATTTCTGTACCAAAATCGCTACACTGTTTTTCTAAAAAAATTTTTTTAAATTGTAGACCTGTAACAGAAATATGTCCGAACAAGGGTCTAGTAGATATCATGAATAAAAAAAATTTGAAACACAATCATGTAAAAAAAAAAAAAAAAAATTTACTTTTAATAAAATTAAATAAAAAACACAAAAATCAGCTTAAACAAGAATACATAAATAAATGAAAAATACTGAAAATGCGATAATTCGGTATACTGTATAGTAATATATTTTTCTAAAACACCTCCCTTGTGTGGTAAATTTTAAAACTGAGTCCAACGTCACATACCTATAGACAAAACCACATAAATATATTTTGTATTATTTTGTATTGGATTGGATACAGGACTTTGTATTGAATCCAGTACACAATATTTGAATTTCCCGCTACGACCCTCATCGACGGGAGCATGCACGGACATCATCAGGAATCGCCGAGGGGCGCATACGCGAACGCCGGGTGATCTAATTCTATCCGAACTTCCGTACTTCCATGCAAAAAGTGTTACATTTTTTGCATGGAAATTTATTTTAGATTATAGGCTATAATTCACTGAATTACTCAATAATTACTTATAATTCACCGAATTACAAGGAATTACCGCATAACTCACTGAAATATGTCGAAAATTTTATAAATTTATTAATAAAATTTTTTTTTATAAAACATAAAAAAAAAATGTTTAAATAAAAATTAAAAGAAAAAAAAAATAGTGTATAATGTAATGTATATGTACAGTAGCTTATATAATATGTATATATATTAAATTCAATTATATATATATATATATATATATATATATATATGTATATAAAAAGATTTCTTTGTATTGGACTCAATACAGCTTTTTTGTATTGAGTTCAATACAAAGTTATTTGAATTTCCCGCCCCGCCTCCCGCACCGACGCATGCAGTGACGTCACCGGGAAACCCTGGACATCGTCACTGCACTCGCCGGGAGAAGACTGAAGAGGACGGACGTGTCCGGAGGAGCTGCAGGGACCGGGTAAGTATATTCTTACAGTTGTAATCCGATTGTCATACAATGTATGACAATCGGATTACAATTTAACGCTTGTTTAACCACCTGAGAAAAGTTCGGGTTTAACGCTTTTTGCAAGTGTTTTTACCCCGAACCAAGGTCGGGTTAAACGGCTGGGGGGTTAATAAACACTTTACTGCCTAGGTGGTGAAGTGAAATGTTAACTGACAAAAAAGAAATACTATGGCAGAAGGAAACAAAAGTTACAATGATAAAGCCTGGTAATCACATTTATTATGTATAAGATACAGAAAGTGACAATAACATTAACACACTACAGTGCCAAAAAAATATATCCAATTTTAATGTAGATTATTGAATGTGTGCTCAGTAAAAGGGAGTTTTTTGGGTTTCACGTTTATTGGGTTCCTTAAATATTTATATTTTGTCCATCCTGTTCACTGCCAAGATAAATTTTAAAACTTGTTACATGAACAAAACTTTATCCAGAGTGTAGAGTAATATATTTTAGGGTTGGAAAAAAATAAAATAATTTTGAATTCTCACAATTGGGATGCTAAAATATTTAATAGATGATTTTCTATTCACTAATTGTGTGGATGAAAACAAATGTATATTTATCTATTTTCCTATTCTAGCCAAAGCTGGTTTGGATATTCTTTATTGTCTTGTTAATGACGAGTGTGCACACATTATTTGTTTTTATACAGTATTTATATACTGCTGACATTTTACACAGTTTTGCACAAAGTCCATAGTCATGTCACTAGCTGTCTCTAGAGTTTAAGGACCACTTTCTATTCGGTTATTAACCATGCCACTGATAAAAAAAAATGTATACATGGTTTTTACAACCTCAAACTGGACCATGAACTTTGTTTGTTGTTAGCGGTCACCAGGGATTGTTCCTGGAGTCGCTGGACACCGCTCCCACTAGTTCATGGTCCTAAACTTCACTTTGAGTTTGTAAAAAACATGTAAAAGCGTTGCATGCTTTTTAATGTTGGAAATTTTTAAGTTGGAACTTTTTCTATAAAAAAATCAATGGACCGTGTTTTGGAGTGAAGTTGACACAGCAATACACAAACATAGCACATACACAGCCCCTAGGTTCTAAAAAAATGTTATATGAACTAATATTGTTGGTGTTTCTAAATGCATTTAAAACTTGTATAGTAGCCAAACCCCTATTATCATGCAGTTTGAAATAAGAAGAAAAGAGAAAATCAGAATGAATTGTACACATCATAGATAAATGAACAATGTTGCTTTTCAGTATATTACACACAGGTAAGTCCTGCACCTAATCCTTGACAAAACAACGGGGGTTGCAGGGGCTTACTCCTAGACAGAGTTCAACTGCCAACGTGATTTAACCTAAACATAGATATAAATTGAGCAGTAAAACTGGAAATGTTTCATTTGGTAGAAAGGTTCCAAACCTGTAACAAACTGCTGTCCTAAGACAAATATCACAAACCAAACAACTGCAAATCTCCCAAAGATGAGATTTGTCCTGCCCCCCCTTCCCCTCGAAGCTTGGTAAATCTCAGGAATTTAGAATATTAAATGAGTTCTTGTGTACAGGAGGAACACATCCAAACAGTGTCATGCAATGGCTCTGGCAACAACATATCTCTTGCTAGAAAAACACACTCACCTATTGGTATAATTAAACGTCTAGTACCTAATTATGCCAAACTACATAATAATGGGATATAGGTGTGGTTGAAGTGATGAGTCACAAATGTTAGGCAGTTACAACAGGGCCTGTATACCTGTGGAGACAAAACTATTGTTCATAGATGTTTGCCATAACTGGATTGGCACTACATATACGCCTAACAGCCAGCAACTTCCAGAAGTAATTTCTTTACAAGAACATGGCTCAAGGTAATATATTCTTCCAACCAAGCACTACTATCATTAGCAAAGTAATGTCTGTATAGAATTTTGGCACATCTGGATTTTTAAGATGAAGTTTCTGCGCTGGTGTCACTGGTTGCACTTCATACTAAAGAACTGTCCTGGAACCAGTAAGTATATATCAGGGGTCCTGACTTCTCACTGTTGGCAGTCACTGATTTAATAAAGCAGAAATTAACTCGCAGTTACTTAACTATCCCCGTTCCATTGTAGGGCGCCACCATCATCCTTCTTCTGTACTTCCTGAAGATGATCTTTGACCGTATTGATTGGCCATGGCCAGATGACATCACTCCAATGCAGGAATCAATTTATTCCCGGGATGTACAAAGGAAGACTCCTCTTTGTTCTGGACTATGCTTGTTGTCTGCCCTGATCTTTGACCTGTCCCTGGCTGCCATTATTGGTTGTTTTCATACACTATACTATGGCTACTTTCACCAGTGTGTCCTAGGGCTGAAACCCGTTACATTTACTGTGGATTTTGCTTCTCTAAAATCCACCAAAATCCCACTGCTGATTTGTATTTCAGACCCGCCTACAACTGTGATGACTGAGACTTTTCACTCAAAATGGTTTTCTTTGAGTCAAACTTTTCAAAACTTGACTTGTACTCAAAGATTTTCACTTTGCACAATTAGGAAATGGGCAGAGTCATAAATGTATTCCTTTATTCCTTCACAGTGCTATTTTAGAGAACAACCAGGGGTGAATTAATGAAAGAAGCTGCCGAAATATAATAAATCACTGATCTGTCATAGTGAAATTTTAAGTGGTGTGAATTGTGGTTGTGAATGAATGATTGGCCAAAATCCAGAAATCTTCTATTAACTTTTAAGACACTCTAAAATGAAGTTTACAAAATGGTATGTTCTGTTGAACTGACTTATTTATGTATAGTACTCTAAGTAAGTACTAAATATATTTGAATAACAACCAGCCTGAGCATAAAACATATGAAAATGCTTTTACTCAAGTACAAACCTAGGGCACAAAATGCGGCCGTCACTGCTTACATTTAAAGTAGTAATCAATAGAAATGCCAATAAAATTAACATGAATCTGCAGTATGGTATTTTTAAAAACTTTATTTAAAGCCGAAAAAGAAAAAAAATCACAGGCTCAACCAGTTTTGTTTTCCCTCTCCTTTTACAGGTTAAAGCATTTTATACTTTTGGGTTGTTTATGATGCGTTACTTGCTCCTAAACATTTTATGCATGGCAACAACAAATTCATGTCTCATGTCTTGACCGAAGTGCTTGTTACATACTTTACATGGGGACACAGCATTATCTAATGATGTGACCAAAGCGTGAACGGAGAAACATTTTTTAAATGACATTTTGAGAGGAAAAATCTCAGTTTATATTCAAGTATATATATGGCAAGCGAATGATTTAAATTTGGAAAACAAACTCAAACTTCTGTCTGCTAGGTGCTGGAATATTTATAGGATATTTCCTCTGCAGGTTCTGATATGAACTTAAGGGTTTACCACTACGATGAAGAATTCACTTTGAGGTACACCATAATACCGGTTCTGTAAACACCAAAGAGGTAAAACGGTCCATAGACCTGATGAGGAAAGCTCCTTTAACTCTCTAGCAGGTTCTCTGGAAACAAGAAAGAATTGTAACTATGTCGGCGTAATAGTCAATTTAAGAAATAAAATCTGTTCTTGCTTCATGTCACTGGAGTGTTTTCAGTTTTTCTTAAATTAAGTATGACAGCTGCTTGCCAAGCTGTGCATTCTGTAATTCTCTAAAAACTTTTTTAAAAAAAGTCTGTTTTTTTCCTACCTTTATCCTTGTGCAATGTTTATGAGAATAAATAGAGGGTGAATCTTAAGTAATACTGGTAGTCCCCGGGTTAAAGGACATCTGACATACGGATGACTCCTAGATAGGAACAGGCTTCCCTGCTCGCTGTGTGCAGAACTGAGGCTTGAAGGGGGGAGGGGGCAGTTTGCATGACTTGCAAAAGAAATTTTTTGCTAAACACAGCTGAGGTTGTGGGTAATCTTAGGGGGGTGAGCGCTTTCTGTAACCTCTTGTAACTCTTTAATGACCAAGACAAACTCTGCAGATGTTACTTTTTACATATCAAAGCACAGCTTGCTCCAGAAGTTAATGAATGTCTAGGCTCCATAAAGATTTTTTTTTGCTTTGTTTGTGATTAGCTCACAGTGAAGTTTTTGTACAGTAACTGACACCATGCTACCTAAAAATATGCTGAGACAAACATCTGTCCTAATTGTATTTATTAAAATATTTGTACCTGTTCCGACTTACATACAAATTCAACTTAAGAACAAACCTACAGTCCCTATCTTGCATGTAACCCGGGGACTACCTGTATACGTGCGACAGATATTGTAACACTTCACTTTGTACAAACCTAAAGACAATGTTTTACTTGAAATACACTTTAAATACTGTTGCTGTCACTCTGTAATAAACTTTGGCCCTTACATAGCAAAAATGATAGGATGCCCTGGGGTACAAAATTGATCAAAAAAATCTATCTGGCTGCTTAAAGTTCTCCCTATTCCACATTGTTTGCAGAAATTAGCCCTTATTGTGGCTGTTTTCTTGGTTCCAACATCTCATTAGAGGCGTTGTTGCAACGTTTTTAGATCTGAGCAATGTTTTGTCATAATGTGCAACTATTTATGTTATAATTACAGAAAACAACTATCAAGACGTACACAGGCCATGGTAAGACAAATACTGATTTTACAACAATACACAGGATTTATAAAATATAAGTAATAAAAAAAATTCTGTTAAAGGTTTGAAAACTAAAATTACACCTATATCGTTAGTGTAGTGCCAAGGGCTATGGGTCACTGGTATATGGAATAGGTGATATACTTGTTAATGACAGGATAATGACAGTCATAGTTGTTGGCTTAGTTGTAAATTGCATGACATCAGCACACGGACATTAGCTAAGACAAGAAACAAACCTCCATGATTTATAGCATCTAATTTACAATAATATTTACTTAGTCACAAATTCCTTGTATAATATTTATTCTGATATAGGATTGTGTAGCAGAAATAAAATATATTGTTAACGTATATAGATGATTTCTATGTTTATATAACATAAATGCTTAAAACCCATTTCAGTTCATCTTTTTTTTTTTTTTTTTTTTACAGTGTGCATACTGTTGGGAAGATGTTTTTTCAGTTCCTGTCCTGAACATGAACCAAAAATCAATACAAATAGCTGGACAATGGTCCATGTCGCAAAAAAGCAAGGAATGGAACTTTTGCGACATCAAACGGCATTGTATTAACAAAATTCATAAAACAAATCTTATAAAAATGAATTTATTCATTATTATTATTATTATTAATAATAAACAGGATTTTTTATAGCACCAACATATTATGCAGCGCTGTACATTAAAGTATAAATTAAAGTATAATTCATTATACTTAAAAGAAGACAACCTAAATTTCAGATTTCGATACATAATTCATAATGCCAATATTCGTTCTACGTGTTTCACAGAAGAGAGTTCACTTCCTCAGGAAACATCCCATGAGATCATCCCAGGTGTGCACTATAGGTAGAGTGGAGCAGTTCTCACAAAGAATGGTACAGAACAATGGCACGAACAGGCGGTAAGGTCCCGAAAGGATCAATCCCTGACAGAACGTATATAACAATACCCTCGATTAACTATATCCTCTGCCAGTGACGTTTCATAATCCAACTCTCTGCAATGTCCTTGGATCAGGTATCCCTACTGGAAAATGTATTCTAACTTCTTCCTACAACAGTAACATTCTGGAGACAGTTGTAAAATGTTTGGACATACAATCACTTTCTGTCTCATAATAAACAGATGAGGAACAAGTATTGTTGGTTTGCATTTAATAACAGGTCATATGAATACATCCGTGTGGATTGCACCCTAGGAAATGTGGATTCCAAGGTAGCTGCAGTCATCATCTAATATGAAGAATGAATAAATTCTACATTTAATATACATACAGTTTATATCATTTTTGAGCTTAGTGGAATATATTTCTTAACACTCCATGTGGGACATTTATCAATTCTGTCACACAGTAAGGTAATGTTTAAACAGGAGCATTAGGACACGTACATTATAAAGTTTAGTCTTGAGTCAAAAATTCCTCCCCAAACTACACTAAAGTAACAATCTTGAGATGAAACCTGACCACAAACATGAAACCGGCTTGCATCTCTTTAAAGTGAAAACAATGTCTTATCTTCAACAAAAAATCTGTTTCAAAACTTTGAAAAGTCATCTCATGCCAGCCATTTGCAATGAATTATTTTGGATGGATAAGACAAAAACAGAGAATTTATCATAGGGAATAAAATTATTTTGTCTACTGGTAGCTATGCAAATAAAACTTGAACCATGGAACTTGAAAACTGACCAGGTTAAAAAAAAAAAAAAAAAAACAACATCACTTGCCCTGTTGGTGTTCTGATCATTTGCCTTTTGCTCACCTAATCATGGATCCAGAATAGATATACAGGTCTGCCATACAGTTATCCGCATGCTTGCTATAGGTATATGACGGAAATATTGTAATCATAAGATCCAATAAAATAGCATTTTTAGGATACCTTCAGAAATGGCAGTTCACAAAATCTTTCAGAGGTAGGTTCCCCTTCAGTAAAATGGGATATAAATTATTATTATTATTACACAGCATTTATATAGCGCCAGCATATTACACAGCGCTGTACAAAGTTCATAGTCATGACACTAACTGTCCCTCAAAGGGGCTCACAATCTAATGTCCCTACCAAAGTCATATGTCATTATTTTAGGTTAGGGTCAATTTTTTGGGGGGAAGCCAATTAACTTAACTGCATGTTTTTGGTATGTGGGAGGAAACCCACTCAAACACAAGGAGAACCTGCAAACTCCATGCAGATAGTGTCCTGGCTGGGATTCGAACGTAGGACTTACCGCTGGAAAAGCCAGAGTGCTAACCACTGAGCCACTGTGCTGCCCATGAATTAAAACTCTAACAGTAAAAGTAGTTTAAACTCATTAAAGACATTAAAGATCCAATATACAGATAAAAGCTAAGATTTTTATGCCTATGTTGTGAGCTCTGAAAATTCATTTATATAGATACAAGCATACAGAAGGGCTTGTTTTAATGTTTCTTTAGGTGCGTTGACCTTCGTGTTGTTGTTTAAGTCCAGGTAAACAAATCTTGTAGATCTTCCAGGAGATGCAATAATAACTGCACATCCTTATCCTAGTCTGATTTTAAAAAATACTTTTATTCTATCCCCCGAGAGGAACATATCATGAAATATTTATACCCAATGTCATGTGTTACAGGTGATAGAAATGTAACATCAATATATAAAGGACAAAGAATATAAATCTCACAGACGCACAAGGTCCCTGACAGCACTGCTATTAATATAGTTTGCAAATAACACATCCACAGGCTGCATTATAGGCAGAGGGAGACCACAAGGCGAAGAACTGTAGCAATTATTGAAATACCAGACATTAATATGATTACAGCTGATAATATTTACAAAAAAAAATTAAATGACCATAGATTTCAGTATAATTAATAAACTAATAAAGTAAAGCACTGTTACATGGAAGAGGATTGTAGATTTTCCAAAGTTTTTTTGTGACACCATGTCGCACTGACAACTTAGGGAGGGAAATGAAGAACATGTCTGAAATGCATGACCTTATTTTGTAATTTATTACATTGAAAATACAGGATGTTATAAGGCAGGTCTAGCTGCAATTCCTATTAATTACAGGTGGTGCCCTTTTCCACTTGGAAGTAATATAAAAAATATTTTTGGAATGCATGACATGCATGTTATTACATAGGATATGCAGTATTTCAAATGGCAGGTCTGCATTAAAAGTGAAATATTAATTAGAGGTTGTCCACTTATTGCAAAGTTTTGTGTACTCTAGCTCTCCCTGTTACATTCACAATGAATGTTATCTGCTGACATTTTAGGAATCATTCTTTATAGACATAATAGGTACAAAGACCCAAGAACTCAGCACAGGGTTGGTGGTAACCCCTTCTATTGGGTACAGCGGGTGTACAGTCCCAGCAACTTAGAGCATAGATTTTTCTACCCAAGAAATAGAGGAAACTCTAAGTAGTGTCATCTATCCAAACTCGGAATATCAGTTTATGTGGACTGAAATTGGATTGTTTTAAGTTCCTGAATTTACCTACACACTTTATTTTATATTCATTGGATGTCATGTAAAATCAATTCACAAACATGTTTGCAGGATTGTATCATTTTTTCCTACTAAAAAGAATCTTGAGATTCTGTTTTCTAGTAGATGCACTGCTATTTCACACAAATGATGATTGCAGCATTTACACATCCTTGGCTTTATTGTGGCCTTTGCTGAAAACTTCAATGCGGTTTTGGATGAGCAGAGAAGAGGGTGATAACAAAGCATTTTTTAAATCTGTAGACATAATAATGCATTCCCATTTTATTTCAACAGAATAATTCTACTACTGGGCCAATATTTGTTTTTGTAAACAACACTTTAGGAGGAAATAACTTTATCTGAAGAACAGTGCATTGAGGAAGGAAAAAGTTCTCTGCTTCTGGGTGTATACAGGTATTGTACAAAGAGCTTCCCAGGTCACATCAGGTAACCAGTGTAATTATAGCCTAGACCTTGCCAGCATACATTAGTATTACACTTTGCCAATGTTATTCTGTAATTCAAGCAGGGTTGCAAACTTTTTAGGAAAGAACAACCATGATGGGCATGGCTTGTCATTGGGGATGGGGGGATATTGCTGTTTATGCCGCTGCTCACCATGCTGCTTTGATTCCAATGCCACACTTGAAATAGATGAAGGTTGTTGTTGGCCATATCATTTGTGGAATTGGCCCAGCATTCTGATGCCCAAGGCAGGAAGTCAGGACAGGTAGAGGAGTGGTTGAAATGAAAAGAGGAGAGGGGTTGGAGGGCAACACAGCAGCAGAAAGGAGTGCAGGAGATATGGTGCCTGGGGTAGAGAGTTAAGTTACATACACACGCCAGTCAATATTTGCACAAAACAAATGATTGAGATCTTCCCAGGTAAAAATCAGTACATCTACAGCGCTGTCTGTACAGCATTCACTCATTATACTGACACTATTAACAATCAATAACAATAAAGTAAGACCATTTTCACGAACAGAAATACAATGCCCCTGATTCATCAAGCAGAATCGGATTATCGGTCGCGCATTCGTATTTGCGATCCGAAATCGTACGCGATCGCGCTATTCAGCAACTGAA
>NC_092868.1:58768573-58924757 GCF_032062135.1 Pyxicephalus adspersus
AAGGCTGGAATCCGGCTGGTAGTGAGGCGAGTGTACGCGCATACTCGAGTCCAGACCGCGGTAATCCGTGATCGATGGCCGCGCGTACTTTTGCGCTTCCAGCGAGCGCGGATTTTATTGATGAATCAGGGGCAATGTCTTTAGTTCATATGTCGGTATTGGGGCTCTGAACCCACAGGTTGCACAACTTACTACTGCTGCTCTGACAAGTCTCTTTATTTTAATTCTAGGTTACTCCCTAAAAGGTAGTTAGGAGGCTTAAATATGTTTATAATCATTAATTACCACACATTATATATAATTATCATATATTTTTCAGCTTTATAAAAATAGACTATGTATGTATCAATCTACTAATAACAATTTCAGTCTAAATAATTATAAGACAAATACACATCAGGCAAACCTCACACTACCAGTGATTAGTACTTTAAATTGCTTGCTACATCTGGCAGATCTGTCCCCCACCCAGGTAAGTACAGTAAGAAACGTCTGATCCAAGGTCCTGCTTCCAAAATCTGCCTGAGAAGCACCTGGCTGGTAAAAAATAGTGGTAGGGTGGCCTGGAAGGTATAATCCCTATTTAATGTACAGTGCTGCGTAATATGTTGGCGCTATATAAATCCTGTTTATTAATAATAATAATAATAATATAAATAATAATAATAATAGTGCTAGGGTAAACTGGAAATATAATGGGGGTAGGGTGACCTGGAAGGTAAAATGGGGGTACGGTGTCCTGGAAGGTATAATGGGGGTAGGGTGACCTGGATGGTATAATGGGGGAAGGGTGACCTGGATGGTATAATGGGGGAAGGGTGACCTGGATGGTATAATGGGGGTAGGGTGACCTGGAAAGTATAATGGGGGTAGGGTGACCTGGAAAGTATAATGGGGGTAGGGTGACCTGGAAAGTATAATAGGGGTAGCATGACCAGGAAGGTATAATGGTGGTATGGTGTCCTGGAAGGTGAAATAGTGCTAGGGTGACCTGGAAGGTATAATAGGGGTAGGGTGACCTGGAAGGTATAATGGTAGTAGGGGGGTATCCTTATTACAAGTGTTTGTATAATAGAGTAACCCCGTTTTATTCATGACCAGTGACACCATCCTCCAGCTTTAAGTATGACTACTTGGAGAACTGAGCTTTTAAAGTGGATCTTGCATTAAAATTATGCTTTACAGGAATTACCAGGGTATACTTTACAATTCCCCGCGTACATTATTCTGACCAGTAGCATTGCGGCTGTTACACATCATTACTATTGCAGGAAGGCTATGGTTTTTATTTTTACAGACCTTGTCTAGCAGAGAAGAAGTGAGATATAAACATTGAGCATGATTTGCTGCATCTTTGTGTCCATTGGTAAGTGGAATTAGCTCTGGGGATAAGTATGGTGGCCAGGGGATCTATGCAGGATTTTATGTGATACCCTTTACTGGGTAATTTGGTAGTGTATGAAAACCTTACAATAGACTTCTCCTATTTGTCCCAATTTGAATTGTTATATCAGTTGATTCTGCCAGAAATCCTCTGAGCGGATAACGCCCTATGTCCTCTAACAATGCTGCACTTTTATTCCAGTTATCTCTGTGCTCTTGAAAACATCTTTCACATATTATATGGAGAAGAGATTACTTTTGTAGACCTTTGTCAGACTAACAAATGCTGATTAAACAATACAGCACAGGTAACTGTTGTCACCCTAGAAGTGGAAAAATCAAGAATTGGTAGGATGCAATACATTTTTTAAACATTCTATATTCATAAAGTGCGAACATATTTTGCTTTAAAAAAGAGATTCTGTTTTTTGGGGGGTTTGCTTTCAGGACCAGGCAAGTTCATTCCTGAACTGTATAAATCACAAGGAATATACTTAATATTTCCATCTTTATTAACTCTCCAAAAGAATCAAACACCAAAACCTCCTTGTTAGTATATTAGTGTTTCCCAACCAGAGTTCATCCAGAGGTTCTAGGGGTTCCCTGACCCATAAACAATTTGTGCCAAGGTAAAACGTCATTTTAACTGATATCACAGTGTTCTCCACAGCCCATTTTAGCTAGGTGCACCACCCGGCACTTTTCAGCAACCACCTGGCTGTTTTTGGGTGGTTACTGAAGCGTTGGGTCACAATTTATTCCCACAATTTATTCCTACAATATATTCCCACCCGGCTTAAAAAAATTTCTGGGTTAGGCACTGTATCATCTGATGATCTTTTTGGCTATCTGGAAGGATGAAATCCTCCCAACTGGCCACTACGCTAATAAACTGTACGCTACGCTGTAAACTATACACTAAAACTGTGAGCTGTAGAAACAAAGTACATAACAGGGGTTCCCTGAAGATCTAAAAGTTATTTCAATGGTTCTCCAATGTTAAAAAAGGTTGAAAAACACCAGTATCTTATATATCCATATACGTTCAATATGATCACATTTGAACACAAAATACATTTTGTTAATTATTGATTATTGCAAAAATGTAAAACGGTTTGTCAAGCAGATTGAAGTAGTCATACAATGTCAAAGAATAAATTTGTCATTCCATTTTTATGACAGCAACACTCCCTGCTTCGCTCATTGTTCAGAAATTGCACTGTGCTTGGTCATACACTGCTCTCTAGTGGCTGATTTGGAGAATACAATTACGTTTATTATCTTTTACACTACAGCAAAAGCTTTGCACCATGATTTTGTCCTAGGACAGGGGTGTCAAACTCAAATATACAATGGGCCAAAATTAAAAAAACTTAGACAAAGTCGCAGGCCAAACTTGAAACTGAAATAGCACCGCTACTACAATTCCCTGTGTCAAGAAAACAGTCCAATGCGGTGCCTAATGTTATGAGTGGCTGGAATTCCCTCTTCACTTAGATAGCACCGCTACTACAATTCTCTGCGTTCAATGCGGGGCCACACAGAAAGGCCCCTGGTCTATGGACGTGAGTGATGCCAGAAATTGTAGTAGCAGCGCTATTTCAATACAGCGGCCGGCCAGCTGCAATTCATATTTAGGATTCCTTTGGGGGCCAAAAAAAAAGGACGTTGCGGGCCAGATTTTGACACCCCTGTCCTAGGATATTAATGGAGGAAGTGTTGGTATGCTGTCATATTCTGTCAAATTATTGAAAGTAGGGACTGTTTTAGGGTGAATTGTCAGCATTTATCAATCTACAATATTTTTATCTTCTGTAGCTTTGACAAAGCTTTCAGAGTTTTTATCTATATTTTCTACAGTAAATCAACATGAAATAAGTGAACAATGAAGGTAAGATTTTATAGGAGGTCAACTAATTTGTAAATTTTATACATTTCTCAGTGGCACTACATTGAAAGATCCTTTTGTAGCAGTTTACTACATTCCAGCATAAATGTTCATCAATTTAAATAATAGATTTTTGTAACAAAGTAAATGGTTTAATAAATATATTTCTATATTTTCCCCTTTTTTTACTTGGTCAAATGTTTGCTTTATTTCTGCTATTGTTATTATTAGTTAATATTATCATTATGACCTAAATCACATTTTTAGAACTTTTCTAATATCAGACCTATCATATTTTAGTTTCTTCCAGGTTTCTATTCTGAACTCATCTTCCATTTATATCTCACTGTTCATAAACTGAGTCCTACTATGTCCCTCTGCCACTTCATACGGCTTGTATTTCACCACTATAACAGTATAAAAACTGACTACATTTCAGGAATATTTGCAATTTTTTTCTAACACATTCTGCACTTATAACGAATCTCAACAATAAGCATGTGCAATAAAATCAAAAGATGTACTTTCTATTGAAAATGATGCCTTTTTCAGAGATTCCCTTTGCCAGTGGGGGATTTCTCTTCCGGTTTCCTCTTCCACCCCATCACCTCACTTTGTGGGCCAATTAACATAGTGTGTAACTTCCTGATCAGACATTGCCTGGAACACTACAGCCCCAATTCCCTGCTCTTCTTTTCCTGAGCCCGGCCACCACAAATATACCATGGCTGCACCCCTGGCCAGACCTCCTCTCTTCTGGCATAACAATCACTGCCTTCTCCATGCAATGCCTTCTCTCACTATCCAGACTCCTATGCCAACTTCTTCTCCTACATCCAGACTCCTATGCCTCCTTTTTCTTCTACATACCATCTCCCACCATACTACACACATCCTGCATCACAATCCCTGCTCCCTCCCACAACAAAGATATAGAAGAGCGGAGGTAAGAGGAAAATACGAAGCATATCCCATCCCACCATACCAGTCACACTCTCGATTATCACCACCCAATAGTAGCCTTCACGCAGGACCCATACTGCTCCTATTACCAACACCATATCAGCACTGCACCACCACCATGCCAGTCCCTTCTGCTCTTTGCACCACTGTGCCAGCTACACACCCCTTGTCACTATCACAACCACACCAGTCCTTCCATCAGCCTCTTCCTTACTATCACTGTGCAAGACTCACCCTATCACCACACCAGGCCCCAGTTCAACCTAGGCAAAACTTCCAGGATCCATCTACTACTTAGGCAATTCTTGTTTAGGCGTTGTTCAGTTAGCAGTGTAGAAGGTCTGTGGTCATTGGAATTGGGACAGAATGAAAATGAATTGCTCAAGCTAATCATCAATATGTAGGATGTACTAACATTTAGGTCAGCATAATAGTGGTATTTCCACAGAATACATATTGACAACTTCAACTAAATGAAACCTAATAAGATACATGCATATCAATAATAATACAGACCTCATATTCACAGGTGATAAGCATGTGGTTTACCAAACCAGTAATTAAAAGCATATATTATTATAGAATTAAACTGTAGGAACCTGAAACAAGTGGACTTGGAACCAGAACATCTTGGTAAGTTTCTGCTTTTTTTTATGGCTCTTAGCCTTCCTCCCTTCCTAACCATGGCATAAATAATCCTAAAATAGATACAGAGCCCAAACTATTTTTTTTTATTTTTTAATGCTGAGGGTTTTTTTGCTATTTGTTTCCTTTGGGCTTTGAACAAATTTTGATGACCATTTTCATCACGACTGATAAGTGATAGAATCTCCTACTTTACAGAAAAGAAGATAAAGGGGAATCTTCCGGTGGGGTCACCTCTTCGTTTTTTACAGTAAAGACCTCTGTACCCCTCAGACGTCTGCAGTCAGCAAAACACTTAATTGTTTTGCTGCATCCCAATTTTGTCTGTCAAATAACAAAAATAAGTTGCATAACTTTATATGTATGCAAGTAAGAGTCTTGGTATTTAAGACATACTTTATCTAAACTACATCATGAACTGATTCATCATTGCACAAAAACAAGTTAATCCTACATATTATTTCTTTATATTGTACAAATACATTTGGCAATATCTAATTCTATCAACCACCCAAATATTTATCATTATTATGATCCTCCCTTATACTAGTTAAGAAAGAAAAATTCCATGTTAATTAAACAGCCAAACACCATCACCTGTGCATACGACTCATCAACAAGTCCAGACCAAATTATCACAAAGCTGCACATGATTTACATTAAAGCTATGTAAGCATTTTAGCTAACCGATATGAGCTGCAATGCATATTACTCTGGAGAATTTTGTCCCCTCCTAGAAACATGCGTTGTACATGCATGTATTGTCAATTTCTGCTTCAAACCACAGAACATAAAGAACTCTAGTATATGTAGTTGGTTGGCTTGAAAAAAAAAAAGATACAAGTCAATCAAGTTCAAACACTAGGAAAATAAACATATCCCAGATAAAACCGTATAGACATAGCTGATCCAGAGGAAGGCAAAAAATAAACATTATAAACCCCTGGTTCAATTTGCTCTAGCAGGGGACAAAATTATTTTCCGATTCCCTGAGGCAATCGGATGTTCCCTGGATCAAGTCTCTGTTGTCTAAAGCCTTAATCCCCAGTTATATTCTGTGCTTCTACAAATCATCCAGCTTTTTCTTAAAGCAATCTATAGTAGTTGCTGAAACTACTTCCTGACGGAGCCGATTCCACATTTTCACAGACCTTACAGTGAAGAATCCCTTCCTTATCTGGAGCTTAAACTTCTTTTCCTCCAGACACAAAGAGCGCCCCCTTGTGCTTTGTAATGACATTACAGTGAATAATGGGGAAGAGAGTTCTCTATATGGACCGTTTATATATTTATACAGGGTGATCATATCCCCCTTATACGTCTCTTCTCAAGGGAGAATAGATTCAGTTCAGCTAATCTCTCCTCATAGCGGAGCTCCTCCATTCCTTTAATTAGTTTAGTTCTCTGCACTCTCTCCAATTCCAAAAACAATGTCCCAAAACTGGACGGCATATTCCAGATGTGGCCTGACCAATGCTTTGTACAGGGGCAGGATTATGTCTCCATCTCTGCAGTCTATTCCTCTTTCAATACACTATACCAAATACTCAATACAAGAGAAAATATCAGAGGATTTTTTTGTGGCTCAATCGTTTATATGTAAGTGTTGCAAATAGCAAGAAACGAAACAAGTATTGAAAGCAATCCAAAACATATATACACTTCTAGTCAGAAAAATGTCCTTCATTCAATCCTTCAAGGTTAAGGGGGGGGGGGGGGGGGGGGGGGTGGAGGACTCATACTATACAAGGAGCAACTGGCTAGAATAAATGGAGCAGTAAGTACACTGAAGTTTTAACTGTGTCACGGATCCCGACGCATTTCGCTTTCTCAGGGGATATGGGGGAGAGCCAGTGGTAGTTATGATGCAGCTGTTGCGAGTACCTTGCTGAGGTATAAACAGTGGAAAGATGAATGGTGTATGTAGGAAGTGAAGAGACAATTTAAATATATTGAGGAGTTTGGGTTAAGAATTGGGGTGAATGAACCAAAAATGGTCCAGGTAAATGGTAAAGGACCTTTTTAATAAAGATACCTAAGTATTGAAGTATAGAGCTAAAGTCTTTGTGTCAGCATCCTCTCTGTTGACAAGCAAATACTCAATGATTGAATGATCCCAAATGTATGAAATTTAAGTGGAAAGGACTAAAAAACAATGTTGCAACTAGATGTTGAATAATCTGATACAAATAAAGCAACAAATGAAGATTTTGCTGATTCCTATAATATATCAGGACTTTTCAGTATCAAAACCACTTAATCCACCCTAAATATATAACATTTACCATGGGATTCTATTACCAGTTTGGTTGTATTTGCCTCCCAGATCAAATGATCCCAATCAACCCAGTATGTTAATCTGATAATTTATGCTTCAGTAAAGATTCTGAAAAGGACAGGTGTGCCAATATGTAATCATATCATATGCCAGAATTACTGCAATATTTCTTGTGGTGTTGAATTAGTGTTAGTAGGAACAATATTAAATATTCACACGGATTAGCTTCAGGTGTTGTCTGGATCTGCTCCTTTTTGTGACAAAAGTGCTATCCATTTCTTTTCTACATTTTAGAGACCCACAATCGGATTAATGGTCTCCTTTGCTCTCCACTTTTGTGATAAGGGGGTATCTAGAACCAAGCAATAAACAGTTCCTATTCTTTATCATGATCATGTTAATTTGCAAGTAGTGCATGCAAGTATAACATTTTTATTAATCTATTTTTATTTTCCACTTGTTATCAAAAGTAAAAAACAAATGAGTTTTTATACATTGAATGAGATGCAGCGTTCTAAATGCAGGAACCCGGAATCACACCTCTTTCTTTCCATTGCTTATTATTGGTTGGGGTGTCACAGATAACCTGACAGGTAAGCAGCTTTTTGACCTCTAGAATCTGGCACTTCTAGCATCATCAAAACAGAAAAAAAAAATAATAATGCACACGATAGAATCCTTGGTTTTCAAAATGATCTGTTAACACCAATGTTTTGCATCATAGTGCACTGAAAAAGAAGACTACATTGTGGGATGGTTGACCTTCATATTCGCTATGTTCATTCGTTATGTACCTAAACAATCATTCAAATCAATACATGTGTTACACTGTCTGAGGAGTTCTCTGTAGTTGAAAAACACAATATTTTCTTACATTTTGAAAATATTTTCTTGGACTTAATTAAATTACCTTTAAACTGAGCCTTCACTAGCCTATGTAGTTGCAGGTAGAGTAGAGCAATTCGTTCTAAATCACAACAGACGCACTAAAATTGGAATGTAATTCTTAACACCTTAAGTCAGCAGCTTTGGTTCCTTAAGTCAGCAGCTTTTGTGGTGCAAAAAAAAAAAAAAAAAAAGTACATTCTTCCACGTTTCTGTTGCCAGAAGTAAGTGGACATGATCTACAATTTTAGTACTTATGTTAATTATGATAAATTTGAGATACATTTCTCCTCAGTGTCTGCAGCCACAGGGGTCAGTGATGGCTTGCTAGGTCATTGACCCTATACCTTCCCTTGGAAGATTCCTCCTTGTTCCTGTCCCAGTGACACCCTACTCAACCTTAACAAAATTAATCACTGGCACATTTAAAGAATTGCTATTATTAGTGCTTTTCGTCGGACCAGAATCAGAATTTACACTCACTTTGGGGGAATTTCCACTTACTTATAGTTTCTAAAACAGGAAATGAGGGTAAAAAGATCTCCCTAACTGGAACACTGCAATAAAAACATGATTATAACCCTGTTTTTGCTGTAGTTTTATTATGTATTCATTAATAAAATCAATTATTTGTTGTTCAATAAAAAAATATATCTACCTGTGTTTAGAAAACACACTGCATGGTCATTACACTGCCACCAAAAGTACATATCCATATGTACTGTATAAAACATTACAGAGTTTAGTGTAAAATATCTTGAACATGAAAAGAACACATAGCAGAAAGGGTCTCTGGAAGCCATGGCAATAAGAAATCTTCCATGGCATAATGTTATTCAGAATCTGACCTATTTCTGTGGATTGTGTTTATCTGGCAGGCAAAGGGACAGAATAACCCTACATGGAACAGAACCCTGACCAAAGAATTTTACTGCAAAGATTGAACTCTAAAGACAAGGAATCATTTCTAAAAGACTGAAGTGAAATGAAATAAATAGTAAGTAAATAAATCTTTACTTTAATTATACTAAGCCATGCTATTATATGGGTGCAGAACTTTTAATGCCAAAAATGGCATAACCAACAGTCACTGCGCTCCCAGCAAACTTTTGGATGTATATGAGGCCTGGAGGCACCAACATACTTGATATGGCTCTTACCCTCTCTGGTGATGAACTCAGACTTGTATCAGGCTGTTAGCACAGCTTGTGATTGCACAAATGATAAAACCTGTCCCGAATATCACTGTTCCCCCAGGTAGACAATCTCCTGGGCTCTCTGCCATCTCCACTGAGATAAACTTATAAAGTTACAGAATTGACATTTCAAATGTACTAAGCCCTTCAAATAGAACTTAGGCTACATACACACTTGCAATGGTTCTCGTCTGATAATCGTCTCAGGGCCGATATCCCACGAGAATCTGGTGTGTATACAGCGCCCGTCGTCCACAGTTCGAACGACTGTCCTGGCGGATCCACGGATGACGAGCGATCTTAATGGAAGTGAAGAGGGAGAGCGTGCAACAGGGTGCCGCTCCGTCTTCCCCCCCACCCCTCCCCATAGAGCAGAACGGTGTTGTATGTACAGCACTGGTTAGTAAGGATCGTGAAAGATCCTTTTCAATGACAATTACTGCATGTGTGTACCCAGCCTTACCTGAGGGCGGTCAAAACATCGCAACACCAATAACTGCAACTCCAAGCCTAAGGGCACTTCCAGCATAACATAAGTTGTCAAACCTGTCTACATCCCTTCCCAAAGTCCGTGCATTCCTATGAGGAAGTTAGCTGGGTTCTGAATGAATTATGTAAAGCCACTACAAAACAATTAGTTTCAGTGTCAGTGTCACTGACATCCCTAAGATTTTTTTTTTGCCTGAGGGCTTCAGACTTTAAAATATCATCAGCAAATAAAAAAGAAATGCAATAAATAAACCAAGTTTATTGGTCATACATCACTTGATATTTTAACGATGTATTACTATGTTATTCATTGTGCTAAAAAAATTATAATATTCACAACAACATACAAGTATCATCCAATGGATATACATAAAAATCATGTTGAGGTAAACACTGAATTTTTAACACCATGCATTGCTCCCACGGAGTTGATATCATATTTTCCTCCTCTTTTCCTCAGTCATGACATAATTGGCAGCTTTACACAGCACACATCTACCTTTCTTTCTTGTGGCCTCCAGAGAAGACAGATCCAGGATGATGTCACTGCTAGATCCCCAAAGGACTCCATCTCTGCTGCAGACTCTTCTGGGTC
The DNA here is from genome assembly GCF_032062135.1 of Pyxicephalus adspersus. Taxonomy (NCBI): domain Eukaryota; kingdom Metazoa; phylum Chordata; class Amphibia; order Anura; family Pyxicephalidae; genus Pyxicephalus; species Pyxicephalus adspersus. The sequence continues at coordinate 58,778,896 of NC_092868.1, forward strand.
CACTGCAGCCCTCTTTGGCCATTGGGCAGCCACTGAGAATGTAACTTTTGCACCTGTGCAGAATTTATATTGTCTCCCACATGGAAGTTTATTCTTGTCAGTGCCAAGAATACTGCTGGGCTCTGCACTACATGGCATATGCACAGTGCATTGTAAAAGAAAAAAAGCCACCAGGAGCCACCTACTCCTGTAACACTTTAAGGAATTTGCTTCTGCGTAAAGTTTAAAAATGATCTACTGCCATACTGCTGGGTTCGGCTAGCAGAATTTACTGACCCTGTGCAATTACTGTCAAGTGACAAGGCTGCTGCCTCCTACCACCGGTCAAATGATAGCTAACCCCCCTAGTGGTAAGCCCAATGTGACTCAGGGCAGATTTTACATGCAAAAAGCGGTAATCCCGAGTGTGCAGAGATGATCCGTGGTTTACCAGTGATGTCGGTGCATGCGTCGGTGCGGGGGGTGGGGGTCAGTGGGAAATTTAAATATTTTTGTATTGGATTCAAAACAAAATAGCTGTATTGAGTCCAACACAAAGAAATATTTATATATTTATAATTTTATTATATATATTAAAACATGCTATTGTACAGTTATATTACATGTTTAACTATTTTTTTAACATATTTTTGTGTTTTTTTAATTTAAAGTTTATTATTAAATGTATTAAATTCATTAAATAATTGAAATATTTCAGTGAGTTATGCCTAAGAATTTTAGGCCTACAATGTAAAATGAATTTCTATGTAAAAAAATGTAACACTTCTTGCGTGGAAATACAGAAGAATTAGAATGCTAGGGGGGTTAACAGAACATTTGGTCTATTACTATTTTTTTAAACTGCTTTCAATAAGTTCTAGTTTCATCCTCACTGTACCCATAATATTAATAACAATTACAGACTTGAAACACTTTTTCGAGGAGGAGGCCTCGCCTAAGCTCTGTGCAAGTCGGTTTTGATTAAAAGATTTGGGTTCCTCATTAGCAGAGAAACTTTCTTCCACAGGTGTCAGAAAGCAAACAAATTATAAAATCATTAAGCCCAGTGTTCAACACAGAGATTTTTTTAAACTGGGTGGGCAGAAAGTTTAGGTGGGTGGTAGCCCCTTTATCGTAACCCAACTTATCAGTAACCACCCAAAAACAGCCTGGTGGCTACTGAAATGTGACGGGTGGTGCGCCCAGCTAAAAGGTGCTGGGGAGAACACTGAAGCCTACAACATACATACAGCCTGATTCTGACTAGAACATTGCACACTAATGATATACTATGAAATATCAGTGATAAGTACAAATTGTTAGTCCTGATAGATGGTTTGGACAGGGGAATATCACTGCTTACAAACAATACTTGACTGCCCCAAAGTGAATTACAACAATTGGGATCTCTTGGTCCAGGTGTTTGGCTGTGGTGCAGTTTTTGAGACATGGAGCATCTCAAGGCAGTCTGTGACTCAAACCATTTCTTTAGACTTCAGCAAGCTGCTGTCAAAAAATCTATTAAATGCTTATATTGAGCACATATGTGTTAAAAATGGGTGCCTGGGAGAACTTAACAACACATTTGACAACTGTCTGAACTTAGGCTAACTTTACTGCAATTATTATTAAGCTTTATCTGAAAAATACATACATATAACATATTACTTATGCTTATTACCTATTACTTATACTTATCACTTATCTTTGATAGACAAAAGGTAAAAATTAACAGAAACAAGTGAAAACAGCCATTAAAAATCCTTGTATATCAAAGTGTGTCCAAGCAGATTGTAATACATTTTGGCAATGTTAAATGTACATTGGAAAAGGTAGTTTTAGCACTTTAATGCATTCTTGCCAATGTGCTACTTGTTGCATGTGTGATATATTGACCTGCATTTTACCATTTAAGTCAGTTCACATGGGTCCTTCTAAAATAAGATATAGCATATATAAAAATGTTGACAGCATGCATTTATGTGCTAGTAAAAACATGCCGATTCAATACAAACTTTAGACTCTGTTATTTGTAGGTCTAAATCTGACTGGTGGTAATGCAGACTCAGTGCTGACACTTTGATACACACGTCTACAAAATAAACCAAGGGCCAAGTACATTTTTAAAGGCATTCCACTTACCATTTCAATCCTCCAAACAGTTAGAGATGTCATTATTTTCCAGCAGGCAGCCCATTACATAGGACAGCTGTAGCAGGTCTGTGGATAGCACTATTCAGTAAACAAGCAATCTTGCTAAAACATATACATATATTTGTACTTTGGAATACTAAGGTCTCTGGAAACAACTTAATGAGCATATATTTCAGTTCTCTTCCCTATGAAGCAGGTGAGTGTCACAGCTTTTTGCAGTTGATATAATTCACCTGTGTCAGAGAGCAAAGAAACAAAGGAGTGCTGGGAAAATGTGAACAAGCTTGAGGATAGGTATGAGAGACTTAATACAGGTTGACATTCAAAAATCCGGCCATCAAAAATTGGGTTCCTTCAGATTTCTGGAGTGCATTTTCAAATTTACACTGTTTTCTGGAAGTGTGTTTATGTTTTGATGGTGCTGTACTCCAGAATCAGTTGTTGGGTCTTGCTTGCTCATTCCTTCCCTTTTATTTGCTGCTGTATAGCCCCATTATGGATTCAGTAAGTCACCATTTAAAGAACTGTACAGGTAGTCATTTTCTGTTAAATATATACAGCATATACGGTATAACTGTAAAAAATATGGAATTTTAGAAAATCTGGCACTCCTCAGACATGGAGTTGGCCGGATTTTTGAATGTCAACCTGTATCAGGAATTACAATAGGAAAAATATTTTCAATTTAAAAAAAGATGGTACTAGAATCTGTACCCCTGAAGCAGCCAAAGTGAATCTTGTGGAATGTTAAGTTGACCAAACTAACATTACAGGTTTGTTGTGGTGTCTACAAATGCTTGTCTTTAAAGAGACATCACCAAAGCAAAGTGATAATACCTGTGAAAAATACCTAGTGCTTTGTATTTTGTATCTACCCTCATGTGATTCTGTCAATTGGGCCCTCTAATTTAGCTGAAACCAGGCTTTGTGGTACCAGGTATGAAGGAGGAAAACGTATGTGTCTGGTTTTGGAACATTGGTATCAATGGTTGGTAGTGGCGCTTTTTAAAGACACTGTCACTTGAATAGGCAAAGAATCGGTGTCTACTTCAGTGTTTCTCAACCTTTTTAACATGGGGGAACCATTTGAAATAATTTTCAGGTCTGCAGGGAACCCCTTCTGTAATTCTTATATCCTCAGCTCACAGTACATTAGTGTGGTGATCAGTGGTAAGAATTCCTCTTACATTGCTGGCCAGTGGGAAGAATGTCACCCTAACAGATAGCAAACAATATCTTTGGTGGATCTTAAACTGACCTAGGAGTCAAAGCTTGCTCATTTCTCAAAGAACCCCCTGCAACCTCTGGAGGAAGCAGTATCTTTGTATATACAACCCAAGCAGTATACATAGCTCTCGCCTTTCCTCTGAAAAAAGAGGACCAATCACATATTTTGCTAAGTATTTATCCTAAAAATCTTTTAGGTCTTAGAGAACCCTCGCTAACTATTACTATATCTACATCGAATGTAACAATAGGGTGAGCAATAAATTGTAGATGTAGGAATGAATAAAGGAATACACAACAAACTGTTGTGTACTGCAGTGTATTTGATACCCAGGGTTGCCCTATACAATTTTTTATATTTAAATAAATAGAAGTTGCAGCCAAGAGCTTCCCAGGATGCAGACGTAGGTATCCCTGGATGCTCTGCACTCCCATTCAGTTTTGATCGCCATGGGCGGTGCTGCACCCTTTTTTTTAAACAAAAAAAAAAAAATTTCCTTTACATATGTCTAACATTTTATGTAAAGTGAAAATGCTAAGTTCTTTATTCATTGAATAATGCTTCTTAAACTCAAAGTAACATCTGAAGAAACCTTAGTTGACAGAGGCCCCTCTAGTCCATAGAAATATAGACCCATGCACACTTGTCTCTAAACAATTGTTTTGGGTGAAAATCTGATGCAAGTTCAGGTGTTTCCTTATAGCAATGAGAAGTTTTTTTGTGATTTTGCTGTGTTGAACTAAAGCCCATCCAGTACTGATTGCCATTGTTGTATTATTGCATTCATGTTTATGCTTCCTCTTTATCCTCCACAGAACAAACTGATCAGCAGAGAGCCAAGCAGACTGTATGGCCATTGTTCCTAAACTGTCAACAGAAATTAATCCGCAATATTCATTTCAGGTCACGGTAATTACGTGTGTGTACTTAGAATTATAGGTCACAGTTACTAGTCTATTACCTGATGATGTATAACACATCTTTGTAAACCTGCCTATACCCTAAAGCAGTATTATTTTTCTATTTTTCATCCTATATACTGGGATGCTGCTGGCACCGTTCATCAATTCTTCCTGTTAGCTATGACAGCTTCTATAAAATACTTCCCCAACAAACTTTGCATTGTTGCTGATGGATGTAAGTAAAGCAGCCTTCTTGTTATATGATAGTTTCATAATGCAGTTTGTACAGAAGATTGCTAAGTCAAACTAAGCAGACTTTATAAGATATATATTGCAGGAAAAAGATTACATAGGAGTAATAAGATCACAGTTACAGTGAACTGATTGAAGGTGGAGTGGCACATATGTGTGACACATGAAACAGGTGAAAAAAAAAAGGAACACAGAGTGGTCAAGCTCAGAGCTCTCACTAGAACATTTTTCTAGATGGGTGGCAATAAAGGGAAGAAAATGCATGAGTTTCTCGTTCCGCGGAACTAAACCCACTTTCCCTTGCTCCTTCGCCTGTACCAATATCCTAACCTCCGTCATTTTGCAGGTTTGGGATCTTCAACTATTTTGATTGGCCAGACCAGAATGATGTAGCTCCTGCACATGTGAATGGGAGTTCATTTTGTTCCCAGCACCATAGAGACATAGCATGTGCCTTCTGCAATCGAGAGCCTGCCTGCTGGCAATTCTTTGTTTAGTTGCAATGGGGTTTAAACACTTTGAGTTTTCTTGTTTTTGTCATACATACATGTAACTATTAGCATTGTTTCTACAGTCAGATCTATAGTCTATGTGGTACACCTTCTTTAATCTATCAAAAGTTTAATGTGTGTGACACAGAGGGCTCTGTTTAACAAGCAAGGAATGTGACATTCCCTCACTTACTACCTCTTGGGAATCTTCCAGGTCCATGTGTTTCAATGGCAGTAATTGATTCTCTCCCGGGAATGTCAGATTCACAGTTTTATAAATAGACCCCCAGGCTTCTTCTCCATTTATGGCTACCCACAGTGTGTAATAGTCTGCAGGGACACCCGACACCCGACAGCCAGTCCTGGGTGGTGAGGACCCAGGGGCAACACTCATATCCTTAGAGATTGGTGACAACTCCCTGACCAGTCTATAAGGGGGCGCTCGATTGACAGCCGGGCCGACCGCTCTCTTAGTGGTGTTGGGAGCCAGGGAGAGATTGAGGCACACAGAGGACATTTGTTCTGGGTGACATCAACCTGAGGAGGAACCATGATTTATAAATCATCAACCAAGGAAGAAATATAAAATCAACTTCTAACACAGATAGAAAAAGCAGTAAAAAGTGGAGGTGTTTTAATCATGGGAGATTTCAACTACCCAGACATTTGACTTGAGTAATGGCACTACAGGAACAGCAAAAGGGAGGAAATTTGTGAATTTAATACAAGATAATTTTTGGTACAGTTTATAGAAGCCCCAACTAGAAATGATACTCTGCTGGACCTAGTTCTCTAACAATGCAGAGCTTATAACAAATGTGCAAATAAAAGAGAATCTGGGTAGCAGTGACCATAATATGATTTCTTTTAATGTAAGCTGTAAACAGGAAGCAAAAACAGGAAAGATAAAAACATTTCATTATAAGAGAGCAAATTTTCCATTATTAGGGCGTCTCTCTGTGACTTGGACTGGGAGACAATATTGTCCTCAAAGAACACAGAACAGAAATGGGAATCTTTCAAGTCTGTTCTACAAAAGCAAACTGAAAAATTATATTCCAATGGGTAATACATTTAAGAGGATAAAATTAAAACCTATGTGGCTTACAGCTGATGTAAGGCCATAAGGAACAAGAAAAGGGCATTCCAAAAATATAAAAATGAAGGATCACCTTCATCGTTTGAAAACTATAAAGAATATAACACAAGATGTAAAAAGGAGATAAAATGTGCAAATCTTCAAAATGAAAGACAGATTGCAAAGGAAAGTTTTAAAATATATTATTAGCAAAAATGTCAGATCTGAGCATGTAGCCCCCTTAAAGGATGTCGCTGGGTTGGTAACTGGGAATAAAGACAAGGCAGATTTACTAAACACTTTTTTTTTAGCTCTGTGTACACAAAGGAAAATGGCAGAGCTTAAGTCCAAATTTATAATAGCAATGTCACTGCCTTAAATGAGTCACAATGGCTCAGAATTGATATGATTGAGAAACAGCTGGTAAAATTAAGGTTGACAAAGCACCAGGACATGATGGATTACATCCACCTGTCCTCAAAGAGCTGAGCTCGGTTATTTAGAGGCCATTATTTCTAATTTTTAGAGACTCTTTTGTCACTGGCAAGGTGCCAATGGATTGGCGTAAGGCCAATATGGTTCCTATCTTCAAAAAAGGAGCAAAGTCATTATCAGGTAACTACAGACCGGTTAGTTTAATGTCCATAGTTGGAAAGGTCCTAGAGAGTTGGATGAGGAACCACAGAGGAGTTTCTGCTAGAAAATAATATTATAAGTGATAGTCAGCATGGCTTCAAGAAAGACTGAAGTTGTCAAACAAATTTACTCTCTTTTTATGAGGAAGTAAGTAAACAGGTAGACAGTGGAGTAGCAGTTGATATTGTGTACTTGGACTTTGCTAAAGCATTTGACACCGTACCCCACAGACGGGTAATATGCAAGTTAGGGTCGATAGGTTTAGAAAAATCAATCTGTAAATGGATAGAGAACTGGCTTAAAGATCGCCTCCAGAGAGTTGTAATTAATGATTCATACTCTGAATGGTGTAAGGGTATTAGTGGTGTACCCCAGGGTTCAGTGTTGGGACCATTACTGTGTAACATCTTTATAAATGATATAGAGTTTGGGATTTCTGTAAATGACATTTAATATAGATAAATGTAAAGTTATGTACTTGGGAGCTAACAACATGCGTGCTTCATACTGTCTAGGGGGAATACATTTGGGGGAGTCAGAAATAGAAAAGGATCTGGGGGTTCTGGTAGATCACAGACTTATTGCAGCTTAGGATTGCTTGCTGTTATTATCTAAAGCTAGTATGTACTATCTTGTAATAAAAGAGGAATAGACTGCAGAGATGGAGACATTATCCTGCCCCTGTACAAAGCATTGGTCACACCACATCTGGAATATGCAGTCCAGTTTTGGGCACCAGCTCACAAAAAGGACATTATGGAATTGAAGAAAGTGCAGAGAAGGGCAACTAAACTAATAAAAGGAATGGAGGAGAGACGAATTGAACCGAGAAGAGACTTATAAGGGGGGATATGATCACCCTGTATAAATATATAAACGGTCCATATAGAGAACTCTCTTCCCCATTATTCACTGTAAGGTCATTACAAAGCACAAGGGGGCGCTCTTTGCATCTGCAGGAAAAGAAGTTTAATCTCCGGATAAGGAAGGGATTCTTCACTGTAAGGTCTGTGAAAATGTGGAATCGGCTCCCTCAGGAAGGAGTTTCAGCAACTACTATAGATTGCTTTAAGAAAAAGCTGGATGATTTCTAGAAGCACAGAATATAACTGGGGATAAAGGATTTAAAGTAAAAATAACAGAGACTGTTGATCCAGGGAACATCCGATTGCCTCATGGAATCAGGAAGGAAATCTTTCCCTTGTTGAAGCAAATTGTACCCGGGGTTTTTTTTGCCTTCCTCTGGATCATCTATGTCTTATAGAGTTTTATATCTGGGATATGTTTATTCCCCTAGTGGTTGGACTTGATGGACTTATGTCTTTTTTCAACCTAACCTACTATGTAACCACCAGAGGGGGCCCCAACTAACCCCAAATACCTCCTATCTCTTCCCACCCCATAACATTACCCCCCATATACCCCACAGGTATCTCATATACTTCACCTATCCCGTAGCAATCTTCCACCTAAACCCCCTGACTAGCCCCATATTGCCCTCAAGTATCTATCTTATTACCCCAACAACACCCTCATATACCCCATAAATTCCTTAGTTATCTTCAACTTAACCAATTCTGACTAACCCCATATTGCCCTCAGATATATTTATCTATTTACCCCACACACATGCCTTCATTTACCCCTACATATCCCAAGCTATCATCACCTAAACACCCCTGACTACCCCTGTATTGCCCTCAGGTATCTTTATCCCACCCTTAACCCTCCCAACTACCCCTGTATACCCAGAGGCATCCTAATCCTATTACCCCACACACTACCCTCATATATCTCTCAGCTATCATCACCTTAACCCCCAACTACCACCAGGCATCTTTATCTTATTCCCCCACACACCACCCTCATATACCCCCCTCCCAAACTATCCTTCAGCTATCGTCACCTTACCCCCCCCCCCCCCCGACTACCTCTATATTACCCCTAAGTATCTTTGTCTTATTCCCCCAAACTTAACCCTCATATACCCTCCACAAATTGCCTAGCTATTTTTACCTTACCCCCCAACTACCCCCATAGATACCCCAGGTATTTTTATATAATCCAACCCCCCTCCCCCAGCAATACCCCCCACATATTGCCTAGCTATTTTCACCTTAACCCCTTGACTACCCCTATACACCCCCCAGGTATTTTTATTTTTATCCCCCTGCCAACCCTCACATATCCCTAACCTATCTTCACCTTAACTCCCCTGACTACCCCCAAATCGCCCTCAGGTATATTTATCTAATTACCCCACACAATTCCTTCATTTACCCCTACATATCTCTAGCTATCATCACCTTCACACCCCTGACTACCCCCGTATTGTCCTCAGGTATCTTTATCTATGCACCCTACACCCCCCCCTAATATACCCCACATATTTCCTAGCTATCTCACTCTTCCCCCCCTAACTACCCCGGTATACCTACAGGCATCCTGATATTATTACCCCACACTCATATACCCCACATATCCCCTATCTCCCCCTTAACTCCTGTAACTATGCCCATATTGCCCCCAAGTATCTTTCTCTTATTACCCCACCCTTATATAACCCCCCCCCCCCCCCATATCCCTCAGCTATCATCACCAAACCCCACCTGACTACCCCCATATAACCCCTAAGTATCTTTGTCTCCCCCACACACCACCCTCATATACCTCACACATATTACCTAGCTATCTCAACATTACCCCTGTATACCCCCAGACATCCCAATCCAATTACCCCACACACCACCCTCATATACCCCCAACATATTGCCTAGATATCTCAACCTTACCCGTTCTAACTACCCCCATATACCCCCAGACATCCCAATCCTAATACCCCACACACCACCCTCATATACCCCCCACATATTGCCCAGCTTTTTTCACCCTAACCCCTCAATTACCCCCATTCACTCCCCAGGTATTTTTTATCCTCCCCCTTCCCCCAGGAAGGTGAGGTATCCTCACATTTACACTTACCCTCAAGAATCTTTTTAACCCCCCCCCCCTCCCCCATATCCCTTAGCTTTCTTCACCTTAACCCCCCTAATTACCCCACACACTACCCTCACATACCCCCACACATTCCCTGGTTAGCCCCCTTACAATCTCTAACTACCCCCTAATTGCCCCCAGGTATCTAACTTATTCCCCCACACACTACTCTCATACACCCCCACTTATCTTCACATTTACACCTCTACTTACCACCCTCATATTGCCCTCAAGAATCGTTATTACCCCACCTCAGTCATACCCCCCCCCCCCCCCAGGCATCTTTATCTTATTACTTTTACCTCACAGGGCACCAACATGGCACGTGATACGAAATGGCGGCTGTGACAGAACATTGCAGACAGGACCCGCTACAGCTCGGCACGGAACTCAACATAAACTCTCTACCCAAACCAACAGGGTACATAGAGGTCACGTTTAACACATACATGAAGGGGCCCCGCCATTGCTCACCGAATTTTTCAGAATTCGCAATTCCGGTGTCGGACAACCCCCGATCAGAGCTTACACGCGGAACGGAATGCACACTCGCTGATTGGCCCGCAATGTCTGCCAATCAAAAGGAAACGCTGTGATTGGCTGGTGGAAGCGCGCCTTTTTCAGTCAGGAGCAGCTGTGTGAGGTGAGGAGAAAATGAGTTCCGCATAACACAACGTACAGCAGAGGATGAGATACCTGGGTGAGATGGGTGAGGTGAGGGAGGTACCTGGGTGAGGTGGATGAGGTACCTGGGTGAGGTACCTAGGTGAGGTGGGTGAGGTATCTGGGTGAGGTACCTAGGTGAGGTTGGTGAGGTGGAGGAGGTAACTGGGAGAGGTGGGTGAGGTACCTAGGTGAGGTGGATGAGGTACCTGGGTGAGTTGGATGAGGTACCTGGGTGAGGTGGGTGAGGTACCTGGGTGAGTTGGATGAGGTACCTGGGTGAGGTGGGTGAGGTACTGGGTAAGATGGGTGAGGTATCTGCGTAAGATAGGTGAGGTACCTGGGTGAGTTGGATGAGGTACCTGGGTGAGGTGGGTGGGATGGGTGAGGTACCTAGGTGAGGTGGATGAGGTACCTATGTGAGGTGGGTGAGGTATCTGGGTAAGATAGGTGAGGTACCTGGGTGAGGTGGGTGAGGTACCTAGGTGAGGTTGATGAGGTATCTGGGTAAGATGGGTGAGGTACCTGGGTGAGTTGGATGAGGTACCTGGGTGAGGTTGATGAGGTACCTGGGTGAGGTGGGTTCATTCTTAGATCATCATCTAAACAACAAAACCACAGAATATAATACAGCAATACATGTGTAAATAAAGTCTGATTGGGTTTGTATTCACTGCCTGCCCTCTGTTATTGTCGCCAGAACAAGAGCAGAACATTGATCTATTTATTATAATAAAATAATAATTAAAATATAAATAAAAAAAAAATAATACCCTCCCCCAGCCCAACCAGAAAGCCAAGTAAGACATCTGCCTTGGGCTAAACTTGTTTACCTGGGTGGTGTTATTAATCATTATTATTATTATTTGTAATAATAACAGTATTTATATAGCGCCAACATATAACACAGCGCTGTACATTAAATAGGCGTAAATGACAGATACAGAGAGTGACACGGGTTGGAGAGGATCCTGCCCAGAGGAGCTTACAATCTAAGACACTGTTGTGTTTAATGTTTTTTTTAAATGATCTATTATTTTAATATTTATCTATTGTTACCTTCCATAATAGGAGAACTACCAGCAACACAACCCCCGCTCCTCATTAAAAATAATGTTTAATGGATATTAGATAATGGGGTATTGCAGTTGAGATGACGGAACACCCACCTGGAATGCAAGACGTAGGTAAGTTATCATTTACATATCTTATTATATGTTTATGATTTTATATATGATTTTATATAATATATTAGATAATATAAATATTTATATATTACAAAAATATATATTTTAAAGGTTGGGGGACACAAGAACATTCTTTAGGTCTGGGTGCAATACATTCTTATTGTGATATATAAATCTACATTCATATAGAATATTAGAAAATTGCTTTTTATACGTTCATGAATAACAGAGCCCCATCCAAATGTTTTAAAGCAAATTGTCATTAAAATTAAAAAAAAAAAATCACAGTTTCCTTTACGTCCATGGATCCTTTGATCCCTCTACACCTGCCTTGGAATTGGTCTCGCACTGCCCTGAATCCTTCCTTCGTTCCGGTGCAGAGAAAGCCCCGGGTGTCGCCATCTTCTTCTGTTTACATCACCTGATCTGGCACTACACAGGTGCAAAATCCGGTGACATACCCTTCTGTAAATAAAAAATAGGAGTGTCGATCTCACCGCGCATGCGTGAGATCAGCATATTGTTTCATTAAAGGATAAAGCTTCTGCGCATGCTTGATATGGGGCATACACAGAAGGAGAAGCTCGAAGCCTTCTGGGATACGTGAGATGTGTATCCCAGGAGTCTCTGCGCTTCCATTCACTGCCATGGCTGTAAAGGCAGAAGGGAAGGGGCTGCCGCTTTTAATTTAAAAAAAATGATTTAGAAAAAAAATAAAATAACTTTTACTTTAAATAAATACCCTACCCTTTTATATTTTAAAAAAGTTCTGGTAATAGGTCCACTTTATCAAATTCTACTACTAAGTCTAATAATTTTAATTTTAATTCCAGTATTCAGTCTTCTTGGGTTGGAGTCTATCAGCATCTCTTGTGCACAGCTCTCTCCAGGTCACCTCACAGATTTTCTATTGGATTTAGTTCTGGGCTCTGGCTGGGCAATTCCAAAACATTCATTTTCTTTTGGTGAATCCATTCTTTGTTGATTTGGATGTATGCTGTGTTGAAAGATGAAATTCATCTTCAGCTTTCTAGCAGACGCCTGAAGGTTTTGGGCCAAAAGTGACTGGTATTGGGAATAGTTCATAACTCCTTCCACCTTTCTAAAGCCACAATTCCAGCTGAAGAAAAGCAACCCCAAAGCATGATATCGCCACCGCCATGCTTCCCAGTAGGAAATATATATATACCCTCATATACATATATATGTATTCAAATGTTGGGGTGCTTTTGTTTTAATTTACCAGGGGGTTATTCAGAAATTAAGCTTTATTGTGTTTGGGGCAGCCGTGGTGTCTCAGGCAGGAGAACCGGTTTTAGCATAACTAAACTTTAATACAAAAAAATAAGTTTTGCTAAGCTGGGAGTTCACAGCATAATGAGTGCTGTTTCATCAAACCCTTTAATTGTGTGATATTTGGTGCCATGTGTGCGGAATACTTAATCATATTTGTCACCGCACACGTCGGAGCCAAGCTTTGAGTTATTACAGTTTGGTAGGCTTGGCATATGTTGCCACCATTTAACAGCCCAAAGAGAGAGATTTCTTGCCGAGCTTTTCAAATGACAGGCCTTTGTTATAAATTAATGTGACTGACAGCATGTTAAAATTCATTGCAGCTATTAGCCGCTCACAAATAAAACCATAAACATACATCTGATCTCATTTTGTTTATTTTCACTCGGGCGCTTGCAAAATCACATCAAATGATAGCAGCGGCACACAGCCTTGTTTTGTGACTCCTGTTTTAAGAACAGAGCCTCAGATGGATATCACAGTCTCAGCCATTCCACTCCTATCTACGTTAGTGATCCTTTTCCCTTGTAAAATAATACAACCTTCTGCTCCAGATATCTGGCTGATTAAAAAGATGATAAGCGAGCCTTTTAGAACTACGATTCTCATTCTAAGCGATCACATTGTGATTATCCCGCACAATGGCACTCTCCAGAGTATTTCACGTGTATTTTTAGATGCTGATGTTATTTCCCAGGATGAAATGCCCTGTTTTATGGCCAAAATAATGAGTTCAGTTTTTGACAACGGAAATCCTTTAAATGGTTCTTTCCCCATAGGATCATCCAGAAACAAAGGCATCAGTAAGTGCAGTGCAGAGTAGGAGAATGAATGGACTGTGAAGGGAAGACAACTTAAAATTAAGCATTTTATTGTGCTCTGTTGATTTTATTTTTGCATTATGCTCTGTTTATTTTCCTCTGCAAAGATTAAAGCAGAACATTGGTGAAAAAAAAATCACTTACCTTTATCAGTGAAAAGCTCTCAATCTAATTCACAAAAACGGAGCCCAGCAAGTCCCATGCTCTCTTGGCTTCCTTCATTTTTTATATCCTACATTTTAGTCTTCTAAAGCAATCCTATCATGACATTTTTAACATTATATAAAAGGGTGCCTTTTCATACCTTTTTTTTTCTTGGAAGACCCCTTTTAACAGTAAAGACTGAATGGGAAACCCAGATACACATGTCAAGTATCCTAGGAGGCTTTGGGCTCTCCTTCTTTGCATGTCTGATCTTGAGCATGAACAGAAGGGGTTTTCCTGGAATATAAAATGGATGTGCAGTGAGATCTACATCTTTTTTACATTTTGAGGAGGAAATGTAATCTAATTTTACTTTTGCACAGTACCAGAATGGGGGGTGTAAGAAGAAGACGAAAGAAGATGGCGGCGCCTACTGGTTCCTTTGCATCGGAAAGAAGAAGAAATCTGGGACTGCGTGGGAATGACTGGAATCGGATTGCAGAGGGATCCATGGCTCTTCTTTATTTAAAGTTCTGCTTTAAAGGTGGCCCTATGTTTAAATGGTAATGTGTATTTCAGGGCAAATGAACACATGAAGTACAACTCACAATACATACGCATCTCCTCATTTTTTATCCCCTTTAGGATGTGGCATGTAAACAAAAATACCCGCTAAACTAAAAATTTTCTATTTTCAGGCTGACAGCACTGTTCCTTTTTTCCTTAAAAAGGCTAATCAGTCCTCTGGGCTAAACTACAGACCTCTGCCCTTCCTCATCTATTTCTGTTCTTTTGTACATGTATATATTGATATATTTTCCAGCAAAACAATGCTGCTTCCTCAACTCAACAGAGTCTGCGCACGCACTAGGCCTTAGGTCATGACTGATACACAAGGAAGACTGGAGCTGTTTTATCTCAGGAAACGATTATCAGAAAACGATTTAATGCTGGCAGATCTCCATACAGGATTGTTATATTTCAGCACTAACAAGCATATAATTTTAGGTATCTAATTAAGTGTTAGGTAGAAAGTTAAGTGTAACCGAATATTTTTGATTCAAGCCAGGGATGGCAGGCCAAGTGTTAGGATAACAACTCGTAAGAGTTAGGGGTTCAGTTGTTAAATGTCAGCGGTTGGCTAGTACTTGGGGGTTAGTAGGGGTTATTGATTGGAAACTTTACTATTTCCTGTACACTGTAGTTTTTATTTATTCACTCCATCAAATATGTTCACATAACCTAAAGTTAAAATATGGCCCTTACTTTGAAGGTTCCTCCACTTGCCATAGCCCTACCAGTTGTATATTTACCTGGCCCCAGCACTGTATTGCCATATAAGCTGCACAGCCAATTATCATCTTCTGAGCTGGGCCTATTCATGAAATGTGCATTCTCTATTCATTCTGCGTTCATACTCTGTTGATTGTTTCTCACTCATTTGCATTTGCTGGCATTCGGCGGGATGCTGGAATTGTAAAAGCCCGGGGCACCCTTTGACACACCAAAGAGAAAATTAGCATTGCAGCTACATTAAGTGTGACTTAGAAGGGTACGGTAAAATGGAGCCTATGTTAAATATGCGCATGGCATACTTGTGCATCTGTACCT
The DNA here is from genome assembly GCF_032062135.1 of Pyxicephalus adspersus. NCBI lineage: Eukaryota > Metazoa > Chordata > Amphibia > Anura > Pyxicephalidae > Pyxicephalus > Pyxicephalus adspersus. The sequence continues at coordinate 58,794,335 of NC_092868.1, forward strand.
GTACACACAAATATGTATTAATTACAGAACAAAGGCTGTAAACATCTGCATGAAGGATATATTTATGTGACTAGTGTGTGTATATATATATATATATTTATACCAGCAAACAGTGATTAAAGAGGGATATAGCGTGGTCAGGAGCTAGCAAAAGCACCTGACCATGCAGCAACGCTATATCCCTCTTCAATCACTGTTTGCTGGTATCCAACTCTTATACATATAACTACAACCTGCAACCTTATAAGAGCATAAGACCACTGGATGAATACCTATATTCACTCTCATATCTCATCATATGATACCAAACAATTATGTTAGTTTATATGAACCCCACTCGTGTATCAGCACTACCTTAGGAACTACTTGTCCTGAATACATTATTCAGACCCGATCTTCATACTACCTACCATAAATTGTATAAAGTCATATACCCCTGAGGAAGCCTAATCTGGGCGAAACGCGTCAGGGACTTATGTACGGAAAACACGGTCTTATTATTTTTTCTTGTTTCCCATATATATTCTTTGCTGTTTAATGTCCGCGCTAGCAATATTATGTCTAGTGAACTACTCTATTTCTGTGACCTAGAACAGAACTAGGTAAAACAAAATAATATGTTTTGTTAGCTTGAATCAATGTTCCTAGTTCTGTGATTCCTTCTCAACAGAACTAGGCAAGAGAAATATAACATACTTTATACATTCTAACAAAAATATGTTTGTGAACTATGTATTTGTATGACTTTGTTATATATGAAGTGAATATGTACTAATACATTCATAGTTTGACACTATACTCTTGAGCCTTGAACCTCTTTCTTTGTTCTCGCTTTGTGCTCCCTATTATTCTTCCTTGTTTTACAATTAGATCACATATTGTAGCATACAACATTAACTTGTAGAGAATAGCAGTCAGGACAGTGTAAGGTACAACACACTATGCAAAATGCAAGGGTCAGAACTGTGTAACATACAACACATTGAACAGACTCCAACAATCAGTTATAAATCATGTTCAGCACAGTGTTTAGATTGAAGTGATCAGAAGTATGTCATATACAGCTTAACACAGCGGTCCCCAACCTTTTTGGCCCCAGGGACCGGTTTCACGGAAGGAAATTTCTCTGAGGACCGAGGGGGGGTGCACAGAGAGAAAAGAGAAGACATACTCTGGCGTCTTCTCTTTTCTCTCTGTGCACCTCTGCTGCTTCAAAGCGATCACATGACATCTGACAGCCAATCGAGCTGCATGTCATGTGCTCGCATTGCTTGTACACAGACTACTGTGTACATTTACCGGCATCTCATACAAACACCGCTGCGGACCACTTCCGGTCCGCGGATGGTGGTTGGGTGCCGCTTCGTTTTCAATAATGGATCATGTACTCGCGGCCCACTGAAAACACCGCCGCGGACCGGTAGTGGGCCGCGGCCCGGTGGTTGGGGACCGCTGGCTTAACACACATAGTGCTGAGGTCAGGAGGTAGGAGGTAAAATCCCATATCTTGGTATAAGTGTTGACAGAGATGAAAGGAGACTGTCTGGGTACCACAATGCCAACCCCTGGGTCTGCCAAGTTGCACCAGGGCTATGCAGTAGGGGGATCAATCTGCCTGATAAGGTTTACAGCTGTGTTTCTCAACCTTCTTAACATGGGGGAACCCTTAAAATACGTTTCAAGTTTTCAGAGAACCCCTACTATATATATTATATCCACAACTTAGTACATTAGTGTGGTGGTCAGAAAGAAAAATGTTTCTCACATTGGGAAGAATGTCATCCTTAAGCTATGTACACACGTTCAATAATTGTTGAAAAGCATCATACAGCGCCATTCTGCTCTATTGAGCGGTAAATTGACGTAGCGGTACCCCACTGTGCTCTCACTCCTTCACTTGTATTACGATCGTTCATCTTTCCTCATTTGTGGATCCGCCAGGATGGATCCATTAACGTCATTGGACAAATGCTCTACACACGCCAGATTCTAGTTCTGAAGCGATTATTGGACATCAATCATCCGAGATGTGTACATAGCCTTAGAAAGCATTGGTGTCACTTAAACTGGCTTGAGAAGCACAAACTGCTTATTGCTCAAGGAACCCCCAGCAACCTCCGGAGGAACCCTGGTTAAGAAATACTGATCTACAGCCACCTAAAAATTGCTGATCGCTCCACTAAGTAGAAAGCACAGGGTTTCACATCTAGTTATGCCCCTGGCTGGTATTCCCTCCCTGCCCCCAAGTTTTAAAAATCTGACAAAAAGTAAAATGGGACTCCAGCTAATCAGAGTAAATCAATGCAGAAAAATCTGTCTGGATTTGACTTGCTTTTTTTGTTTTGTATCCTATCTACAGTTAACGTTAATATAAGGTTGTGAGGGTCGCTCTTATTACTATTTGCCTGTCATCATCATAATTATCTGCAGTAATACACATTGCTTTTTCCTGGTGTATGTTGAGCTTCCAGTGACAGGACACCCTACTTACAGTAAGTCTACCATCTATTATGACGTTAATTTTGGATACAATTAAAATGTGCCCAATCTCTTGGTTGTTGACTCGGGGCCAGACTTGAGGTTTTAATAATTTAGATTACCAATTTATTTTCAGCAAACATTCCACTTATATTAAATACTTTTTCCTGTTTTCCCTAAAGACTTCAGATATCAGATGACCATGATGCTACCAATTCATTTTTTTTCTAACCCTCGTGTTTTTCTGTTTTAGATATTGAAAATCTTTGTATTTAAGTGTTGTATTTCTGGCACCATAGCACATTTTTCATGCTGATTTGCTAAAAAAAAAAAAAAGAAAAAAAAATCCCTAAGAAATAAACATTAAAATCCATCTCGGACAAGTTCATTGTTAAAGTTCACACACAATTTAACCACCTGGGCGTTACACTGATGTCTAGATTTCTGTTCCAAAAGCGTTACACTGTTTTTCATGAAATTTTGTTTTTTAAACTGTAGAACTTACAGAAATATGTCCGGATCGCAGCGGGACCAGGTAAGTGATCGATAAACCCGAACTTTTCTCACTGTATTTTCATACAGTGAGAAAAGTTCGGGGTTATCGATAATTGTAATTATTTTAACCCCGAACCAAGGTCGGGGTTATCGCTCAGGTGGTTAAGCAAGTACAACAAACAGGTGCTAATATTTAATAACATTGTGTAGGTTGAACCAAAGTGACGAAGTGCAACTAAACAGCTGCATAGAAATAATAAAATTGAACAAGTCACAGCCATACTAGAAAGGTAAGAATGTGGTAGATATGGCAAATCTCAAATAATGACAATCATGAATCTAGCAAGAAGACACAAGGTTGTCATTATGTGTCATAAAGGCAGAAAACAGAAATTGCACGTCAGACAAGCCATTCTGCGGAAGCACACACTTGCAATACTAAGGAAAAAGAAATGCAGTGATTAGCCAGGGAAATAGTATACTGCAAACAAAAAACATCAAGCTTACCTTGAATTAGAATTGGAAGATGCCAAGTTCTGTCAGTTCAGAACTTACTAAAAACCACTGGACCCCTGGAACTACACCAATGGAATGTCCTGGCTGTGTTCACATTGCCATAGTTCCATATTCGGGGAGCTGCATGGGATCGCTTGATGCCAAAGCAGATCTGAACTTGTCATTATCAAAAATGGCAACAAAGATATGCAATTAAAAACTATATTTCCAAAAATAAAGCCAAATTGCTTACCTATAACTAAAGTACAAGAATCCAAGGGGTGCAGAAAATGGAAACAGATGGGGGAATAAATCAAACTTTGAAATGTTTGGCTTTAACAGTAAGACAGTTTGTTTCCCTGGAGGACTGGATGAATGTGTGTGAACAACAGTGAAACACAATGAAAATCTCTGTAGGTTTTGACCTGCAGTTGGCAGAAAAGAGTTTGCTGTTTGATTAAAATTGATGGCATCCTTACTGCTGGCAAAACAGGCAGATTCGTATCCTTGATTCAAATGAGCCCCAGCTTCATTTAGCAGAATGTTCCCAAACACACTTAGGGTCATGTCAACTTATGTTGTGCATTTGTGCTACTATTCATTTACACTGGTCTCCCAACAAGTACAATACGTGCTGGTGGTGAGCACAAAAATAACAGACAGGTCTATCTTTTTCTACCCTTTGTATCCTAGTTAACATGGATGCAGTAATGCTATATTGAAATGCCATAGTGCGGAGAGTGCCTTAGGTAAGTTTGCACAGTAAAATTTTGTATTTGGCTTGGTTTTACCAGACTCGTTTTCTTACTCATTTAAAAGGACGCCCTGAATGCAGCACCAACTTTTTGTGTTGGTTGGCTGCTGATAGGCTGTCTTTTTTCTCACTTAAACTCAAATATTGTAAACATTTGTTTCCATAAGGCATTAGAACACCTTTTTTTCTTCTCTGCCATAACCAAGTTCATTTAACCTATTTTGGTTACTTGTGAATAACTACATCTTCACATTGTTCATCAAATCCAAAATTTCCAATACATTGCTATGAATTCCGGTGCATCCATGAAGTAATTATCCTAGGACAAATCCTTAATTTAACCTCTAATCATTGGCCTTATGCTCATTAGGATTTTCCAGCCACCTTCCAAAGTATACTTCATCCGTTTTTAATCAATCTATTGCATTGAGAACTCAAGTCTGAACCTTTGCTACTATTCTCCAAATCCCCCGAGGAAGCCTGAATAGGCAAAACACATCGGCAAAGGAGATTTATGTATATCTATTTTAGAATGTTCTAGCAAAATAAGTTCAGTACTTATCTCTTATGTACTTAATAGTATGTTATACACCATTGTATGCTTCAGTATCTCAAAGTCAATGTTTTTTATGTCCAATATTGAATACCAATAAAGTTAATTGATTTTATCAGTAAATCAAGTGCCATTTGAAAGCTTACTTTTCCCTCTGTCCTATTATATTATAATATATATTTTGTATATATACAGCGCAATGCTCTGTGACTACAATAATGTGTATATACTATATGCTCCTAATTAGATAAGACTTAAAACCTAATAGTTGTTATATGACAGGCCTGTACCACTGAAAGAATGTGAGCAATATCTTAAAAAAGGTAATATGGACTAAAAATTTTCAGAATAAGCATCCCCACAACACTCCGCTCAATAAATCATTCAACTCATCTTCAGTTCAGTGTAGCTTAACGCTACACAATGTCCCTAAATGTGATCCTCTCTAAGTCCCTGACTCATTAATTTGCTGGGAAACAGCGTTAATGAAGCAGGATCCTATATTTGGTTTAATATCTCATTGAATTTCTGATTATATATTAATAACTCTTGTTGTTGTAAGGGATATTGACGTGCTAAAAAAGCAGAGAATGCAGAACGGCATAAATTAGATCAGAGTCCTATTATTTTAGGCTAGCAAACCATGAAGCGGCCTAAAGTACAGTAGTGTGGAGTTTAGTTTTGGAGCTTTTAAGCACCAGCTTCTGTTCATTCCATGGATATTAGGTTCTTTTTGTATCTGTATGGCAGCCTACTCTTCTCCTAAACCCAAAACCATATTATGGGATTACAATATAAAGATATGTTACAGCAATAACTTCAATCACACCATGACAGTGAAATTACCATGACCTGAAGTGATGTTGTTGAAAACAAACGCTAAGTAAAAACGTTATTTTGTATTTTAATATTATTAAATAATAAACAGGATTTATATAGCGCCACCATATTTTGCAGCGCTGTATATTAAATAGGGATGGCAAATGACAGATACAGACAGTGCCAAAGGAGGAGGACCCTGCCCAGAAGAGCTTACAATCTAAAAGGAGGGAGATATGGAATGGTGGGAAGTAGTGAGGGTTTAGGAGACAGAAGAAGACAGGTATGTGAGGTTGAAGCGTTGGGTTTTGAGGGCTCAATTAAATAAGCAGAAATTGGCGCAAGCCGAATAGAACGAGGAAGACCATTCCAGAGAGTCGGGGTAGCTTTAAAAAAGTCTTGGAGCCATGCATGTGATAAGGTTATGAATAAGGAAGCCATTTTTAGGTCATTGGAGGAGCGAAGAGAATAGCTAGGGAAGTATTTTATTACCATTTTTATGTATATACAACATATTAATATATTTTGGTCTGGTTGCATGGCATTACAGGCCAACTTTTTACTATAGTAATAAGGAGTAATAATAGATCCTGAATATTGCAGAGCGCCACACCAAGTAATGTGAAGCCATTGCAGCTTTATAATGTACCTCTAAGGGTTGAATCCATCACACCCTGGGTAACCATAGAAAGTGGGTGTAATGTTCAGAGGATTGGCGTTGTATCACTGAGCGGTGAATCTGTGTGGGATTGCGCCAAACATGGGGTCAGTACTGCAGTGGGAGCATATTTGTTTTTTAACTAACAAAGGGAACAAAATATTTACATTTTTTCAAGTAAAGATTTTGGGCTTTAAATGCAAGGTTAGGCAAGGTCCACATGCTAGCAACACGACACCCTCTTAGCCTGCACCCTGCTCATAGACTTTCCAGCACGCTCAGCAACAGTCAACGCACCAGCAGGCTGAAGAGGGACCGTCATGGGTCAAGGTTAACCACTCTGGTAACCCTTGCCACACACACCATCACAGGTAGACTGCCACCACGTGCTTAGACGGAAGCACGCACAGTTATCCTTGACAACCGCAGTTATGCTTCTGCTTCTTTAGTGTCACCCACTGCCACTCCAGACAGGGATGTCTCAGCAATCACAATGTTTATAGTAGCATTTCGGGTTTGCAAGTTACACTATTTCTACTTAGAGCATTCAGAGATTCAGCTTACACTTTTTATAATGTTTAATAAGTAAAAACATACAAAACAGTGCATAAATATATTATAGAAAAATAAAGACTAATCTAAGAACAATAACAGAACAATAGCAGAACTATAGCAACAGCACAAAAAAAAAGGGAAAACTGTGAAATAATACTTAGGTAGAGTTGGTTTGCCTTGGTCCAGATGGCTCTGTAAAGTCTAAGTTATTAGAAGTTAGAAGTCACTGGGCTCCCTGCAGTGCTCAATGTGTCAGCGCCGTTGTCCTTAGCAACAAGATGATGTCAGTGAGAGCTGTCTCTGCTAGCCTTACATGGATTTTTTTATGCCAACCACAGAGGTGGGAATAATACAACAATCCATTAACAGCGGGGTGGGGGCTGTCTGAGGGGCTGTGTCCACATGGGTTATGATGCTCTGTGGACACGTCCAAAATGCCCTTGTTCTAGCCATTATTAATATTTCACAAGTACAGGTTTTATGAACGTCCTGCTCACCATAATGATCCAACTACAAATCAGTCAACTACTACTTTATACAGAATGGTATTTTGGAAATGTTAAATAATAAATGGGTTTCAGAATAAATCTCAGAGTTCAATAAGGGGCCACTCTACGAGCATTATCGAGTTTTTATGACACCTGGAGACACAAAACTCCAACTTTTACAATGGGTGTTCTAACTATAGGGTCTGGACTGTATCTGTGGTAGGAAGAGAAGAAGAGGAGGGGGAGAAAGCCAGGCTTTTGAAGGGCAATCAGAGTTCATTTTAAAAACACAAAATTTTATTGTTCCAACAACATAGAATAAAAGATTAAGAGCTGTGTCTCTATAAATGAATCCTAGGCTAACATATAACCACTAGTTTCGCAGAAAGTAGCAATATGGTTTAGTATCATACTAGGTTAGCGATGGTGGTAAGGTGTCCCACCCGACACGTTTAGCCCAAATCCGGCTTCCTCAGGGGTATGGGGAGACCTTAGAATTTATAACAATATACAGTACTAATAATCCATATATGTGCATTGACTGAACGTTAAACTGATGTTTACAATGAATCAAAAAAGAAACCAAACAAGACTTACTTAGTATTATTGCTGGGGCTTTTTACCCCATTTAGAGCCTTATGATACCAAATAAGTGATTTTGATAGACCGATATCAATTTGGACTTAAAATGTTTTTAATGTTTGTAGGGGTCAAGGGTTGGAAGACGACAAAAAGGGTTTGAAAGAAAGTACATTGTTCTACCCAGGTGGTGTTATGGCATTTAATGAAAAAATCCATTTAGCTTCCAGGCGGAGTAGGATATTGTCCATATCCCCCCTCTGCGGTTGGGTGATACCCGTTCTAAGGCTGAAAACGATATGCTGTCAATATTGATGTTGTGGCAAATTCCTACATGATGACTGATTGGAGTCATAATTTTTCTGGTTTTTATTGTGTAGATGTGTTCGTAGATCCTTTTTCTGAAGGCTCTCTTGGTCTTGCCTACAAAGAAACGACCACAGACACATGAGATGAGATAGATAATGCCCGTAGATGAACAGTCTATATGTTGTTTTAGCCTATATCTGGTGGTGTTCGGCAAGTTGATGATTCTTTGTTCTTTGATCCAAGGTCATTTGTGACATTTTCCGCATTTAAACACCCCAGGTGGGGCTTGCCCTAGGTTGGGATCTGTGTTCATGTGGAAGTGGCTAAAGACCAAGGAATATTTCAGGGATACTGACTTCCTGTACCTTAGAAATTTTGCCGTGCGGGGGTCACCTAATAAGATAAGCCAATGTTTCGTTAGTACTTTACCTATGATGTTATGTTGATTATTGTAAGTAGTGGTAATTCTCACTGTCTCATCCGAAAGTGGGGGGTTACCAATGGCAATGAGATATCCCCGTTTTTGGGTTTTCGCTCTATAGTGGGACCTCTTTAATATTTTTTTGCTGTATCCTCTTAGGATCAGACTGTCTCTCAGTGCTTTGGCTTCTTTCTCGAAGTCCTTGTCATCTGTACAATTTCTCCTGAGTCGCAGATATTGGCTAAGTGGTATGCTTCTTTTGGGAGGTGCGGGATACGCACTGGAGGTGTGCAAGATTGTATTTCCTGCTATCTGTTTCCTATACAGTGTTGTATTAATTGCCCCTGCTTTTGTTTTCCTTATCATCGTGTCTAAGAATAGTACTTCTTGCTTATGGTAGTACATTGTGAAGGAAGGATTGTCATCATTATGTTGAATTTCTTAAAAGAATTCCTTGAATGATATCTATGTGCCTGTCCAGATGATGAAGATATCATCAATGTACCTCTTCCAGCAATATATGAATTTCTTGTATTTAAAAAGATTGGGCTTGGTGAAGAGGTTCGCTTCCCAATTTCCCAGATAGAGATTCACATGTGTCGGGGCACATATTGTGCCCATAGAAATGCCTTGGACTTGTAGAAAATGTTGGTAGTGGAAGGTGAAGATGTTTTTCATTAATATATATTGTGAAAGGGATCCAATGAAGGTGTTGAAGGCTTGGTTTGATGGGAAATTGCGATGTAATTTCTCCTGTATTATTGTTAGGCCTCTTGAGTGCGGAATGCTGCAGTAGAGTGCCTTCACGTCAGTAGTGACGAGGCGAGCCTCAATGTAAGTCTAAGGAGTTCCAAAATATCCTTAAGGAATGATGGTAGATTCGTTACTAAGGGTCTCAGGTAGGCATCTACTATTTCACTTGCGTTTGAGGCTATTGATCCCATTCCTGAAATTTTGGGGCATCCTGATGGAATGGTGAGGTTTTTGTGGACTTTTGGCAGTAAAATGTGGGAATAGTAAGTTTTTATTATTTTCATGTTAATGTCTATTGTTCCTGTTCTAGGGTTTATATGTTAGCCTAGGATTCATTTATACACCGCTCTTGATCTTTTAAATTATGTTGTTGGAATAATAAAAGTTTGTGTTTTTAAATTTAACTCTGGTTGCCCTTCAAAAGCCTGGCTTTCCCTCCCTCCTCTTCTTCTCTTCCTCCCACAGATAAATGATATGTAATCACAGGCTGGGCAAATAGCAGTCCACTCCTCTTTGATTATCAATTGGGGCTTTTCTTTCAGGTGGAACAAACTAACAAACTATAGGGTCTTAAGGATGTTGGTTGTCAGATCAAGAAATATCTAATAAGGGGAAATTTATGACCCTGGTCTGTTAGAGAGACAATTTCCAACAAAGACATTTTAAAGGAAGACAATTTGTTATATTTAAAGGGAACTAATATCACTCTAATAACCTAATTTGCCTTCATAGACCTATTACAGTGTTTTCATCAGATGAACATAAAGGAAAAAAGAAAATGAATGCAGCCAGCACCATCTAAGCAGTAGTAGGTTGCAATAAAATACACTTTTGTTCTTTTGTTTAGATTCACTTAAAAAAAATGCTGTGTATTGAATGGGGCTATTAGTATAGTTAAAAGTATTGATATATTGGTATTGTTCATTTTCAAACTCCAGACAGCCTTGAATTTTAATGCATGCTGAAAATCTCATAAATCTGTGGGAGGAATATTTTGTTTTCTTTAGCTAGTGCATTGGGGTTGTTAGTAACTGGAATAAAACATGTATTGTTTTAAAAAGCCTTTTTAATGAATGAAATTGTTGAATGTTTATATTTGAGGGCTTTTTTTCTGAAAACATTTCTGTTCAGAATGTGTACAGCAGTTCTGTAAAAAAAAAAAAAGAAAAAAAAAAAAAGAAAAGAGAGATATTTGCAATATTTAACCCTTTTGGTGCCAACTTTATGTACCGGGCATCATAGCATTGAATGGGTTAATAATAATCTGAAGGCTCTGGGTTTTGTACAGGTGATCTAGGAAGCTGTAATGCAGCCTAATCAATCTACAAGTGCGGAATTAGCCAAAAGTGACTAATCTGTAGCGTAAAAGTGCAAGGAATATTTAGGGTCCCATAATGCCTTCTTTTAGAGAATATGTCACTCCATAATGCTTACACATGGGGGACTTTTAGCTTCTTTGTGATAGTAAAAGAAGGAAAAAAAGAAAGAAATATTAGGTCAGGTTAAAAACACATAATGCAAAAATAGGATTTTAAGAGCACCTGCTCCTATACATGTCCCTTAACATATGCTCACCTACGGCATAGTAAATTTATAAAAGGCAATATGTAAAGCTGTGCATGCCGGAGTGAAAGGAATTATTCTAATTTGTGGTTATCTCCAAACTGTTGAGCTATAAAGATTTTAAAGCTTCATCTGTGGTCATATTTTGTCATCATTTTGCAGACATTTTGACTTGATATTTGGTCTTTATTTATTTAAGACAATATAATTGTTTGCATCTCATTTACTCAAAATTAGAAGTTTGATAAACAGCTGTAAAAAGTTGGTGAGAGGTAACAATTTGCAGCTATCATATTCTGCAGGGCCTCTGCTTTCAGATATAATTTACCATTCAAGGGTTTCAGTAATCTTAAGGCCAATAATGTACATTTTGCAAAAGCGGAAGAAGGGTTAAAGCAACTCAAATTTCCACCATTAGCTTACATGGCTGATGCTATATTGCAGTATTATTTTACAGCATAACTGCAGTAATAAAAATTTCTTCCTGTTTTGTAACCTGGCCTTCATTGTGGCTGACCTAGAAGAACACGACCTTGCTGCCTGTAAGACCTCTCCCATAAAAGATGAGCCTGTTTAGCATTTGATATTCTGTTTCTTTTATTCCTGCCATATGTCATGCTAACTTTTATTGTTACAATACCCACATATGACCTTTGTTTCATCACCATGGAGATTAGACCCCTTAGCTGGAGACAGAACAAAAAGTTCTACTTCAAGTGCCAGTTAGAACTAATGCCATCTTCTGTACAGTGTACTGCTTTGTGCTCGGTAAATGCTTTCTTCATGACAGTTATTATTCTTTTAATTCCTTTTGCATGACGTTTGAGGTTTCCAGCTGCCTTCAAGAATTTTCCACTGGCAATCCAGAATGTTAAGGTTAACCTCAGGGTAAAATAAAAAAAAAATCATATTTGGTGTGGTCTGACTTGAACATTAAAGTACAGGTAGTCCCCAGGTTACATACGAGATAAGGACTGTAGGTTTGTTCTTAAGTTGAATTTGTTTGTAAGTCGGAACAGGCACATTATTTTAATATATGCTTTTAGGACAGATGTTTGTCTCAACATAATATTAGGCAGTGAGGTGTCAGTTACTGTATAAAATCCTCACTGTGAGTTAACTTCTGGAGCAAGTTGTGCTTTGATATGCAAAAAAGAAACAGCTCCAGAGTTTGTCTTGGTCATTGGAGTTACAAGATGTTGCAGAAAAGCTCAGCTCTTAAGATCACCCACAACCTCAGCTGTGTTTAGCAAAAGTTTTCTTCTGCAGGTCATGCAAACCGCCCCTTCCCCCACATCAAGCCTCTGTCCTGCACACAAGCAAGCAGGGAATCCCCCGTTCGTATCTAGGAGTCATCTGTATGTCGAATGTCCTTAACTTGGGGACTACTTGTATATGTAAAACTTGTTTTTCAATATTTCATTAGTGCATTCCTGTGTCATTATTAAGTGCTTCAAGAACAAATACCCAGTAATCCCACCAGTGCCCTTCCCTTTCTGAATCTTTTTGGCAATATTATGCACTGGAGAAGATCTGTGCTGGTAAATGTGCTCCATATATGGTGGCATGGAAAGTCTGGTTAGTCTTTGTGGGGTCTTTAGAATTTCCGAACATTGAATTACGTTTTTTCTTTTTTTCTCATGTTCTTAGGTTTTTCAAGCCCCCCCTTGGTGGACACCTTTCGTTCTGTTTTTTCTTCTCTTCTTTTCTTGTCTCATCTCTTTTCTCTTCTTTACTCTTCTCTAGTCTTTTCTCATCTCAACTTGTCTCTTTTTTCTTCTCTTTTCTTGTCTCTTGTTCTTTCTCTTCTCGTCCCTCCTCTCCTTTTCTTGTCTTTTCTCGTCTCTTGTCCCTTCGCTTCTCATCTTGTCGCACTTACCTCTACTTCGCTAAAGCGCAGGCTCCTCTCTCCTGTACATGCAGGCAGTTCTGACCTTGGGCATACCTGCTCTTCCAAAATTTATCAGTTTCACCCATCCCACCGGCCAATAAGGAAATAGCCTCGTAACCATTCCTGAATATTTAGCTGGTTTAGACACAGCACTCAGCATTCGTGCTGCGTGTCTCCACTAGTGCAGAGCTCCTTAGCTCTGCTGAGCGTTTCCTGTACACCTGTAGGTTAATTCAGTGCTTCCCCTGTCCAGCTCCTGTGTTAACCCCTTTTTGCCCAGTCTGTTGTTCCCAGTCAATTCTCTTGTGCTATTCCAGTGTTCCTCTCTGTCTGTGGCTATCCCCATGTCACCTGTGCTTCCTGATCCCTAGTATTTCACCCCTGGCTTGTGACCTGGCCTCTCTTGCTTGCTGCCTGCCTCGACTTCCACCTTCCTTGACAATTCTTCTGCTTAGTGATTTGGTAGTAACCAGCAGGGCAACATTCTCACCACTAGAGTCTCTGGAGAAGATCTGGTTACTGCTCAGACTCTGCGCCTCGGCCCTTCCCAGGGCTCACACCACATTTCTGTGCGAGCCGTAGTGCCCCCTAGTGGCCATGTCTCCTCAGGCATCACACAACTATTCTCTTTTCAATGTTTTCTCTTCTCTTCACCTCTCATATTTTATTTTTTCCTCTTGTCCCTCCTCTTTTCCCCTTTTCTCTTTTCCTTTCTCACGCTTACCTTTCTTTTTCTTTTTAATTTGCTCTTTATTTTACGGATGTGAGTCAAGTTCTTTAGCTGAGTATTGTTGTTTGGGATATGGCTTTGTACTATAATGTATACCAGTTAGGTTAATGTATTAACCTACAGCCAGATAATTCACTTCACTATCCTTTAGTAGTGTATCAGCCCCAATATGTTTCACTGCTGCACTGTGTGTGACCACATGGTGGTGCTAGAGGTCTGTTCTTCATCTTAATATTCTGCACTGATCCATTAAGCTTTAAACATTTGTTTTATGTAAAGAAATACATCTTAATCGCTCCCAGTTTTACTTAAGCATATCTTACCGCAGACTCAAATGATTCCATTTCTTCAAGAAATTAATCTTGCCAGTGTTAAAAAATCTTCTATGCAACGGCGGTTCCCAGCACCAAGGGGACTGGGTCACACTGGTAACATAGGTCAGTAAAGTACAATCCTTCATACCAGTTCATCTAATGTAGCTGGAGGCTGCCAGCCATCCAGTACACAGGAGACACTTGTGAACTCTGGAAAATCAATGTAGAGATTAATATATAATAAGACACCTGTGACCTGCAGACCAAAATAGTACAACTAAAATAATCCATAGGTGTAATGTATAGAAAATTATTGTGCAAGGAAAGGTATCTTTGGGTATTTAATCTAATCTTCCACAGTGAAAGTGAATGGAACATCCTATGTACTGTAAACCCAAACCTCCTTTGTTTTATTTTACTTTGTAGTTATCAGTCTTTTAGGTCATCTGTTGGTCTGAATAAATGCATTGCCTAAATTGTATATATAATCAAAACGTTTTTTTTTTAATTTTTAGATAGATCTGTTAAGAGGCAACAACCTCTTTGATGCTGTTTGTGTACCAATCGGGAAATTTATCTTTATCCCCTGTTCCAGAGGAAGGTAAAGAAAATCTCCCAATGTGAGGAGAATCACGCTATGTTTAAATGGGTGGTTATACATATATATATATAAGTTGTACAAGAATAGGAAAAAGCCCCTATCTTTACCATAGATATAAAGCCATGTCCCAAGAATCAATAGGTAAATACATTTTTTGAACAAGAGAGTTCCAAAACGGGACTTTTTAAGGGCTGTACAGTTAAAAACAATACTTTTATTTATGTAACACAATACATCTAAACATAAGAACACAATTATATTAAAACCACAAAACATATCACAAGTTCACAAAGAGAGCTACAGTATCACATATAAAATTACATTCTCCCTAAAACCGTCTCCATCAAGGGTATTGATTTAGTACAGAAAGGAAGAGAAATGTATCCTTCATTCGACACGTTTCGCAGCACTCAGGCTGCCTCTTCAGGAATGAGAGCATTCGGAATCAGTGAACAAATCTGAATGAAATATACAAACATCATATAAGCAAATAATTACCAAACAACATCCATAAAATAGTGTTAATACATATAAACTTCATATAAATGTCATACACAAGACAATGAGAAAAACTCACTATACATCCCCTGATGGTAGAAGACATTGGTTGTGACGACTGCACGCAACATCCATAAGGAAGCGAACTTCAGTTACCCAGTTCCACCACTGGACCTTAATGTTATATGAATGATATATAAATATATATTATATATATATAGATCTATATATATATATGTATTCAGAGCTTTTGGGCAGTTCAGTACTGTTTTAAATCAATAAACAGTACTGAACCACCTAAAGGCTCAGAATATCAATAAATGAATGGGAGCAATTGAAATCCTTATTATTGCAGGTGGTGGCGTTTGAGGTGGTGCAATTGTAGAAGCTTCTGAAGCTTTACAGAAGGTTCACCCAGCATGCAGTCTGCTGCTGAAACATTTTCATAGACTTTAAAAGGTGCACTTTCAATTGCATTAACAAACACTTGCATCCAAAACTAAAAATCATACGTTTGAATGCACTGCCATGGTAATGAATAAGTTCTTTATATACAGTAGATATTCATGCATCAAAATATGAACAATACACATCAGTCCCTGGGAAAGATGTAAACTACCACCATTTAAAACAATGGCTTAACTGCTTTATATACACTGATGCCTATTTATGTCTGTTCACACCTGTGCATTGTGGGATTTCATGTGTCCCTGTATATGTTACCACATGCATATTAACGTATGTTGCATGCATTGATATGCTGCCACATATAACACAAGGTGAAAAACAATCGAGCCTGTTTAATTTTTTGCTTGTGAAATTCTTCTCTCACAAACTCAACAAACAATAACAGGCCAGCAATTTGTGACATCCGACCTTCTCTCTCCCATCACTTGTGTTCAGTAAAGCATAGAAATTAGTCCTGCACACATGCATTCCTAAAAGCTCTTCTAAATGACTAACGGGATGTGGCCTAAACATTATGGGTATTTAAATCTGAAACAATCTGAAAGATTCCTGTGCCACAATACTTACCTTCAATTTAGAGCTGTCCACCACAAAAGTTTTCTTCCACTACTAGATTTTATCACTTTTCCAGATTGAGTGAAATATTGCTCATTGCACTTCCCCTTAACCCAAGCAGAATGGATAGTTTGAAGAGAACCACCTATCCAGGGATCTGAGTTTTACTGCACTGTTAGTTTGGGAATGTTTTTTAATATTGCAGTATGAAGCCACCCAGATCCTCTGAAGGAGAAGAAAATGTGTGGAACTTGGGAAGGGAATAGGTAAACAGCTGTACTTCTACTTTAATATTTATTAGAGACCCTATGATTTAAATCAATCGTATCTTTCTAGACAAATCCGTAACCATTATTGGTAAGCTTATTTTAGTTTTTTATAAAAAATAATTCTTTCAGTTATTCCAAATAATCTGATAAAGGATGAGTTACTTGTATAACACCATTTTGTTGAAATAATTTCTGGCTGGGATTTTAAATCTTGTCTTCATCCTGAATACGTTGAAGAGGTTGAGTTCTGAAGTTTAAAATGTATGTACAAGCAAAACTTTTTGTCGTAGTTTTGATTAGCAAAGGGGAGGGTGGAAACCCATCCAGGTTCTTCTTTTTGCTCTGTGTATTGTGACATTTTGCTTTATTTCCTGTCCTAGAGACCTAAAAGAAAGTTAGTAGAAATCTCCAAAAATAAGGAAATTTCCTCTGTCTGATAGGTGCACCCAAAGCAAGTGTCTTCATTAGGAGATTTCTTCTAACTTTAAAATTGTCTTATTTTTTTTCTCTCTCCTTTAAGACAGCTCAACTTCCCCAAACTTCGGTGACAATACAAAAAGAGGGGTCAATCTTTCCAATGGGGACACAGACAATCCTTTTCTAGTCTATCCAAAACATGAATAAAGTAATGTGTCATAATACTATTTTTATTTTTACAGTTGACTGTGGAAGATTTGTCTTTCTGGTAGTGTACAGGTATATGTTTTTCTTTTTTGGGTCGTGTAAGTTTTTTTTTATTGTAACCAAATATAAGCTATTGTGAAATTGCTACATTGTATCTCATTGTATCTCTGGTGGTTTACACAGACATGATTAAGTGATTTAAAGTGTATTTCTAGCCAGGTAATTTAGTTGTGGATAAATGGGAAATTATTAGAAGCTATGTCAGTTTTTGTTGTTTCTGTGTCACATTTGACTTTCTTATAGTATTGTTACTATTATTATATAGCACTATAAGCATGTTACCATATAGTATTATTATTGTATAGTTACCATTGTTGATAAAGAACAAAGTGGCTGAAATTCCATATTGTGTATACTTGTTCCAAGGACAACTGTTTGAGATGAGGTTTCCCTTCAATTTACAGTATTTCCTGTTGAGTCTGTAGTACAGCAGGCAAGGCAGATAGTAAAGAAAAACCCTTCTTGTTATTAACTGTTGGTTACCTACAGTTTATTCTGAATAACTGAACATGAGACTTTTAAGTAAAAGTAATGCATTGTTTGAGTAAGTCATTCAGCTTTCTTTCTTTTTCTATAGAAGTTTGGAGATGATTTTGCTGTCCTGCAGTTTCCCGTTTTATGCCCTGGCTGTGACTCTGAACAGGTATGATTGAACTTACCGTACATATCGGCGGAGCTCTTCCCAGAATAGACCTTAATAGACCTTGATGAACCAAGAATGTATTTCACTACAGCTGCAAAGAGGTCATTAGCATGCAATTTAGCACATGATTAAAACCCAGTTAACCTTATTGCTAGAGACAAGCGACCTTTCACAGATACATAAAGTCATCAGGATGGCTTTTATCTGATTTATCCTGGGATTTATACTGAGATTTTATTGTAATTTTCAAAAGTACTGCTGTAACGCTGGAATTTTAAAACCATATATGTTTTTTTATAGAAAACTTTTTCTAAAAGTAATACAAGGGACTATTTTAGGACAGCAATCATAGGCCAGCTCAAGAAATTCAACTATTAGTGACCCGATAGTCAGAAAGTTCTTTCCGGAGTCATTTTGCTTTGTGTGCTTTCTGTTTAAAGGGAAATTGTAAAAGTAGTTTGATGCAATTTAAAGCAGTTTGATGCAATTTCAGAAAACTTCTCATATAAGTTGATGAAAATGGATAATTTTGAAAGTTGCATCTTTCCTTGGAAACAGTTGGATTGACACGCTTGAAAGTATGTTCCACTGAGTCTAATATAGTGGGTACATGGTATTTATGAATACATTTATATAGCACTTTCATTTTCTGTAGTGCTTACAAAGTACACTGAATAATTCTTGTCTTGAACTCTCCCTCAAAGAGGCTTCCATTCTAACGCCCCTATCACAGTTTTGGACCAATTTTACTTCTATTATGTTTTCGGGATGTATGAGGATACTGGAGTGACTGGAAGTAATAAATACAAGCATGGAAGAACATAAAAACTGCATGTAGAAGAAGTTCAGAGTGGGGATCAAACCTGGGACTTTAGCTCTACAAGGTAAGAGGGGCTGGCCACTGTTTCACTGTGATGCCCTGTTATCTACCTAAAGAAGACATTACGCCATATTGTGCTGCTGATTTACATTTCCGGCAGCAAATGTATAATATGTTATAAGTCGTAATTCTCTATAACATTTTGTGCTCAATGCAGATCTTCCTGTCTAGAATAAGTTTAGTGTTTTAACATATTATACAGACATAAGATTGGAATAGGGGTGATACTTGGGTCCTAATTGATTAGTAAAAAAACCACAGAAAATTTGCCTCTTTCTTGGTGTTTGATTTACTAAAGTAAATTAGCTGCTCACTTATCAAGGTGAATTAAAACCTTATTTCACTTAGCTTAGTGAATGTGGTGAAAACCCAGTCCCACGCCATGTGAAAAGTCTATCATGATGTTGGCCGCACTGATGAGAGTGTTTCTTACTGGCTCCGGCAGAAATGAGTTTGGTGCCTCACATTTGTCTATGGTTTAGTTCAAGGAAAAGATGGCTACCACAAACCGTCATAATGCTAAGTCTACATAACCTCTTTTTTGTTTTGTTTTTTTGTAGCCTAACTTTGTCAGGATATATACATATTGAAATATGTTGGCAGATCCACTTATTATTATTAATATTATTATTAATAATAATAATAATAATAATAATAATAATAATAATATTAAACAGGATTTATATAGCACCAACATATTATGCAGTAAAACTGGAGGAGGAGAGGACCCTGCCTTTTGGCTTAATCTTTAAACATATGCTGCATATTTATAAATGCTGCTGACCTCTACGCAAGTGTTCACAACTAAATAAGACAAATGGGTAGCATAATTTGTGGGGACACTGCAGGATTTATATGGGTCTTAATTATTTGCAAACCTTATTCCTTCACTATTGTATTTACTATTGATATTCCATAATGGGTTGTGCAAACAACCTTGAGAGCATTGATATTAGTAATTACATCTGTGAAGAAACACGTTTGGGAATGCTGCAAGCTGTACTTAACATCAAATCCCCATTATCCTTCATGCTGCACATGGAGTCATACAACTGCTTTATTTATATCTTTTGTTCTTGCTAGTTCATCATGACCTCTGCAGTGGTTGCACACCATTATGTATGCGTAAGTTTCAAAGACCTAAATTTAATTCCGATTGTTAAGTTGCAATATATAGGGTGACCCATGCTGTGGCCACATTTATATATTAGTTATAATCAAGTTAGGGATTATTCACAATTTCTAATTACAAACATAGTTTTCACTCAATTAATGCAAAGAAACTTGACATTTTGGAGAATGTTTATATGCAATTTACCTTTTTTATCATACAATGATAAATTGTGTTTATGATACCCATGGTTAAAGTTAGATAATATAGACTGCTTTGGTGATAATCATACAGGGTTAGGACATCAGGTAAAGATCTTTGGGTTGATATATAAATCTATAAACCAGGAAATGTTGGGTTATTGCTTTTTGTGATATACCTAGGTTAGCTTCTATGTACTCTGGGATTTGGTTAGGGAAGGGCAAAGTGGAAAATTATTAATGATCTTCATATTCCTAAGGGGCTTTTAGAACTTTCCCACACCTCCCTCATTTATGTAAGCTGTTTTCTTTGGAGAGCAGAGTTTTGTAGGCCTAAGCAGTCAGTTAACAAAAACATAACTTTGGGAATTAGTTATTTCCCAGAGAATGCAGGGCTTGTTTGAAGCTCCTTTAGTTAGGAGAAATAGATTTTTTTCCTCAGTAATATTTACCCCTAGCCCCCCCCCCTTCTTTGCTTAATTCTACAATCTCTTTAAAATAGATATACTCACCTTCCTCCTGCCTGCCTTCACCTTAGTGAAGTCATCTTCCTTTCAATAAGATCCAGGAAATATAGAGTTCTCTGAATCTAAGATGCTCCCAGCTCTGTTCTGAAGCATTCCCCGGGATCTTGTTGGAGGATGATGGCATCCATTGGGCACATAAGCTGAAGTAAAGGTGAATATAATATTTTTTTCCCCCACATGTTTTTTATAAGTAAATTTACATCATTTTTGCAGGGGAGAGGGCCAGCAAAAGTAATCACTTATCTTTGCATGCAGTGCAAGTTTCACATTAAGCAGTGTGACATTGTAGGAACAAACTAGATATAATTTGCAGCTCCTTTAAACTGAGAAGTGCCAGTTAAAGTGGCCTGACCTTCTTATAAGGATGCTCTTGGGAATCTCTCCTAACAGCTGAACTAAGATGCTCCAATTATAGGATGACCCAGGGCATACCCAGAAAACACTGGCAGGATTTTATTTTTCAGTTTGTTTGGAATCCCCTAGGAAATGCTAAGACCATGGCTGGGCAAAAAGATGACTGGACCAGCTCACTCTGTCTTCGCCATGTCCCAAGCAGGATTTAGTGAAATGTACTGCTTAACTAAAAGGAATATCCTTCAGTATATTTCACATAACAATTTAATGCACATAATAACATTTTGACACATTAGGTGTTGGATCGGTGTATCTAAACATGTTGTAAACTTGTCATCCAGCATCTTTCCAACTTAATACAGGATTCTGGTTTCCAAAAAATCTTGCAAGAAGAATTAAAGCAGAATTAAACTTACCGTCCAATAAAGATATCTCTCAGATAATTCAAATCAATCCCCCTTTCTGTTCACTTCCTTTTCTCTTACTGATGTCAGCTTGGGCATTCCCACAATCCGTGGCATTGGTGGATGAGCAGAGCTGGAATTCTTGCTCTACCTTGCTTTTTCCTCTGTGTAACTTGCAAGGCTACTTATTGCCATGCATGCACAAGATATGAGATCGGCATCAGCAATGGACCCCAGTATGGAAGTGGACACTGGAATCATACCAGGTTGGTGCACCCTCAAGTTTTTAACAGTGTAGGTAAGCTTTTCTTTAGACCTTGGCTTTTGAGCACCCTGTTAGGAATATCTAGATTCCTTTTTCTAGGTCAACTGGTTGGGTTTAAAACTACTTTAGGTTGGTAGTGGAGGCAGTTCTGGAAATTCACCTTTAGACAACCCATTCTTTTTCCCTAGACATGTGGTGCCCAACAATGACACAAGGTAAGGCTTTTTGGAAATTTTGTGGTTTCTATGGCAACAATATTCTGCTGAGAGAAGGGAGCAGCCGGCAAAGATCTCACATTAATTGACATATACACCTTACTATCAAGTTTACGAGAATAAAGAACCCTTTCTGTAATTGCTATTTTATCTTGCTTAACACGAAAGACGGTTCTGCTGAATCACTTGCAGCTCGGCTTGGCTTACTGTCAAGTTATCTGGTGTGTATAAAAAAATAACCATTTTATTAAAAAAAATTCTGGTATATTTATTTAGGTTTTGTAGAATCTACCAAGCCAATTAGAAATGAACCTGTTGCCAATTTTGAAAGAAATTTAATATAGATTACTAAGCATGATCCACAGCATGGGAACCACCACACCTCTCTTTGTCTTTTCACTCTGGTCTGCCTTCTTGAGCAAACCCAACTTTCAGCTCTAACAAAAATGTTGTATATACACACACACTTTTATTTCTTCTTTCCTCTAACTAGCACAGTCATGTCATGGCAGCTTCCTCTCTGTCCTCCAGCAGTGTTGTGGGGTCTGCGTTCTTCTAGGACTGAGTGGCGTTCATGTAATAAAGTTACTGATGTTCCCTTGTGTGGAACTTGCCTGCATGAGAAATTCTTCCAGTAACACCAGAAACTCTATCTTTTATAATTAGAAATGTGTTGTTTATTTGCAGTTATTATTTTGCCTAGCCTGACATGATGTCATCAGTTTGCTGCATGCAGCAGGTTGAATTTCCTCAGTCTCCTGCAATGAAAGCTGCAATATTTTAACTTCGTAGCAAGTAGCATGGTGAGAGGTTGCAACAAGAGTTGTTCTATGTTGGACTTTTATAAATGCAACCAAAAACTGCACAGGCATCAGGATTTGCTCGATTCACCTAAATGTAGTAGATCATCAAAATGTCATATTTATTCAGTGGAAAATCGGACAAGCTTTGCTGTTAAATATCTGACAGTGTGAAAAAAAAGAAAAAATGTAATGCGCTTTTCTGCATTAAAGCTGATAGATAAAACACATTTTTTTCCATTCATTGTATTCGTTAACGCTGTGATTTACACAGCTTTTGACCTTGACTTGCTCCAAACAATAAAGAATGGTAAGAAAATATTGATTTAACAATGAATGTTGTTTGAGTAAAGCCGCTTTATCCTTTGCCCCGTCATTGTTTTATTTTGTTTTTATTTTCTTTACTCTATGAAGCCTGTTCTGTGCTTTTTTTCTTATGAAGAAAAGGCATAATCTGTGAAGGTCGAGACCCTTTTAAGTCTCTGAAGCACATTGCGCCATTGTCTTATGTGCCTATGAAATTCATGATTACAGCAAGTATAATCCTCACATCCTTCTCTGTATGTAGCGTTAGAAATGGAATTCTATATACAAGCAGTGCTGTCATTTTATCCTGCTCTGTGTAAACTGTCAGATTCAGATCATCTAGCCTCATTAAACTACACAATCTTCCTAAACAAAACACAACCAGCTACACACTTTTCAAGGAATGCCATCCATTGACCCTACTGCCATCCCTTCTAACTAATTGCCTGAGCAGATTTTAAAAAACACTTAAACTAAACCAGCCAACTTTGCATTGGCTTCTATTTCATGTCAGAATTAAATTCAAATTACTGTGCTTTGCCTTGAAATCTCCCCACAGCTCTTATCTCACTTATCTTTCTGCCCTGATAGAAAAATACCCCCCTAGCCGCTCTTTTTGCTCCTCCAATGACCTACTAATGACTTCCTCACTCAGAACCTCATCACACGCACAGCTCCAAGACTTTTCTAGGGCTGCCCGAACTCTCCGAAACTCTCCTTCTTGTCCTATTCGGCTTGTTTCTACTTTCAACATTTAAGAGTTCCTAAAAGCCATCTCTTCAAACTTATCTTCTTCTGTTTCCTAAACCCTGACTTATATTGTGTTCAACTTCCCCCACCTCTTAGATTGTAAGCTCTTCTGGGCAGGGTCCTCTCCTCCTCCTGTGTCACTGTCTGTATCTGTCTGTCATTTGCATTCCCCTATTTAAATGTACTGTTCTGCCTTATATGTTGGTGCTATAAAAATACAGCTTAATAATATTAATAATCACATGATAAGCCAAGCTCCGAGCCTTCTTCCTCCTGGACGGCAGAGTGTACGGGTCCTCCTGGTGCCAATTCCATTAACCGAGTATTTGGACACCTCCATTGGCTGTAATTTGGTGGGCTTCCCGCAGAGTCCTGAGGATTTCCAGTGGTGGCATGTTGACTGCAAGTCCACTCTGTACCAGGCCTGGTCTGTGGACATAGAATTTTCACTCTTGGAAGAGGTACCAAAAGGTTCATGTAATAGTGTAATGGTTTTGTTTTATTTAATATGAGGAGGGTTTACAGGGGATGGGCTTTACTTCACACCAAGTGTTTTTCTGCAAGGAGGTTAGGTAATAATTATCTTTTAGCAAAACTAAATCTACTTGTAATCTACTGTATAAAATCCTTACAAAAACATGGCAATGTTTAGTTTTTGCAGTGTTTAAATCTACATTCTGGCTACTGGCACAAGCACACAGTATTCCACACACAGAACATGCCACTGGTGATAATATCGAAGTTACCAGTGTGGCTATGTCAGTTTTCTGATCGTTTATTCCCTGAAATGGCTGGAGCCTTAGTGATCACTTGTTCAGTACCATGAAATATGTGGAGGATATGTCCCCTCATTTCCTGCCAGTTTTCAGTACAGTAGAGCCATGGACACTTGTTTTGGTTTTAGGCCAAGGTTTCTTAGTTTAAAGGTTATCTGAACCCAAGCACAAAACTCTATTGCAACTTACCGTGGATTTTATATGGTGGCTATACTTGTTTTTCTTTTGCATACACTATCATTTTACCTGTATCTTCTAACATTGCAATGATCTCTTATGCTAGCTATGGATATGAGAGGACAATCATAAGTCTATCACAGTAGCCATCTTGCCATTAGAGCCTGTGTTGCCAGGCTTTAGGTTTTTCCTGATGGTGTAAATTTGAAACACTTTAGGATCAAATATAATTGATTCACTAGTGCATTTGACTTGCAGTTGACTTTCTTCAGACCTGCATTTGACTCATTTTAAGCCCATTTAAAGTGATCAAAAGCTTATTGGCATGCCCTAATTTAGATCAAACAGTTGTAGAGTTCAGGGATGTCTGGAAAGTTCATGTTTCATTCTGTGCAGAAGAGTATGAAGCAGTTTATTAGACAAGAAGCCTTAATATTTGTTGGCACTATTGCAATGGGCCTAATTTATTAAAACACACTAAGGCTGGAGAAGATACACTTTCATCAGTAAAGCTGGTTGATCCAGCAAACCTGGAATGTATCTGGCCCAGGATTGAAAATATTTGCTAACAAATAGCAATTGACTAAGAAATCCAGGTTCACTGATTAAAGTGTATCCTCTCCAACCTTGGAGAACTTTAATAAATTATTTTTAATATTATTACACAGTATTTATATAGCGCCATCATATTATGCAACGCAGTACATGTCGTGTCACTAATTGTCCCTCAAAGAGCTCTCAATCTAATGTCCCTACTAAAGTCATATGTCATTATTGTGGTCTAAGGTCAGTTTTTAGGGGGAAGCCAATTAACCTAACTGCATGTTTTTGGGATGTGGGAGGAAACCGGGGTACTCACGCAGACATGGGGAGAACCTGCAAACTCCATGCAGATAATATCCTGGCTGGGATTCGAACCTAGGACCTAGCGCTGCAAAAGGCCGGTGTGCTAACCATTAAGCCACCATGCTGGCCCCTGGTGATAAATCAGGGCCATTGTGTTTTATAGTATTTGTGGACAGAAATCATGACCTAGAAAAATCTAAAGCTCTGTATACTCCCTTCTGAATTCTGCCATCATCATAGACTGTCCACCTTCAGCTGGGTTGCTTGTATTTCATGCGTGACCCCAACATTCTGTTTGAGGACTAGGTAAGGTTTTTGATGTTTGGTATAGAAACCCTGCAGTTCTGTGTAACACCTTTGTTGACATTTTCATATATTTAACTTCATGAAGACCGCCTGCTCCACCATATTTGGATTCCAGAAAGTATTTAATCACAGTTATATTTTGCTCCTTTTCTGTATTAATGGTTTTCAGCAAAAAGATCAAAACTCTAGCTGGTGGAATTAAGTTTGCACTGTTCATTTTATTTTAGTATTTCCCTTTTTTCTTTATTAATATTATTATTTCCCTGTTTTCACCCTTTTTATTCTTTGTTACATCTTTGTGCTTCTTACAGTTACATCCTACCTACATGCACTCTAGTTACAGCTGTGTGCCATTTCTCAAGTTTCCAGATGGTGACAGTTGGCCATGTAATTTCTAATGGAAGCCCATGTAACAAGGTGAGACAGGGAGGTAGCATTATGGAAAGATTATTAGGGATAACCCTAAATTCAAGGAAGATGTAAAAATAGCTCAGTTATCATTATAAAATTTTTTTGGTAATGCAAACCATGTAAGTACCAGAATTTGACATGCTATAAGACAAAATCATTTAAAGAAGTAGAGAGCAGAGTTTTTGATTTACAGGGTGGAGACCAGGAAGTGAAAATGAAACTGCACCAGTGGAAAATCAGGACTCTGCTGTGGGGCAGACCTGCATAAATCTCAGGACTGGATAAACAGAAAAAGAAATACCTTTGGTAGGTAAACAACTGTATTTCATCTGAATATTTATCTGTTTGCCTGGAGCTTAGCTTTAAAGAAAGCTGCAAATTGAAAAATACTGAAAATGGCTTTTTAAATCAAATTAACATACTAAAGTTTATATGAGACTTTAGTGATTGTGTTTACATCTACTTTAATAAATGTCTTTTGGTGAATAAAGCTTATTTGTGGAGCTGAAGTGGAATTATGCCTGTCAGTATATTGTGTGATTCTCGCCTTTAATATGAGGTTGGTTCCTTTTTCAGTAATTTTAAATTTCCAAGTAGCTAAGTCCTGGTTATTGCTGTATATATGTAGAATGTGATTTATTAAATCTAGAATTGTTCTTCCGTCAGCCTCTTTTATGCAGGAAGCCCCGAAGTGTCTGCGCTGTTTGCTCAGGTTAGTGGGAATAACAGTCCTTGGTTACATAATGTGCTGTTATACATCTTCCCAGCTGGCGGAGAAACTTGCTGGGGAATTTAATGTGTGTGTACTTTCTTTAATTTCTAATGCATAGCTGGTCCAGATCAATACTCCTGCATGGAGGATTATTCCAATTTTCTGCATTTTAATTGAACTTTACTAGTCAGAGATTGATCAGGTTCCCTGTTGAGAAGGCTACTTTATTGTATTTATTATACTCGATCATTAGAGATGAGTGAACTCGTTGCTTTTCCAGTCACTGAATTAACGTACATTGTAAGGTCAATAATTCCTTTTTCTCTCTTTCGCTTGATCTATAAAGTACTCATGTTTTCTGCACACATCCAAAGCACCCAATAGAATGGTGCCTATACATTTTCTTGAGCAGTCCTGGTAATCCAGGGTTCTGTCAAACATTGGGGTTCCTCCTGCGGTTACCTAAGCTGTGGCATACTGATCTGCCACCTACAATAACCACTAGTGGCAATTGCCAATTTTCCACTGATCACTTTCAAAATAATAGTAGTGAATACAACCACTAGTACAAGATGATACCACAATTTTCACCATCTGCATTTCTTTTCTGTTCTTATTTTCCATTTCAAGATTTTTACTGAGAATAATTTTCTCCTATACAGCAGGCGGGTGTTTAAACAAAATGATCTGTTCTAGGTGACGAATAGTCAAGGTGCGCCACATTTCGTTTTCCTTAAAACTTTATTCAACTTGCTGTTCATCTTAATGTACCCTGAACTGTAAGTAGATTCATTTTTAGCAATAAATCACAGAGACCTTGAAATTATTTCTAGCGTTTCTCTGATGTAAAAAAAAGTTTGAGAAAGGCTGCTCTAGAGGGTAAAGCATTTTATGGCAGACTTGTGTGGTGCCTCTAACCTCAGACTTGTTTCTGATGAATGTAAAAGGTACATTTTCATTCTGCAGAAAATTATGACAGTTTAATCAAATGGAATGTAAAAGTGTAGATTCTGAAAGCATATTAAATGTTTTAGTCATTTTTCTTTATTTATATGTTTCTTTTTTAGCATATTCTTTTACAAGTTGACCTTCCAGCATATTCTGTTTAAACTCTTTTCCTTCCATAGAGGACCCACACACAACTGTACCAAAAAAAGGCACGTATACTTACCATGCTTTGTTCTGCCCTGTGTCCATGTGAGTGGAGGTGGCCATCTTTCAGGCAGAGCTTTGTTTTTTTATGCCAATGCTTCTTTGAAAACTAGCAATCTGAGGACAGGTGGGGTAATAACAAAGAAGCTGCAGAAGAGGTGGAAGAAACACTGGTCCACGGAATTAATAAAACCAAAGCATGGAGATCCTTGCACTGCAGGTCGTTGGGTACAGTTTCCTTTTTAGCAAGGAGAATATTAAGCA
The DNA here is from genome assembly GCF_032062135.1 of Pyxicephalus adspersus. NCBI lineage: Eukaryota > Metazoa > Chordata > Amphibia > Anura > Pyxicephalidae > Pyxicephalus > Pyxicephalus adspersus. The sequence goes on from NC_092868.1 coordinate 58,822,364, forward strand.
GCATAGTAGTAATATCACCAAACCTCACTCCAAATTTAAAGAGATTAGCAGTCAGAGGCAGCAGTATTTCAGATAATTTTCAGATTTTCAGAATTTCAGATAATTGTACACTACAGCAATAAAGAAGTGTACTGCTTTTTTTTTGGAGTTTGAGGTAAAAAGGTAAATCTATCAAGATTCAGATTTTTAAATAGAAACCAACCTTCTCTTGTCAGCCACTCAGAATGGGAGTGACATTTTGGAGAAAGGCCAAAGAGAAAGGTACAGCCAAAGCTGATGTTTCAATTTTTACCACCTAACAACTTCTTAGATCTCCAGTGGTAAAAACTCTTTGTTGACTTCTAAAAGCTATATACTTAATGCAGTCATAAAAGAGGCTCCCCCATACTCCCTGGGATATATTCTTCTATTATGAGGCTGTACTGGGAGAAGTGAAAACATCCTAAAGTGGCCAGCAGGTCACTGAGTCCATCTCACCCAATCTACTCCTTATAATAACAGTTTATTTTGTGTAGACTTACTATAAAGGGCAATACTTACAATTGAGGCAAAGAATGAAGATGCACAGAAGTTACTTTCATAGTAAACATCTTAGTTTTCCCCCCAAAATTATGAAATGCTAGAGGCCCCTATAAGTAACAACTGGACCTAGAGACCTTGCCTCTAGAGATCTTTAGAGTCCCTAAAAGGCATGAGAGGCCAGTAAATGTTTTCTCCCACCTACATCTATACCTAATATATAAAACCAAAATCTTTTATTAGGTGTAACCATTGCGTGGACATTTGTAGTAATTGCACTATTGAAGTAAATAAAGGCTGGTATATTCTATAGACTATTTTAGGCCAATTATTATTATATGGCAAACCGTAAAGTCTTCTAATAACTCAAAATATATGTTCATTAAACATACACTAAAAATTAGAAAAGAAAGTCACCTGTCCCTAGCAACCAGATTCCAATAGCCCCATTTTCCATGCTTTGCTCTATTGGTTTATCACTTTTTTCCTCCCCATGATACTGTAATATTACAAACACTCTATGACAAAATGTTGTGGCTTTCCTACGTCCGTAACGGAATTTATTATCAGACAAAAAAAAATCAACAAACGTGTCCGGTCCAGCTATAACACACAATCTTCCTAATTTCTTTAATAGGAACAAAAAATAAAAAATGAATGAATTCACCAATCAGATTTCACCATCATTAGACAGTAGCAGTGTAGACAGTGCTTTTGTTAACACACAACAAATTGAGCTCCCTTTGATTTTTTTTTCAGCTTAGTATTTCCTGTCTTAGGAATGTACAATAACCATGAAGAGGTACAAAAATGAAAGAGTATGAATATTACAAAATAATAGTACATAAATAGATTGATAGATGTATTGAAATGTGAAGATGGGTGCATGTTGCATGGTCCTGGAATGCTGTGGCTCAGTAATGACAGATGGATATGAGATACAGTAGAAATATTTATCCCTAGTCCTCCTAGTCCCTGAAACTAGAGAAATCTTGTGTGTTTTGCTATATTTAAAACATGGCAACAAATACAGATCCAACCACTTGTTCTGGAGGCAGGAAGTGGGTCTGAAGGTTTCCCGCCACGCAACTCCCTCTGTCTGGCATCGGGTGATCATCATTTCCTGCCTTTATGGGAAAAAATTAACTCCTACTAGATATCTGTTTACAATAGATACACTGGGTTATAAAATATATAGACTGTTGGCCAAGAAGTGCATTAGCATCTGATCAGCCATACTGAAAATTACCATATGTGTAGTTCCTGTCTCGTTACCCTGCCAGGCTGTGATGTTTCTCCACAGCATTGTGCTTACTGATGGCTAGATTCCTAGTCTTTGATACTGGTTACCATTTAGCCACGGCCCTGGTCAGAGCTGGGAGCTGTTTTTTTTTTGTTTTTTTTTTTTACTTTTTTTACATTTTTTAAAGGGGTAGTTTATAAAATGGTTGATTCCCCACCTAAATAAGAGAACCATGGCTTGTTGTACTCCATTGATCAAAGTGCTTTGTACAATCGTGAGGTCCTCTCCTGTTTTTTTCATATAAATATAAAACTAAATAAATATCTCAGTGAGAGAGGCTCACTCCCTTATTCAAGGCTTCAAGAATTCTGAAGTCTCTTGTAACACACCGCAAACAAATACCACCCCAAATTTCATCCTCTTTCTTGTCCCCAGTATGTGTCGTATAAGGCCCCTGGTTGCCTTGGGCAAGTCACACGTGTGTTTGCATCCTCCTCTGCAGCGGCCGGCTGGGGTCAGAGTTTTGAGAGGATGATTGGGAATAGTGGGAGGAAGATGCCGAGGCTTTGCTGGACTTGTCGAACTGGACATATCCATCTTGTTTCCCACTGCTGCTGACGCTGCTGTCACACTGAGTGTCCAGGAAGGAACTGCTGTCACTCATGGATCCTCTCTGGAACTCCCGCTCACACAGCTCAATGGAGCTACTGCCCATACCGAGGACAAAGCGCTGGCTGTAATCATATAAGCGGTTTTGTCCACTCAGAGTGCTGTAGATGTTGGTGAAGGACATTCCTGTTGGAACCCTTTGCTTGTTGGCCGGTCTGACATCTGATTGACAATTGGATAAAGAGATGGTTGGAGTTGAATGGTGGTCTTTAAATGTGTTCACGCTATAGTACCCATTAGTGGGATCCTGAAAGAAAAAATGTAAATGTTACAAAATTGCACACACATGAAAATGCTGAATTAAGTTGATAGAATTTTTGTTGATCAAAATATTATTAATTTGCAAGCTCCTTTATTAATAAGTCCTTGAAGATATGAAGGAAACCTTATATGCTAAATGCAGTGAAATGGTTTGTTCCAGCAAAACTGTGTGGGCTCAAAATGCAGATGATTTAATGGACACCCATACAGTGTAATGCTAATCCCAGGAAGGTATGGCCTTATTTATGATTTATTTTAGCACATTTAAAGAATCTAAACAACGTAGCAACCTATCAAATCCCAGGTCTGATTTTCTTTTTGTGGTTTAGAAATTAAAAATCTAACATCTAGTTGGTTGCTGTTAAGCAATGCACACATTTCCTTTCCTGCAGCTCAGTAAAAAAAATTGTGGTGACACTTCAAAGCAAGACATCACAGCTAGCAACATTTTAATAGCATCTTATTGATTATTTTTTAAAGGAGGTCCTCTGGTCTTCAAATCACATCTTCCATATACCCTGCTTGAATTAAACCTCTTAATATCACACGAGCTGATTAAACAGATTCCAGTTATTTGGTTGTAAGCAAGAAAAACGGTAAGAGTTGCTATGCCGGGTACATGTGATTATGTAGAAATAAATAAAAGGTGATTCTGCGAAAATGTAAACGTTAAGTGTAGCATCCTTTAAAGAGGGGCTATTAGCTAGAAAGGGGTGACAATGAACTAAGTGTTTTAATGCATTTCAGTACCTTCTGAAAATTCCTTCCTATGAACTTTGAAGATCAGAAGCCTAGAGTTACAATAATGGGCATCTGCAGAGCAATAATGAATTCTGGGGGGAATCATGACTGAGCTCCAGCGTGATGCAAAGCATATGTTTGGGGAATGCCATAACCAGACTTCCTTAAAGAGCTGTGACCACGCAAAGAATATTTACATTCAACACCACCAGCAGTGTCAGATGTCGGAGTCCCTCTGCACTGTGGTTCCTTCTTCTAGCCAGTACGTCACTACTACTTCCCTTAGTTATATGGTGGCTAGTGGACAGAACCACAGAAAACCCTAATAATAATAACCCTTCCCAATAATTTTTAATCTTAGAAAGAAAACTTCTGTACACAGATAACAGATATAATAGATTCAATATCAAGTACAAAGAAAGGATAAGGTTACACTAGCTGTTTTTGTAAGCGGTTTTAATATGGTTTTAGCCTTCATTCTCTAAAGCCCAAAGATAATATGCAAAACGTGCATTTGAGGTTCCCAAAATGATCCACAGGATGATGAACCATCCAAAGTAAAATGAAAGCAGTTCAAAAATTCAGGCAGGCACAATAGGCTGCAGATGCACATGTAGGCCGCAGTCCCGGGAGAGGAAGTCTGTAAAAGTTGCTATGGTAACCACTTTGATTAAATATGACACCAAATCATTTTTTGGAGTAGAAGAGATTAATTATGTTTTAAACACATTCCTTCATCTGTATGTAAATAAATCTAACTTAAAAGCCTGATAACTGACAAAATTGTTTCTACAAGAGGAAATAGTGGAGGGAAGCCGTGGCATTCTGTCATAGTTTGATAATCCGGGAGGGAAAGTTCTTTAAACTTTGTTTTCTGCCCCCAAAAAAAGTTTCTAAAGGGAACCTGTCATAAAGCAGCTTCCTGAGAAACCTCCAGCTGCTATTCTCAGACTTCCAGGCAACATCGGAGGTGGAGTTTCACTCCAACTTATAAGTGGACTAAACCCAAGAAATAAACATTTCTCCTTAAGCCCACCATACTGATCCCAACCCTGAAAAAAATCTAACACGATTATATATACACTTATACAATAGAATACCTGCAGGTTTTTTTTTCTGTTTTTTCCTATTTATTCGTTTTGCACTTGTAGTTTGTTCCAACATTATGAAAAAGGCTTCAAGAATTTATATTCTACAAAGGATTTTCAATTCCTTAGAAGGTCTGATTAAAGTTTGTACCACTTCAAGGTCACCATACAATATGTAACATTTTTATTAGATGTTAGATTGGATAAAAAAGTTGAAACTAATAAAATCTAGGGCACTGTTGATCAACATTTGAACAATATATCAATCAGACATTGATCAGAGTTGTCTGTTTTTTACAAAATGAGGGAGATGGAAGGTGAGCTGGGTGGGGGGTAAACAGCGGGTTATTGTCCAGATTGTCTGCCACATAGCTGGGTACTACTTTGTATTTTGTAGTGTAAGCTAGGAGTCCTAAAAAGAAGAGATACAACCACCAGCCAAAAGCAACATTCGCCACTGTAAACCCCAACAACAGGGCTGGTTGTTTATATTACATTGTTTTCTTTTATCAAGCAATAAATCAGGGTTAATTTCTATTGGCTGATAAGTGTCAGGGGTCACACCTTGTTGCTAGTTCTGATGTATATTTGTTCAGATTTCTTCTAAAACTTGTAATCACAGAATGTATATGGATCTGTCAGAACTGCACAGCTGAAAACTGTGTACCAGGTCACTTTTATAACCAAAAAATACTTGCAACTGTGCAGGTAAAATTCTCTTTGATGTAGTTATGATTTTCTATATTTCATAGCTCTGACATGTTGTGTAGACCTTTACAGAGTGTGTGAAATGTTCATATCTGCCGCTGCCCCAGAGACGATTACGCATTTGCAGGTGCAACTCCAGACAAATAAATATACAGATAAAATAAATACATAGAAGCTCTTCAACCTGCCAATAAATGTTATTATTATTACTAATAGTCTGAATTTATATAGCGCCAACAAATTACAAAGCGCTGTACATTAAATAGGGGTTGCAATTGATGGACAGAAACAAACAGGGACACAGGAGGAGGAGAGGACCCTGCCCAGAAGAGCTTGCAATCCAAGAGGAGGGGGAAATAGCATACTATAGGAGGGGGGTAAGGGTATGGTGGGTAAGTAGTGAGGGTTTAAGAAACAGATGAAGACAGGTAGGCATGTCTACAAAGATGGATTTTAAGGGCTTTTAAATGTGCAGAAAGTAGGAACAAGCTGATTAGGGAGACCATTCCAGAGAGTGGGGGCAACTCTAGAAAAGTCCTGGAGCCGTGCGTGTGAGGAGTTTATGAGAGTGGAAGTCGTTAGTAGGTTATTAGAGGAGCGAAGACAGGAGTGCATTTAGTTTTACCCATTTCTATGATTTGCACAGCTCTGTCACACAACCTTGTCTGGCATGGGAGGAGATTCTGCTGCAGTTAGGTAACACAGGTATTCCCCAAGCTGTTGACCAGAGAAAGGAGAATTAACATGACACATGTGGTCATTTCTCTCACTGGCCCTGATTTATTAAGCTCTCCAAAGTTGGAATAGATACACTTTCATGAGTGAAGCTGGGTGATCCAGCAAACCTAAAATGGATCTGGTTTAGATTTGAAAACATTTGCTAACAAATAGCTAATGACTTTTAGGAAATCCATTCCAGGTTTGCTGGATCACCCAGCTTCACTGATGAAAGTATATCCTCTCCAGCATCGGAGAGCTTTATTAAATTAGGCCCAATGTGTTCTCCACTCAAGCATGCCTATTGTTAGCATATGAGTATAACTGAGTATACTGGAGTATAAATAGTTCCTTGTGCTGCTCCTTCCTCTCCCTTTCTGCACTCTGCTGTACAGAGACAACAAGAGGCTATTATTAAGTTGTTTTTTTTATCTGCCTAAATGCAAGCTTTATTTCCCCATCACTGTTATAAATAAATTTTTTATTTCATTTAGGAGAGGTGGCACACACAAAAGAATTCCAATTAAAGCTTTGTTAGATCATGCTAGCGCTGTCCTGATGCCCCAATGAAAGTTGGGAGGTTCTGATCCATCTGCATATCACCCAGATGGACCTTGCTGGCACACCTTATGTAAACCGGGCCCAATATCTCCACAACATAATAGCAAATATCTAGGTTATTTTTATACCACACATTACAGTAAACTAATAATAGCTTTGATGTATTGTACATTCTTCTTGAGTAGAAAATGTCCTTGTTATTACTGCTGTTCTCTAGTTATGCTTCTTCATTTTTGAACCGGGCCATTTTGTTTTAAGCACAATTTATACAGTCATTTCACATTACGCTTAACCCTACGTGTAAAGGGAAAGGATCTCCGTAGGACTGTTGTCTTGATTTATCAGTGTATACTCTTAATTGGCTGCTAAAGCTTAGGGCCAGTGATCCAGAGGCTCTGGAATGGAACTGCAGCAGATGTTATTATATGGAGGTCAGCCAGGGGGCTCAGCTGTAAAATGGGTCTCTGTCTTCATAGCTTTTGGTCCGGAGACAAAGCTGAAGCCACATATTTGCTGGTCAAGGTTGGTAACATTATTACTAAGCTGCGAAGGCGGCTAAATTGTTTTTCTGTTTATACTCTGTGACATGCATTGGCTTTGTCATTTTGGTCCTGAGAGGATACATCCATTTCAGACCTTTCTGTCTTCCAGCAGTCATTGCAGGAAAAAGTATGCTGTAAACTTAAGTGAGGTTTATGCTTTAAAAACTTGTTGCTGCTGAATAGGTAACCTGTTTGCAAAAAGGTTTTGTACATTCACTACATGAGATCACTCAGGTGGGGATATGATCATTCAGAAACATGATCAGACATTTAGGGGTCTGTTATATTATAAATGTGACTTTCACCAAACATTCTTTGGTGGTGAATCTCCATTATTTATAAAACAGGTAGTTTGAAGAATCACCTGTATGTCAGATTCACCGCTTTATAAACAGAGCTCCTAGAGTGAACCTTTACCCAGTTTGTGCACAATAAAGTATTTGCAAAGTTTGAACAAGCCGATCTGTGAACACTAACAACATTTGCTTTTATTTGCCCCTGTTGGTCTGTTAGTATACCATTGAGAGAGAAAAGTATAGCTGTTGATGATTACACCTCCAGCTCCATTCTGTGGTTCCATTGGCTTGCCACTATTGTGTGGTTGGCAGTAATGTAGTATCCAGGGAAAGGAACACAGCAGGTGACACACTCATTCAACACAACTAGAAGTGTTGCTTAAAGAAGATTTTGAATTTATGACTGTACAGTGAAAAGAAAGCAAACACTCATCTTCTATCACTATACCCCTTGCCTTGTTGGCACAGCAGTATGATTGGCTCTTTCCCCCTCCCCAAACATGAGCTCTTCTGTAAGGGCAATTGCAATGGGCTGATCTATTTACTTACACTGCAGGTATACATTACTTGTATCTTTTATATTTACTTAGAGTTTGGCTGTAAACAATCCTGCAATATGCAGATAACATATTTTATACAACATGTTTATATAATATGTTTTTATACACATTGATATTACTGTATGTAGATGTTGATGCTAGTCTATGCTACAACAGTAGAAATGAATAACAAATTGCAGAGAAAAAAATAACTCTTAGATGCTCCTTACATTGACACCTCTACTACTCATACCACTCAGAACCTCCAAGAGTCTTGTGAAGCTTCAAACTTAGAGACTGGGAAAGAGTTTGATTGCAGACATCACAAATCACGTGACCAGCAGGTCAAGGAGTCTTAGCTGCCTTATCAGTTTAACATTCCCCACCTACTAGATTGTAAGCTCTTCGGGGCAGGGTCCTCTCATCCTGTATTAGTCTGTCATTTGCAATCCTTATCTAATGTACAGCGCTGCGTAATATGTTGGCGCTATATATATCCTGTTTATTAATAATAATAATAATAATTCACAGTAAACAGCATCAGCAAATGCTAAATCCACTCCTTTACACCAGAAAGGCCGGTTTCGTTTTTAAACACTTCATTAACTTTACACAGCTGATAATGTCAGAATATAATATTTTATTGTAAAGTCTGCTACAAGAAAACAAGCTAAGTATTACATTTTATTTCCTATATTTTTGGACCATCCTTACAGTTGATGGGGTTTAAATGAGCAATACAAATGTACTTTTATATCAGATATCCTTTCGGGACAAACTTGTTGCAGAAGGCCTCAGATGGGTTATCGTGTCTGAACCTCATGGTAACTAGCTTGTAGAATTACAGCCTCCAGCTAGAGTCTAATCTCTGACCCCAGGGAAATATCCTTGAGGTACAGTATTAGGACCTTAATAGAAAAATAGGCCACATGTGTTCAATGAGGTTATGGCTTCAAGTCCAATTAACATTTGTAGCTGTAGCAGGCATTTATGTTTCAGTAACCCTGAGGTTAAATAAAACAACTAACAATGACTTATGGACTTATTCAATAAGACTGCAGAGAGTTGCAATGATAAGCAAAACTTTGTTCCCCCGAAACAGCCAATCAGATATCAGCATGTTCTGTCATCTGGTCCGTGAAAGTTGAATAACAATTGTTGGTTTCTATGCTTAGCATATCATTACTGCCTTATTAAGCGTTCAGGATTTCTCTACATGTGAGATATATCCAATGTAGTCTTTATCCTATAGGTTTTTTGATCTTCTTTTTTACCATTTTTGTCATTCTTTGCTTGTTCTACAAATTTCTAAACCTGCCCTGACAGGTTGCTCACTATGCAGAGCAATTGCTGCAATTACTCAACCCTCCCTATATAGCCGAGTCATGTGCAGTGCAACTCATAATGGGTCTGATTTATTAAAACTCTCCAAAGCTTCAGAGGGTACACTTTTATCAGTAGCTGGGTGATCCAGCAAACCTGGAATAAATCTTGTCCAGGATTTTAAAACATTTGCTAACAAATAGGAAAGGACTTTTATGAAATCCATTCCAGGTTTGCTGGATCACCCAGCTTTACTGATAAAAGTGTACCCTCTGAAGCTTTGGAGAGTTTTAATAAATCGTCAGACCCATTATGAGTTGCACTGCACATGACTTTAATAAATTAGGCAGGTGCAGGGCATGCAAGTATTATATATGGAAGGACGTGATAACACGTTATGTTATTTGTAAAATAAGGTATTTGTCTAAAATAAATGTGTAAGCACAAAGAAAGGAGCAACTTTTTTGGAGATCAGGTTCTTCTTTCCATTTCACAATCCAGTATAGAAGGCCCAACAGTCTGTCAATATGTGAACATTGCATTGTGGACATAGGGATAGGGCAAGGGAGACATTAAATTCATTCTGGAACAGCCTTTCTCAACCATTTACCATGGAGGAGCCCTTGAAAAAAGTTTCAGGTCTTAGTGAATTCCTTCTATAGTTACTATATCCTAGTATATTAGTGTGATGGTCAGTGAAAAGAATTCCTTTTACATTTATGGCCAGTGGGAAGAATGTCACCCTTACAGATAGCCAAAAAGACAATTGGTGTCACCTAAACTGACCTGAGAGGCACAAACTGATGATTGCTCAAGGAACCCCTAGCGCCCCCTGGAGGAACCCTGGATGAGAAACACTGTTCAACACACTGTAAATTGTAGTAATGTGGGACTTATCTGGGGAAACATAATAAAATGGTATTTTCATGGTTTACAGTTACCTTTTGAAACTCTTTCTCTTCTTCTTTTAGAACTTCTAGTTGCTTAAGGACAGAGTCTTGTTGGAAGTCTCCTCTGTCGATCTGTAATGCAAAAAAGGATTTATTAAATTGTTCTATCCAAGCAATTGTTCACATTTATGCGTGATCTTGTCTTCGTACTAAGCTCATATATACATCATGTGAATTGGTATAAAGGCCTCATATAAATGTGCTTTTGTCTGGGTTAAGAGCAGAGAGGTTGAGATGTGTTAGCAGTGATTGCTGTATTCCTATGTCCTTGTATTGTCTGACATACAATACAGCCATTTAGTAAGGTAAGTAGACAAACATCCTTATTGGTTCAATTTGTACATCATACTGCAAGTAACTATCTGCTTTAAAAGAAATGTTAGTACTTAAATGTTTAACACATTTCAGAAGATTTTGATATATTTTAACCTAGAAGCCACTCAGGCATCTTCTATAATGCAGTCACTGCTGTTCAGTTGCAAAGCAGCATGTAACAGATCTATTGAATGCATGTAATTATTTTAGAAAGTCTGCATTAACTAAACATAGGATTTCTAAAATATTAACATTCAGGATGTGAGAGTAACCTTTTCAAAGTAAAATCCCACCCTAGGCAGTTGTTGCAGGAACAGGTGTGCCATTACAGTGGCAGCATTAGGGATGTGTCACCTAATGTACTAACTTATGGTGTCACCACTCCCCTGAACCCTTTACAGGAAGACATTGAAGACCCAAGAAAGATGATCATCCCCAGGACAAACTAAGCAGCTTAGTCTTTTTGGGTAAATCTAATTTTTTCTCCTATTCAATTTTAAATAAAATTTTATCCTCACAAATTATAGGTTCACAAAAATTAAATACCACAATCTGTAGCTTAAACACCACAGCATTAAAAAAAATCAGCAACTATAACAACACTGGCAAAAACAAAAACGGCAGCCCATGCAACTAAATCACTGCACAAAAATCATACAGACTAAATACCCATTTTGGTATCTTGGTGTCAATTTCCCTGCACCCACCTAGTGATGCCACTGCCTTATTAAAAGATTTGCTTTCAGCTCTGGGACAACTTCAGCATTTTGCATATCTCATCACTTTTTGTTCTGGTAATATTGGTCATCAGTATGGAAAAGAGTGAATCCCACGAGCATAAAAAGTTCATATGTAGTAGCAGAGATGTGCTTGTAGAGGTGAGAAATTAGACCACTAGCTTTGTAGAATAAGTTTTTTGTAATTTATTCTATTTCTGTTTAGGATAAACAGCCAAAGCATTTCAGGGTATCATTCAAGGTTTAAGACTGTAATCAATCGTAATGACATGTCTGCAAGTCTAAAATTACTTTCACAACAAAGCTAGTTTTCTAAGGTGTTTTACCCTGTTGAATGTTGACTTATTGGCTTTATTGAATAAAATTTACAATGATCCTGGTTGAAGGTTTCTGGGATTCTGGTTACCTGGGATGAACCCTGGCACTTGCCAATGCCATTAAGAAATGTGTAATATTTTACATATCTTTGCTTTTGAGTGAAATGTGTAGACAAATCTTTTAATTGAAGAATGCCAGTGTGACTGGCATAAAGAGCCTTTTGTTCCATTGGTTGAACCTGGTTAGGCCTGATATACACCAACATTAACCTGACCGTCCTTGTTAGAGTTAACACCTTTGGATCATTTTTAATTCCATTGACAATGGAAGGCATTTCAGATATATGAAAAGATTTCTGAATCGAAAAAAAAGCAAAACAAAACACAAACCCATCTGAGGCATACCGCCTCATGGAAATGTTACTTATAATTGCTATTGATTCTGGAGTGCTACTTTCTGTGTTTTGCCCAGGGGAGCAGCGCACAATTTCCTATGGGAGGAAGGGAAAAGCGTGGGCTTGGAGAGGGCCTGTCCAGGGAACATAAAATATGCATATGATTCAGCTACACTGCCCGCTCTCTAATCAGACAGGAATTAATGTTGGCCCAGTGCAGCTTGTTGGAAATCTATAATATGTTATTTCAAACTGTCACTAGGCCTTTGTTTACAATTGTTTCATAAGTTATTCTGTTAGAAGTACAAAAAAAGGGCCTGGGACAGCTGAAAACATGGCCATTAGCTTGGTCTCTTAGCAACCAATGGCAGGTAATCTCACTCGAAATGTAGGCCGAAGCCTGCAGCAAGCCTTGACGTGCATATTAGCGGTGCAGGAAGCAATTTTAAAAAGTCATGTGTAGAGCTGGGGCAGTAATGGCTTCTATGTATGATCCTGCATTATTACAGAGCTATTGTTGCACTTAAAGCTTTGCAAGTTAATGATCAAGGCAGCATAAGTTTCCATTACTTGGAGCTGGAAAGAGTCCAACTTCTCTCATACTACCGAGTGGGTCAATTGCTTCTGTGAATTTGCAGCAAAATGGAAGAATTACCTGAATTAACCTTGTACTTGACAGAAAACTTTGAAACAAAATCATTATGTGCATCTTCTGTGGCTGAAGATAAGCAAGGTTCGCTTTAGGCTGTTTTTTTCTTTATTTTTAATTTAACATTATTGCACCAAAATGGAGAGCAAGTTTTATTACAGCTTAAAAATTGCAGAAATGATAGACCTCTATTACAGTGTCCATTTTCGCAACATAAGGTGGTGACATTATTGCTACTTTGACACAGATTTATACCTTTTAATTCTCCACTAAAAATCCTGCCTGAATCGCCTCTATTTGCAACGTTTTATTCTGCTAAAACTGCTCCGCTATTAGTATTATCTTTTTTTAAATATATTTGTTTTTTTCCTACTATAACAAATATTTGATTTTAAAAAGGTCAATCTATCCAATAATAGGATCTTTCTGTGAATGCAATTATCTAAAATAACACTCTGTGGAAACTTTGTAGAATTGGGTATCAATATAAATATACTTCAGGAAACACCTCTGTATGGGGTATTGGTGCGTCTGACAAGGAAGGAATTATCGTTCAAATACACACATTTATTAATCGATTCCATATTAATTGCTCCCTGCATGTATCAATACCACCTAGCGGGCATTTTGCCTGTTTTTAAAGCAGTGAATCAGACATTTCGTAACATTCCCTAGTGAAGTATTCCATGTAAAACACGTGGACCTTTAAGATTCTTCATCAGACAATGATGCTGAATGTCAGACTCACTATTCCTAAGTCTGAAATAGTATATTATTTATAAATATGTTTTGCTGTAGTGGTGAGTGGCTTTCTGTGCGAATTGGTGCTATTCAATCTTGGAAAAAAGTTCTTGCTGTGCATACTTGTGTTAGCTAAGTCAGGGAAAAATTAAGATTGTCAGTTCGGTTCTTTGTGTTTTGTTGTTCTTGGTGAGTTCCACCTTATAATATTAATCATTAATAAACTGTATTCATAAACCACCAACATATTATGCAGCGCTGTACATTAAATAGAAGGTTGCAAATGATAGACAGCTACAAGTAATGATATCAGCCCAAAAAAGTTTATAAACTAATAGTTCGGAGAAAGTAGCACAAAATAAGAGGAGTTAGTCCTATGGTAACGCTTGGGTTTTTCTAGCTCAGTGTACTGTCTTCAGTGTTTAGGAAGAGCTTCAGCCTAAATAGTTGGATGCCAGTGGGAAATATACACTTCACTACCATGTTACCTTATAATATCTCAACCCTTTTTACGACCAAAAAGACTTCATAAGAGCATACGGTGCACTGGTGAGAAAAAGTCACTCAAAGTATGGAGCTCCATTCTAATAAATACTTGTAGACCTCCATTTCTGTAGTGCAGTATTTACAAAGTCTATGATGTTATTTCTTCGAGCAATGTGAATTTCTGCAAGTGTAACAAGAGAGATTTTAATGGACTCCTCCTGTAATGGATCTCTGTGCTCAAAAATGTGTTAAGTGGGTCTTGGAAACCCTTTCCATTTCTCAAAAGTTTTTCAGCAGCTTAGTGATTATTATCAGAAGTAGCCCAATGCTGGTTATTTTTCAGAGCCCCCACACCTTGTATTTAGCCATGGCAGAGAACATTTAAGGCTGAAGGATGAGACGAATGTGAAAGGGCTGCTGTCAGCTCAGACGGGCTGTGTGAAGGACGCTCTGTTTTCCTCCTCATCCACCTAAGTGGAATTGTGTGTTTAATTAAAGAACTCCAGTAAATCTTGGAACTAGACTAAGAAGCTTTATCTGTATCCTGTAATAGGAAAATCCCAGCCTTTCATCTCTTCCTTTATCTATTACACACCGTAAATGACAAAACCTGTAATACACTAGCCAGATGATTATCACACCAGTCCTCTGTATCCTCCATATAACTTTATAATCAGTTTGTGAGTATCAGTAAAATAACGTTGTTTTGTAGCAGGTGAGCTGTGGGGTCATCTTTCTTTAGTTTTATGGCTTTACACGCAGCTGTCTGTATCCTCTGTATAACAATATAAATCAGTTTGTTTGTATGTATTGGTAAAATAATATTATTTTCTGGCAGGCACTCTATGTGGTCATCTTTCTTCAGTTTTATAGATTTTAAAGTGTAACTCCATCTCTGAAATGGTAGACATGAACTAGAAATAAACTGCAGCCTTTAGCAATGTAAGTGGATTTTTACTATATTTGTAAATATGCTGCTCTCCAAATACATAGGCATATATTTTTCAAACAAGAAATACTATTTGTATGTGAATATTATTACATTTTTGGTATTTTGCTTTCAATATTTTTATTTTTATTGAAATATATAATTACAGAAATATTAACATAAACATAAAAAAAAGAAAGACAGAAGTATAACAACAAGGGACAAATTATTATGAGTGTACAAAATGTACCAATGAGTAAGAAATCAACCAAGGCATGGACCACAAAATTGTTAAAATCCAGGTAAATCCAAGCATTGGTAAAGAACAAAGCCGTACACAATTATTTATAAGCATTAGTTTGAGTCAATCCCGTGTCTCCGTTACGAAACAAAAACAGAGACAAACATAAAACGAATAAACTACCAGGAAGGGGAAGGAGGGAGAGGTAGGAGAGGAAGTAGATCATACTATTAAAACCAGAATTTTAAATCCTATGTCGTTATCTAGAACTATGCATTACATATTGTTAAATATAATCCAAGGTTCCCATATATCTTCAAATTTATCCAACGAGTTCTTTAGTGTATGTGTCAATCTGTCATTGACCATAATCCAGTTCAGTTTAGTGCGTATAGGGTCCAGAGATATCATGGGTGATTTCCATGCTTTGGCCAGGGAGATTCTACTTGCCAGTAATATCAATCTGATCAACTTTTTTGAGGGACCGGGAAGGGGCATGTCAAGACTTCCAAACAGAACTGCCTCAGCAGTGCTACCAATCGATTGATGGAAAATGCTAGATATCAAGTCAAAAACCTCATCCCAAAACCTCCTGGCTATAGGACATGACCACCATATATGCAGCATAGAACCCCTAGAGTTGCAACCCCGGAAACAAAAAGGGGAAGTTGAGGGGAACATTTTCGCTAGCCTGTCTGGAGTAAGATACCACCGAAGAGCTACCTTATAGTTGGCTTCTATGATAGCTGAATTCATGGAAATCCTGGAAAGGGAATCCATCCTATCCCACCATTCTTGGTGGAAGCTAAAGAGAGACATGTGCTTTCAAAAACAGAAGAGCGCAGGGGTCTCGGGCATCTCTAATTACCGTATTGATATATGATAACAGTTGTCTATATCGAAAATATAGTATTTTAATGTACACTTTTTTGTTAGCTCTTTTGATTAATGTAGAAAAGTAGTTCGGCAGGGGCCAAAAGTCAAGATCAGTCATCAAGAAAGGTTGTTTTTTTTTCTGGGGTTTATGGGGTATCCTGAGTGCTGTTTTTTTCTAAATTTTTCACCTTCCCCTGGAAAAACTACAAATTCCAGAATCTATTTATCATGCCCATCAACAGGTCAGGGAGGTAAAATGGTGAGTGTAGGTGTGTATATTTATGATTGTTTTTGCATTTGCAGTAGCAGTGAAAGTTTTTAAACCTGTCAATCAAAAAAAGGTAGCAGAAATACAATAGGGTCTATTACAGTGGTAGGGTTCCATTCATAAGGAACCCCAGGACTCCAAAAATGATATGAAAGAGCTATCATAGTAAATAATCTAGTCATTTACAGTCCAGGTTTACTCTTTGTGGGATTTCCTGGAAACAAACATAAATGTTTGGGGAAAAAGGCAATGCATAGACCTATACCCAGGGTATGACAGCCAGGTTCTCCAGCTCTACCCTGAATTTCTGGCCTGGAAAAGGTATGGAGTGCTTGGGCCACCCATTTTATTTTTATTACAATTAGTATTTTGTTAACAGTTTAAAATAGCAGAGAGTAAATCTGCTTTTACTTTCAATTGCTGTATCTCACACCTAATATCTCAAGCATGGAATAATTTCCCACAATTTATTGCACCTGTGTTCTCTCAGTATGTAAGAGATGGCACATCTCGCTCCATTATCCAGCAACCACGACCCATCCCAGTCTGAGGAGCTGACTCATTTGAAATGCATGCCATCAAGCCTTGGCAGTGACATTGTCACAGTGCACAGTTATGACAGATTGAAAAAGTGATTAAAAGTATAGATCAGCTACAAACTCATCTCAAGCCTTCCTGGAAGGGGCAAAGTCATTTCACATATTGGGAGAGCGGATTCCCATCTCGGGCCTCGCTGGGCAGGGACACGTGCCAGATTGCTTAGGAAGGGTAAAGAACAAAAGCAGACACTCCAGCCTGAACTCATAAATTTCTGACTTCTTCAAACTTTTTCTCAAGGCAAAGTTTGTGCATAAAGTTCCGTAATTGGGAGATGGAAATGTGCAGCCTTGACTGGCAAAGTTAATGCTGGTCTGAGCCAAGAGAGGGTTTTCTGGCACTACTGTGAGATGTGATCCATGTAATTAAGAAACCTGCTGTGTATAATGAGATATATTCCTGAATACACCTTAAAGTGTTGGTAATGTACTTGGCTGCCCCACAGTTGGTGTATGTGTTTATAATGTGTAATGATCCAAATGTCAGGTCATTGGGGTCCATTGGTCTGCACTCTCCATGTTTTTTGTGGCTGATTTATTCTCAAATCATGTTTTCGTTTAAAAAGACTTGTAGAGTGAAAAGCTAGCCATTCATTTGATTTGTAAAAGAAACAAAAACAAAGAACTGCACTGATATTTTTAACCTGAAAAATTAACACAAATACTACAATACAACTGTTCTGTTATCTTAAAGCCAAAATTAAAAAAAAAAAATAAAACCCGCAATTACTCACCTATCCCCGTTCCATCGCTGGGCACCACCAATTTCCTTCTTTACTTCCCAATTTTATTTGGTCATGCCAGGTTCATTCATTTCTGGTGCAAACAAGGTAATCCAATGCTACACCAGAACCATTTGACAGCTGGGCGGCAATCAGGCAGGTAAGAATAGTTATTGCAGAAGGGGCATCACCTGTTCCTTTCTGCCTGAATCATCTATGTTAAAAGTGGGACTTTAGTTCAACTTTAAAAATTGTAAACAGAGGAAAATTGGGAAACATACATGAATACCGTACATCTGTGCAGTATAATTTTATTATGAATAAATAGACAGTAAAAAAAACATTCTCCAAATAAAAAGAGACATAAAATTCTATCTCTTCAATTTCATTTTTTTGTGCCTTTTGTTTGCACGACATTTTAGGTACAATGTTTTTGCAATCTTTAAGTGAACAAATGTTAAATGCCAAACTAAATTTTTCTTTTAAATAGCAATACAAGTTAACCTAACCAAAACATGGGTTCATGCTTGCAACCAGTTGCAATCCAGTTAGCATGGATCTAATATGCCATACCTTTACTTCTATAGAATATTTCCTTCTTAGTGTACATATTTATCATTGACTGCAGTACCCCCCCCCCTGTGTCCATGGTAACGCATATCTTTATAGCGCTTTTATTTTACTTGGGTATAGCCTTATACTTTATCACTGGCAAAGGCATTTCTGCTTTTTTATTACATTCAAAGCAGGTAATCGTTCAAAGCCCTAGAACAGTGTTCTAGGTTGCTTTAAATGAAAAAATAATTAAATGACAATCTTTATAAAGATCTTGTGCCATTAAATGCTGGGAGATGCAATTTCATTGTGATTTCTCTTTCATTGTACCTTTTTATGGCACAGAAATGCATAGGTGGAGGATGGGGGGCTTCGTGGGACCTTTCTTGTAACCTTTTTATAAAATCTACTTAGACTGTATTATTGTATGATAGTGATATTGCTTATTTTATTACTCCTGTAATGATATTGTATAGAAGTACGTGCTTAACACAGTGTTAGATGCATTTGAGTAATCTTCTTAGGGTTGGGTTTTTATATACATTTTTAACTGTATAAGATACAGTTAACAATATGAAGGTGTTGTAGTCATGGTAAATCATCTACATTTTTCTTACATGTTTCCTCAGGTAATAAAAGAACATACCTTCATTTTTCATAAAAAGAACTCCTATATTATTTCATAGTCTTTTGTAGTTCCCAAAATTTATTTTATCTCATAATTATTTTATATCTTTTGACCTTTACTTTTTAGGAAAAGCTAAATAAAATCTAAGTAATATCAGCCACTCACTTAGTGTATGACTAGCACATGACAAGCTATCACTACACCAAAGAATTTTTTGCTTACTTTCTAGTGTTTCTCTAGAATCCTGCCCCTTGCTGGCAAGTCGTCTACAGCACTCAGTAGCAGAAGCATTCAGTTGTAAAAAGGTTGTAATGTCAGTGAGCAGTCTTGTGTAGTATGTCCCCAGTCTCAGACTGCTTTCTGCAGGGTGTTTTTAGTCTCCAACTTAACCTGTTTCATGTCTGCAGTCTCTTACCATCTCCTTTAGTATGGCAGAAGTCTTCTCTCATGTTTTGGGCCACAGTTGAGGCTTTCTATGCCTAATAAGTTGACAACTACTGATCTAGATCATGAACAATCTTTAAATACAAGATTTCAGTTACCTTGGTCATGAAGCTAGATGCACCATTGTCTCTGGGTATTATAGCATAGTTAAAAATGCATGGCTAAGGCTGCGTACACACGTTAGTTTATCGTCATTGGAAAGATCCTTTCACAATCCTTTCCAACGACAAAGGACTGAAAGATGCATGAACAAGCACTGTACATACAATGCCATTCTGCTCTATAGACAGAGGAGGGGGAAAACGAGCAAGTGGCGCCCCGCTACGCTCTCTCCTCTTGACTTGTTTTGCCGAGGACGAGTGAGTGCTGCACACACATGAGATTCTTGTCCGATACCAGACATGAAGCGTTAATCAGACGAGAACCATCTGACATGTGTACGTAGCCTAAGTTTGGAGGTTTGGATTGAAAAGGGTTTCCTTCAATTTCACCTGTAAAAGAGGATAATGGGCCTGGATAAGGCTGTAAATAAATATGCTTTAAATCTGCAGCTCTTTATTTGGGATCCAGGCCCGGAGTATCCTGGAAGGAATGGGTGGGCCAAGCACTCCATCCTTATTTCCAGGCCAGAAATTGAGGGTGGCGCTGGAGAACCTGGCTGATTATAAAAGTGCACCTGTCTTTTAAGCTACATACACACTTCCAATTATTATCGTTGGAAAACGAACG
Organism: Pyxicephalus adspersus; assembly: GCF_032062135.1. Taxonomy (NCBI): domain Eukaryota; kingdom Metazoa; phylum Chordata; class Amphibia; order Anura; family Pyxicephalidae; genus Pyxicephalus; species Pyxicephalus adspersus. The sequence continues at coordinate 58,842,148 of NC_092868.1, forward strand.
ACGAACGTTCATGCACGATATATATGAACGATCGTATAGCACCGATCCTGCACATAGAGTTAACGACACGATCGTTCGTAGATATTGTACACACAATAGATACGATCGTTTGAACGATAGAGGAACTATGTGCACGACAGGAAAGTGAACGGACGTTCGTTCATCACGCATGCTCTGAACATGGACGATCAACGAACGACCGTACACACGAACGATGTTCAACGATCGTCGCCCAATCCGATCCGTCGGTCCGGTCGTTCGTTTCCAGCGACTTTCCTCGTTCGTCGGCGTCGTTGGTTACTTTTTTACGAACGATTTTTTGCCCAATCAATCGTTCGTCGTTCGGTTGGAACGATAAAAATTGGAAGTGTGTACGCACCTTTAGACAGGGAGTTCTTGCAACCTGAGGCCAGGTGGGTCAGGTGTACAAGCTGGGAGTAGCCTGTATGCTGTGAGAGCCCAGGAGGTCCCTCAACGTTTAGGTCTGTGGCACCAATAGAGGGAGAGCCAGTTCTTTCATGCTGTAGTGCAATAGGAAACGCTGTAATCTGTTTCCACCTCTTAGATTGTAAGCTCTTCGGGACAGGGTCCTCTCCTCCTCCTGTGTCACTGTCTGTGTCTATCGGTCATTTGCAACCCCTATTTAAACTATAACGCTGTGTAATATGTTGGCGCTACATAAATAAATGTTTAATAATGATAATAATAATTTTTGTGATTAAAAGTGGGCAAAATGCCCTTAAATTGAGATTGAAATTGAACAGATAGTCTGAAATATCTCTAAGCAGTGAGTGAGTTTGAAGTTTATCTACCACAGTATGTTTACCTATCTGACCAAACTAGACATCATTCTTGTTGCTCACTACTTGTATAGGCCATGGTGAACCAAAAAAAAAAGGTTTAATTCTCTCTAGTAATCCATACTTCTTTCCGCCTCCACAAACTTCCACTCATGCTTGTGCTGATTTGTATACTTAATTATGGAGCCATCACATTATTATTGTATGCTATATTATTAGCTCATTATCTCAAAACATCTTCTGTTATGTTGTAGCCAACAGTCTCCAAGGAGCGCCTTATCAGTGTTCCGGATTCCACTTCGCCTCTGCGAATTGCCATGAGCCAGATTACACATTAGGTTTTAAAGCCTGGGTTTCAACATTTCTTTAATTTCTTCTCCATAAAGTTTATAAAGAGCGATACATTTCATGGGAGGAGACCGTTTATCAGAAAGTATTGTAAGTTTAAATCACATTTATGCATCGGAAGGAGGGATAAATCAGCCCAGATTAGAGTGCCTTCTCTGAGTCCCTTTTTTACTAGCCAGATTTATGCAACATGAGCTGTAATTAATATGTTCCCATAAAACAGATTATCTGCCCGCATGTGTACATAGAATATCTTTAGTGCAGCATGGACAGTGTTTAAATCCACATCCGTATTGGTAAGATTGTCGTGTGATAAGTGATTGCCATGATTCGTATCCTGTTATAGAATGATCTGTCATATCACTTTATAAAACCTGCGTGATAAATGTTTGCTGTGTGATTTAATGAAAAGAGATGAACACCAGCAGGGAGACTTTAATTTCCTGTATTCCTATCCCTAAGAGGAAGCCATTTATCAGCCTGTAAGTTACAAAAATACTTCATCAAACTTATCAAAACTTGAACAGTTAGGTTAAGAAATAATTTTCTTTTTATCTGTTGTGCTATATTGAAATGGCACAGAATGTTTATGTATTTATTTAAGTAAATTGTATTTTATATCTGATGACTACAACAAAAAAGTTACATTACATCAACACCATATTCAATGTAAGTCGAGATGGGGGGAGGAGAAGTACCTTTCTCATTAGGGTCAAGTATCTTTATTTCCCTGAGCTTTTCAAGGGGTTGTACAATAGAAAGCAATTGCAATGAAACCGTAACTGAAAATAGAACCCCTGCTGCCAGAATTGCCTCTTATTGCCTGCATGGCTGGTTGGTTTTGTAATTTATATTCTAGAGATTAATAGAATCCAAAGTTCCACTATTATGCAAATATGAGCCATGGTTAGTTGTTATTGAGCCCAATAGTTATTAACCAAAAAACTGGTCTGTTTATGTGACCGGCAACCTTACTGGCCTATAGTGGGGCTTGGGGGACAGAAAAGATCTAGGTAAAAAAATTAAGCAATCTGATTGATACTTGAAAAGCAATTTGAAACACAATTCTGGGCACCACAGAAGCTTTAAAAAAAAAAAACTCCAGCCTTTTGAAATTTTTTTTGAGCAATTTTTTGCCGGCCGATGCTTACCAACATTTGACAGGTCTGGACTTGAAATGTTCAGAGCTAAGCATTCAGAGTTAAAACTAAACAAAGGATATATGGAATGGTAGGTCCCCATTATCTTCTGGTCTCTGAAATGGCCTGCAGCACAACTAGGAGCACAGAAGTAGAGCTGGGTGAAAGCTGGGGCAAAGATTAGGTGCAGGTGATGCAGGTGATAGATGCAGGTCACACACCTGTGTGTAGTTGTAATTGGACGGCTCTTTAGCTGTCCACATTGCTTCTTCCAAATAAAGCAAACCAGTGAAACTCAGTCAAAGCTTCCTTGGTCTCTTGCTAAAATCAGACCCCAGCATTGTGGGTGATCTGGCCATGCCCAGTCTCCCATCTGGAAGACTCTCTTTTCTCTTTAGCAGCTCCTCTCTAGGCTTGATCTTCCTCTTGCAGTGTTTCAGTGCTGCTTCAAATTGGAAGGAGCCATCTCTTTTCCACTACTGTTAACACAGCACTTCTTGTTAGCATCTGGAGGTGCCTTCTATGTAGTGCCACTCATGGTTAAAGTGATTTCTTACTGGTCTTTATGTAGCATTACTCACTGCAGCATTTTCCTGTAAGTTCAGGGTGTTCTGTAAATGATACCCATAGCTTACAGGAAATTGGAATTAGTCAGCACACACCAGAGTACTGTCAGAAAGGACTTATAGGTTTTGTGAGTATTGCAGTGTGCTCTGCATTTTATTATTTTACTTGTACTTTTTTAAATGGTGGAGTTGGGCTTTAAGTATTTTTCACTATGGTAAAAGTACATGGAGGACTCACTCCTCCTTTTACTTAAAATAGCAAGGAAGTGATCACAGACTCATGGCTTGTTAGAGTGATTCTCCGCTACCTCTCATAATACTTCTTGATTTGGGCTCATCATGCATCTCTCTCCATAATGATCTCTTGATTGGTTGCTATCACCTGGATACGGTAGTGCTGAGCGTACTTCTATACTCTGCAGCCTTCAATTAACTAAAGGAAACATTGAATATAAGTGGCTGATAATTCCTGTATTTTTCAAATGTCTAGATTTGGAATCCGGGCTTGGTATCATACTGGATGTTTTGAGCATATTTACTTTAACTATCTGTCTCTTGAGAGCCCTAGGGTGCCCAGATAAAATTTGCAGATTATCTGTAAATAAAGGTGGTTTTAAAATTCTCTGGTTATGAAAGATGTTAACATGTCCTATCAGCACCTATATAATACCAAGAAAAATGGCAATTGGTATCTAGACTGTGCACATTTATCAGATTTGACTAGTGCTGGAAATCAGTTGGAATTTGTATTGTGGGGGTTTATTGCTTTGCATAAATATAAATGTTAAAAATGTTTGAGTTTATTTATACTCTCTCTCTCTTTCTTTATTGGCTTCCATTTCACCTTAGAATCAAATTCAAGTTCCTGTGCTTTGCCTTCAAATCCCTCCGCAGCTCTTTTCCCACCTACCTACCTGATACACAAATCCCTCCACAGCTCTTGTCCCACCTACCTACCTGATACAAAAATCCCTCCACAGCTCTTTTCCCACCTACCTACCTGATACACAAATCCATCCACAGCTCTTTTCCCACCTACCTACTGGATAAAAATCCATCCACAGCTCTTTTCCCACCTACCTACTGGATACACAAATCCATCCACAGCTCTTTTCCCACCTACCTACCTGATACACATCCATCCACAGCTCTTTTCCCACCTACCTACCTGATACACAAATCCCTCCACAGCTCTTTTCCTACCTACCTGATACACAAATCCCTTCACAGTTCTTGACCTGAAAAATCCTCTCCTAGCCGCTCTCTTCACTCCTCCAATGACCTACTACTGACTTCCTCACCCATACCCCCATCACATGCACGGCCCCAAGACTTTTCTAGTGCTGCCCTAACTCTCTGGAATGGTCTTCCGCATTCTATTCAGCTTGCTCCTACTTTCTGCTCATTTAAAAGAACTCTTAAAACTCATCTTTTCAAACTTGCCTACCCGGCTTCTTCTGTCTTCTAACCCTCACTACTCACCCACCATTCCATATCTCCTCCTATTGTGTGATACTGCCCCACCTCCTAGATCGTAAGCTCTTCTGGGCAGGGTCTTCTCCTCTTCCTGTGTCACTGTCTGTATCTGTCTGTCATTAGCAACCCCTATTTATTGTACAGCGCTGCATATTATGTTGGTGCTATATAAATACTGTTTATATATAAATACTATATATATATAAATAATATAAATACTGTATTATTAATAGTAATAACAGTAGTAATAATACTCTATTTTGAGCTGAGCACAGTTCCAAAGCCCCCATATTTGTATGCACAGAGATTGCTTTACGTATTAGGTTACCCCCCATATCTCTAAAATCTGGTCAGATTCCTGGCGGCGCATCACATGACCACCAGACCAGGAAATTAGGGCTGATTTATCAGTTTGGCATTGTGACCTTCTGAGCTGTGGTAAAGAAAACATGCAGCGTACATGTCCAGGTTATGCACAACAGAACATAACCCAAGCAAATCTTCTAGTCATTTACCTTACTCTACAAAGCTGAGTATGATTATATCTTGTTCTGTTTAAAATGTCATTTTTCATGCAAAGTCTGCTTTGGGTTGTAGCACATTATCAGATATCATATTGTGTCACATTATTATATTTGTGCTGTCATGCATCAAGGATCACACCATCACAATATCTCACCATCAGCTGTTTCATGCTGGAATGCTCCTCAGTTTCTCGCCCTGTCGTTGGCTCCTTATGAACAATCTCCACTCGGATGTCGTTTTTGGCAGATACCACGCCTTTTAGATCTAATGAAAAATGTACAGCTTCATTAGAGCAAATTTTTTGACAGGATTCTAACATTTATCAACCCTTTTCAAACTTTGATGTGGTTTTCTGTCTTTGCTTTTCAGCTGCCTTTACAGGAACTAAGTTACTAACTAACTAAGTTATGTTTGATTTAGTCCTAAATGTCCTTGGCTGTAGGAAGGTTCAGTTCTGCTCTGTGTGGGAGATACAGGTGGATCCAGAGAGCACAGCTGTGTCATATGCAAACGCAACAATTTATAATAGGTTATAGATATTGGGCCTATCTATTAAAGCTCCACTGATAAAAGTGTATCCTCTCCAGCCTTGGGGAGCTTTAATAAATCAGGCCCTTTCCTCAACCAAACTGCACAGAAAAGTGAATTTAGGACTTGTTTGAGAACTTAAGCTTTGTTTTTATCCTAATATACAAGTCAGAATGAAAGCAAAGTAAACATATAGCAATGGCATAGTAGAATAATCATATAATATTATATATTACCAGTGTTTAAATGCAGTTCCTGATTTAGTTTTCTTTTTTTAAACAAATTACATTTTAAGGTGTGTTACTGGAAGGATGAAAAAATCCCAAAAATAGAAAGCTAAAAAGGTGCAATATATTACATTTGTATGGGGTTTAGATACACTTTGTACCATTAACTGATAAACTAGCACCACCGTGTTTCACCTTAACCTGTAGCACAGCAGAAACCTTTGCAGTATTTCTTTTTCTGGAAAGTCCATATTTTTTTTAGGTGGATTTCATCTTGCATTCTTATGAGCAGAGATACATGTAAAGACTAAATAATGGTATTGTCAAGGGTGATAACCCCTATGATAATCTTTGTGAATTTACTTTTGTACAGTGAAAATACCTTAAAATAACATGTATGGGGTAGAATAATCTGATGCAGCAGTGCATTTAGTGTGGTGAAAAATCTATTTATACTGCGGTAATGAAAGTACTGCAAGTGTGAACCAAGCCAAGCTTATGGGCTCAGGCAATGGAGAGGTCAGTAATTATTAGGTTTTAGGTGACCTCTGATTCTATCAGCACCAGTTCATTCTAAGTCTTCAATACAACACATAAATCCACACCAACCTGCTTCTTAAAGCTGAACGTCAGGCACAAAGCTACATTTTGTTATTATTATTTTTTATTATGTTTATTTGTAAACCAAATACAAGTTGCCAGAAAGACAAAGGACCTGATTTATTAAAGCTCCCCAAGGCTGGAGAGGGTACACCTTTATCAGTGAATCTGGGTGATCCAGCAAACCTGGAAGGGATTTCCTAAAAGTCATTTGCTATTTGTTAGCAAATATTTTCAATCCTGGACCAGATCCATTCCAGGTTTGCTGGATAACCCAGCTTCACTGATGTATCCTCTCCAGCCTTGGAGAGCTTTAATAAATCAGGCCCAATACAAGAATCATGCTGGGCCAAAAGTCATTGAGATTGAGACAAGAATAAATACAACTAGATCATTTTTCTTGGAGTTCTTCTTTACATAGTGGCTGGATCTGCCTTTATTAGCCATTACCATTCTGTGGGCATTATTCTTCCTAAATAACCCTCATCAGAGTATAATTCGTGATTAGTTTACCTTTTTTACAGAAAAAGCTGCAGATTTGTTTTCAGGGTAACAAGCAATTAAAAATGCATTATATTTATGCATCTGGCTTTTACACATATCATAATCACTTTTACAGCAGCCCCATAATAATTACACTGAACATTGATGTTAATGTTATGAATACACTTACTTCTCTGGTTGCGAGCGCAGCAGAACGCTACAATTGTTGCCATGAGAACAAGAAAGGCCACACCGGCACCGACAGCTACGCCAATGATCACGGTGACTGGGACAGATTCTGCAGAAGAGAATGAAAGATATGCGTTACATTGCAATTCACTGAATTTCAACTTTCTTCAGTAACTTTGTTAAATTAAAGCTCAACTGTAGTCTAAAAAACCTTTGCTATAAATAGGAGGATCGGGAAGGCAGGCACCACATCTATTTTTGGTTTTCTTAAATCTCAAGGACTTTAAAGTATATCTAAAGCCAAAAAAGAAAGACAGGAAATTGCAAATGCAATAAAAACACTGGAAGGCTTTTATGTTGCCTTGATGTGTTTCATGCTACAGCATTTAATCACAAAGCTAACAGCCAAAACTTTTTTTTTATTATTAAAATTTTGATAAAAGTAGGGTTATAGGTTATTAGGTTTATATATATTGGAGCACAAGAAGCAGTGAAAGTAAAAAAGGAAAGTCCCCTCGTACACAGCTGTCACAAGTGTTTATTGGAAGAATTATTCTCTTTCTGTGATAGTTCAGAATTCTAGTTTATCACTAGCTGACAATGGCCACCAAGACATATAGGGTCCCATTTATTAAAGCTCTCCAAGGCAGGAGTGGATACACTTTCATCAGTGAAGCTGAGTGATCCAGCAAATCTGAAATGGGTTTCTTAAAAGTCTTTTGCTATTTGTTAGCAAATGTTTTCAATCTTGGACCAGATTCATGCCAGGTTTGCTGGATCACCCAGCTTCACTGATGAAAATGTATCCTCTCCAGCCTTGGAGAGCTTTAATAAATCCAGTCCATAGAGAGAGTGAGTCTGTCCAGGGGACGCATATAACAATAGGAACCTGACATAGGATCTAATTCTATATTACTTTTTAAAGAAAAAACAAAAAAGAAATGTGGCTTTAAATACACTTTAGGACATCCATGGGTAATTTAAAAAACAACCTTCAGTTGTGTTAAATAGTTATTCCAACCAAAGCTGATATTTCTGTTTTGTAGCAGTGAGTTGTATACTAGTGAGTTTCACCGCCTGGCAACATCTTCTATCTTTAGGGACAAAGTGATGGAATCACTGCACTAAGTTTTGGAATCTGTACACCTACTGTGTGCATTGTAAGGGATTCCCATCATCATCACTTGAGCTGAGTTCCAGGGGTCTGTACATCTTCCATGTTCAGAATTAGGGGATCGCATCAACCCTGTTGGATTTATCATTTTGGTATATAATGAAAATTTGATGTAGAAAGCTGTAACAAAAATGTAGGCCAGGACCCCAAACAATTCCCGATGTACAGAAGATCTTGGTGGTGGTGGAATGTCTAAAAAAAGCTATAGGCCCATTTTACATTGCAAGCCCCTTCTGTGACAAAAACATCACTTTGAGTGGACTGGCCATTTATGCTGTGAAAACAGGCGGGGGAGTTCAGTTGTGGAATAAACTGTGATTACTAATAGAATCCATTATTCATAGGCACATGGGACCAGAGAACAATTTCACACAAAAAACTACATTAACAGAATACAAAATACAGCATTTAATGCCACTACTCTGGCCCTGCCAGGGTCGTTTTCCAGTCAGTGGATGTTCCCCTAATAAATGGGCATAAGTCTTATCCAAAGACATGGATAGGTTTGTGTATGTACGAAACAAAAGTACGAAACAAGAGGTAGTCATGGTACTATTGAGGCCATGGCAATCGTTTGACCTCTGCCTCCTTGTCAAATTTTTGGTGAATAGTGGGAGAAAGATCGATCAAAAGCATAGCTTGGCATAAAACAACATAGGCCAAAATAGTTTTATATTCCATGAAGGCTTCGATGTCTTCACTTCTGAAAAGGAAACTGTGAAGCTGCTGTGAGATACAGTCTTCTTTTGTGCTTCTGTCTTTACCATTCAGCCCTACAGCCATGAGCACAATGAAATGGGGATTGTGTAGGAAACGATCTCTGCCTATTTTCTATTATGTCTTTGACCAAAATGAGAAGACACGGGTCAAAAGATTCCCTCATTCCCAAATCCTCAAACTGTCATTCACAGCTGTGCCTGGAGCGAAGTCTTTGCTTTTAATTTTATACTAGTCTGGCTTCCTTAGTATTTAAACTATATACCTATATGGTACACTTTTTTATTTTGGACAAAGTAAGGTTGTGTTGGAGGTCATATTTGATTTTTTTGTGTGCTGAGAAGGTTTGCACTATTAAGGGCAGAAACTTTTTTTATAGTTGTCACAAGAAGAGGAAGTGAGTGAAGATAATGGAATATTATCAAGAGAAAAATCCTCTTCACTTTGCAGAGATTTCCTATTACTTTGTACTGTGTCTAGAAAGGAAATCTATACAACAGGTAGCAAAAGAAGATAACTGATCAGTTTAATTTTTTCTTTCTGACCCCCCCCCCCCCTCAAAAAATAAAGTTATACCTTAGTATGTACCTAAAATCACTATGTAAATCTCAGTTTTTATACTGTGTTTCAGGTGAACTGCTGATTTCAGACATTGTTCCTAAATTGTTAGGTCTATGCAGTGGCATGTTTGAACCTTTCCTTATTAAGGTTAGTATAAAATATATGACATTTTGCAGGAACTAGAAAGCTACAAATATAGATCTGAATTCAACACTGCTGAGGCAAAGCTGAACAATGTGCAGAGGACTCCAAGAAAGCTGTTTGATACTTTTTAATGTTTTGTAAAAATTAGTTGAACCTGATGCTTCTCCAGATTTTTACCTAATCTCCATGAGTTATACAGGTTATCTATGACTATACAAGCACCTTGGGTTGGATTCACACCACTTGCATTGCATTTACCAGGCAGTAACTGGCAATGCACTCTGTAGCTTAGGGCACATGTTGTCACATCTGTTTTTCTGTTCATTACAGCCCCACACACATAATACAGTCTAATGTATTGCTTTAAAACAAAGTCAGTGTTGAATTGCTCTCTGGTGTTCAGTGTTTACTTCCCCATCAAGGAAGTCTAACCAGAATCATTTCAGCTACCAAGGTGCAAAATCCCCAATGCCTTGAATGTTTTCGAAGGGTTTTATGGGCTGATCAAGCATTGTTCAGGATTTCAAGTATTGTAGATGTTAGAATAATGTAAATACAGTTTTGCTAATTTTTAAAAAACAGCAATGTGGTAACCAATGGCACAAATCAATGATCAGTTCTAACTGTACCTAAATCTCTAAAGTGATTGGATGTGAATGCTTTATTCTGTAGGTTCCTGCATTGCCATAATTTAGGAAAACAGCCAAGTTTGACACCCTGACCACTTTTGTGTCTTTGCTACCTGACTCTGAAAAAGGGAACTGTTAGAACACTATGTAATTTTTGCTCATCATGGCTCATTTTTATTATTTTTGGCTTTCAGCTATAAGAATGAATGACTACACATAGGTTCTAATTTTTAATGTGACTAAGAGACACAACAACACCATAACCGCAAGTGTTTTTCCACAGATAAGGTTGAAGAAACAAACACTAATCTATGGCATACCCATAATATATACCCTGAAGTAATAACAATTGACTGTACAAGCAAAGCTAGCAAAGATTATTATCTCTAATGAAGGATGAATTAAAATCAGGTTCCCCCACCAACAACTTGTATGATTTAATTGAATTGGCAGGATAGGCGGACTGGAGTGGTAATTAGTGCATTCTGTGCTCGTTCGGTGATGGTCGCATGTTCTGAGGTTAATTTCTTCTTCAACAAAAGCGTGTTCCACTTGGATTGTCTCAATATGTAGTTGTATTTGTTGCACGCAATGTAGCATCTTTTCTGTCTGTATCTCTGGGTCTAATAGCTTCATGCAGTGACTGTGGGTTTGTCTGCCTGTTTTTAGCAGTGTAGTATCACAAAAAAGTAATATAATTATGGGGATGTGCAGAACTGTAAAAAATGTAATAAAACTAGTACATGTATATAAATACATTCTCAGTATGTGACTTGTATTAGCATCATCCATAGCAGCCTGGGTAATCGTGGGGTTTATAAGCAACTTTACACCTCACTGCATTTCATATGAAGTATTATTGAACCTAGCAAATGGTGAAAGTTTGTCATAAGATACATGTAGGGTTATCCTCATGGGAGTGTTGGGAAGCACTTCCCATTGAAACCCATTCTGAATGATATACTATATGGATAATGGTTTGTGGACCATCACATCTTGCTGGGCATCCTATTCCAAAACCACAGACTTTTTATGGAGTTGGCTCCAGAAAAGTATATTTGTGCAAATTTATAGCCATTATGACCAAAAGAACCTGTGTCGGGTAGAAGTAGCTGTCAAGTACTGTCACAGCTAACATTCCAATTCTATGTGGACCAATTCTGTGCTGGTTTTGTTTACAGTGGCCCAGTCATGCCAGAGCAGAAAAGAGCCTTACCCAAACTGTTGATATAAAGTTTAAATGGCCTGATTTATTAAAGCTTTCCGAGGCTGTGGAGGATACATTTCATCAGTAAACCTGGGGACCAATCAAACCTGGAATGGATTTCTTCAAAGTCATTTGCCCTTTGCAAGCAAATGTTTTGAACCCTAGACCAGATCCATTCCAGGTCTGCTGAATCACCGAGCTTCACTAATGAAAGTGTATCCTCTCCAGCCTTAGAGAGCTTTAATAAATCAGGCCCAAAGGGTGCATTAATCTAAAATATCTTGGTATGCAGTAGCATTACCAGTACCCATCACTGGAAACACCTGCATTTAATAATTTTGATATAAATCCACATACTTTTTGCCATATATTGTGGATGTGGTGGCCAGATCTCCATATACTTGAAGCCATATTGCCTATGGTTTGATGGTCAGGTGTCTAAAAGCTTGGCTTATAGTGTTCACATCTAAACAAATCCTGTAATGTTTAGTTAGTCCCCATCGGCTTGAAACGTACCTCTCAAGCATCTACTAGTATATTGGGGCTCGATGGGATTATATTTTTTTTACAGGCTTTATCTGAATTTTTTTTCTAACAGCTCATGATTTCCAGGTAAATTCACAGCTGCATGTAATAGCAAATGTTTAAAAAAGAAACAAAGTTGCAAAAATCCCTTTAAGGTGAACTTTTCTGAGGCACCTGTAGATTTAGATAATAAAAGAAAACAAAGTGAGTGTAGGGAGGAGAATTATTGAAGGTTTAACATATAGGCACTATCATTCCATTTGGTAGCACATCTTTCCATCTTTCAAGCGTTGAAGATCAGTCTTTTACAGCAGTAGGCGGACACACCAAACTTTAGCACCCGCAAGAATTTTTTAACACAAATTCTTTAATAGGAGCAAATGGAATGATTTTAGGTCTCTGTTACTGGCAAAAATGTGACCATACACAGTAAAAATGTCTGCATGTGGACAGATATTTTCTCTATTAGCTCCCGTTTCAGGTTGCAGAACCTTTGTGGCTTCTGGGAAACTTTCATTGTAACAAATAAATCAACCTAATCCTACCTTACCAATCAAAACAGAATATGAATGCTACAATGGCCCTGATTTATGAAACCTTTCCAGGCTGGGGATAATACACTTTCAGAAGTGAAGCTGGGTGATCCACAAAACATGGACTGGATTTTTCAAAATTATTTGCTATTTGCTAGCAAATGTTTTGAATCCTGGACCAGATCTATTCCAGGTTTGGTGGATCACCCAGCTTCACTTCTGAAAGTGTATTATCCCCAGCCTGGAGAGCTTTCATAAATCAGGGCCAATGTGTTTATCTCTCCTCTGATCTTTCTTCTTCTCTTTATGCATATTTTTATGTTTTGGAGAACTTTTTAGATTAAATGATAATTAGTCACCATCTGATTCTGTTGGGCTTTGCAAGAAATGTTTTGTTATATGTCTGTCTAAAGTATTTTTCTGATGGACAAATTTAATGCAGCAGAAATAGAAAAATTAGTAGTAATTTAATTACCACTGAATCTCAAATATGGATTCCACTCACTCACTTACTATTCCCTAAAGCCTTTTTGTGTTTGGCATAGGGGTCCTTCTGTCACATGATCAATCCCATTGTCCAAACTACTAGGAATATCACATGATCAAAATTTCCAAAGATATTTTCTGATTAATGTTAACAAGCTTTACCGCAGATTGCAAATTGAAAAAGGGCTGGGAGCAATTGTTTCTGCTATATACATTTATTTGTAAAAATGTGACATTACCCTTTAATCACTCTTGAACTGAAACTCCCCAAACCATTTTCCAGAATGGCTTTATATATAGAAGCAAGCATGTATTGATTTGTATTTTTTCCCTGACCCATTCTCCCTGGTTGATCTGTGGGTGTCTGTAGCTTGTCAAACTCTTAGCCTGTCTGATGTAGTTTTTCCTTTGATGAGTAAGAGCAATGCATCACAGCAGTTTATAGCCCATCAGTTATTTATGTTATAGATTTATTCACAGGGTGATTGTAGTGTAATGTGTACAGTTTCAATGTATCTATGTTCCCCTCTAAAATATGGATACCTTGTTTCTTTTCTGTCACAGTTCCAAGCAGTCTTACTTCTTTCAAATCTCAACCACGATTTAAAAATACAGCGCCCCTTCCTGCCCTCATCTCTTTTTATTCTGCACTTTGTCATTGACTCTGCCTCTCTTTTGAAAAAGGGATTCTAGTTAGCAATGGAAAGGATTATAGGACAAGTTTTTAGTCTTTAAAGCCTATCTAAAGTTTCATTTTTAACTGTATATTTAAGTGATTTGTGGAGGAATAAAGTTCTATGCCTTGCTTAAAACAGAATTACAGTCGGGAAGAATAAAAAAAAATAATAGCCCATTAAAAGATAGAATTAAAAAGGTGCTTTATTACAGTCATTATTCTAGAGCTATGCCATACTACCAAAAGATGCACTGAGCCCAATTATAGCATTAGCTTAACCCACTTTCTTTGAACTCTGGCTGTCATGGACCTTCTGACTTCTTGTGAATGGACAATGAAGAGGAGGCTGCAATCAGCTCACCTCTCTGTCATTCCTATCAAAATGCCCCATGTGCTGCTTCTTTCTTCCCCACTTTGCTGTGCTGTATGTGGGGACTGATAGGAGGCCAATACAAAGTCAAAATTAAGTATTCACACTGTCTGCTTTAAAAAATACAAAATGTATTAATGAATTTAGAGCAACAATAAAAAAGTTCAGCTTCAAATTAGCTTAAATGCCAAATTCAAATCAATGTTCAATAGCAGAAAGCTTCAAAGAGATCTGCAGCTATCTATGTGAAAGCAGAAGTCTCTCTCCTGATGAAAGATATTTTTCATGCTAAGTCAGACCTGGAGCTCTCTAATTACCAAGGAGCACATGATTTTCCGAATGGAGAGCTTTGGTACTGAATCAGTATAGGAAGCATGTTGGACTTCTGCAGAGGAATCATTGTTCACAAAAAGATTACACGATCCTCTCTGAAATATTCTACCGTTGAACAAAGATTTATATAATTATTAAGTACAAATAAAAAATAGTAACTTGCCTGTACATTTAAATTACAGTTAAAAATATCATTCACTTGTGTCCTTTTACCTTCAAATAAAAACATTTACTCCGGGATATGGCAAACAACTCAAGTGCCTGTGCAACTATAAGGAAGCAAGGTAGTGTAGATTTTCTTTTTTTGCCATCAAATATAGAAAAAAATCAACAGGTTTTTAAAAAGGAATATTACCCCATACCTTAATGATGGCCAATTTAAATTTTTATTTACATGCATGCCAATGATGTATTTGCTTTGTTAGAAGACTCTCTGTTATATATCAGGTATCACAAATGGAGAAAATACTCTCTCCACCTCTACTGGGGGCCAAAACTGGTTGATATAGGCATGAAATACTTGTTACCAGTCCTGATACATAGAAACTACAGCAGTGAATTTTTCCAGAATTCCAGTTCCATCTAATTGTCATAACAAATATGTGAGAAGATTGTTTTATCATGAGTATCTGAGAAATAAAAAAAAGGAAAAGGTGACTCAACTCACCTGTGGACAAAACCCCAGAAATATCAATTTTGGGTGGAATTGGCCATTACCCAGAGCCCACAGCAAATCATCCATTTCATGCAGGGACAATAATTTCTGGCGTTACCTACTATACCTGCATGGGTGCATGTTTCTATAATACACAACATAGATACAGAGAATGACAAGTTTAGGAAGTTGGCTTGAGATTCCCGGTCTTCTGCGCGTGGCGTTAGATAGGAGGAGGCCTCGTCTTGGTAATTCAGCGGGGAGGGCACACACAGACTGAACATGGGATTGTCACCTGGAGGTCATGCATCCATACCTGGTTCCATACTGGCTCCTGACTGCATGTTCCGACCTGTTTAAAGATAAAACAGGTGTCTTTGGGCTTGCAGGTTTGGCATGCTACTTATACAGATTTACTGAGGACTATGCTACTATCAATGATAAATAGGGCTTTTTTTCATAGACCGGCCTTAAATCAGAATCACTTTCAAACCACCCAAAGTGCCGGTAATATTTTTAAGTCTGTTTTTTTCTTTTAATGATTAAAGGTAGCCCAACACTTTCATGTGCTCCAGCCTTGAAAATATATAATATACTTCATAAAAAAGTGACACTCAATCAAAACTATTTAGGTTGAACAGTCTGGATTGAAAAGATTTAGGGGTCCTCTGCTAAAGCTGACATTTTAATGGATTCATTCTCAAGGCAAAGAGTGAGAATCCATTCAGGACGTCCATATTTTTTTTGGGCAGCGGGCCCGCTGCTGGAAACTGCTGATGAATCTCCCATCTAAATTATCAGAATTGACTCAATAATTATCTGTAGTAATTTAAAGGTTTTTTTTTCCTAACGTAAAACATCTTTATTTCCCGACCGCCCTGGCGATTTCACAGAGCTGAGATTCTTAATGTGAGTCATTGTAACGTTAGGAAACACAGAGGCTTGACAGACTGCCGTAAAAATGGAGAAATAAATAAATATATTGTACAATTTGACTTAATCCCGTCACTTTGTCTGACAGGATCGTGATGTTTCTGACTATGGAATCAGTATCGGGCTCCAGCAGACGGGAGAAGACACATTTAATTTGTGTCATTTTTTTCAATTTCTGTCCTGTTTGACAGATGTCCTCCTATGTTTTTGCCTTTTGGGTCCAGATTAAGAGAGCAGCCGAAGCCTTTATTAATTTTTACAGCGGGAAGAGAAAACAGGAAGCGGTGGAGGTCTAACTATAATTTCCTTTAATTTTTCAAGGACAACTTGAGATTGTTATCTGTGAGTTCCATCAATATGGGTTTTGTATTTTGCCTTTCACATCCAAAGGTATAGATAACGTGACAAGCAAAAGATAAAGCAATATTCAATTTTCTATTCTCCTATAAGGGCTAGTGACAAGATGCATGTGATTTTTTTCCCCTAACCCAAACTGTGTCCTTTTTTATGAATCTTCTCATGAACCTTCTCCACCCAAACTGATATGGCTTCTATTACTGCCATTTTGCCACTGGCTAGGAGGACATACAATCAAACATAGGAAGATGCTCCATGGAACTATTCTCTAACTCTTTTACATTTATGGAGGGAGATTCAGTTATGGCTGCCAGGATTACACCCCTCCTGTCACCTGCGGTCCGTAAAGTGACTCTACCATTTAAAAATGAATAACTAACTTGAGCTTTGTGCGTGTGTATTATGTAGGTACCTAGACATGCATGCTATTACCTGCAACAGCTTTAATTGACTAAATACTAAGCTTTTTTTTTCTAAAACATGGGTCAAAAGAAATGTGGGAATAGGAAGAAGCAGGCAAACTTTGACATTTCCTAGAATTGTAGGATTTTTGCCCCCTAAGAACAGCCCAGAATTAGGACATAAAGGGAACACTAAAAGCTACTATTAAGTGCTTAAAGGTGTGCGTACATTCAGCAGCTTTCACTGCCCACTCTATGCCCTAATGCTGGGCTACTCTGAATGGCAGCAGCAGAACAGTTTAAAGGAAATACGGGATATTGTTCCAAAACGAGTTGAGAGGTTGTCTGCATATGGAATTGCTGGTGGAACTTGGGGACAGCAAATAGTGTTCTCACAATACAACCCAGTAACACTTCTTTTCAAATGAAGAGCAGTTTTGCATCTGGCACCTCATACACAATGTTTGTGTCCACTCCCTGTACTATATTACGTTGAATGGCAAGTAACATAGGAAGCTTGTATGCATCATTTCTGGTTTAGGTGTATTTAGCTTTAACATGCTAAGAGAGACATATCATACATGCAAAGAACGTGCACAGATTCCATTATTTTTGTTCTTCACACAATCCTGATTGTTGGAGGTGCATCCTTGGTGTCCTATCCGATGGTACTTTCTTGGGTTATGTTATGTGACTAAAATGCAAATTGTGCTTACTGGAGCAAAAACTCTGAAGCTAAACTACACTGACTAACCTTACTTGTTTAGTAAAAATAAAAATGTAGAAAAGAAAATATTTTCAAAACATGCCATGTTGTTTGCTGTAATGGACAGTAGAATAAGAATTTTATGTTAAAGCTGCACTGCACAATGACATGGAAGAGCCACAAATAATTATACAATTGCTCTGCAGATTCTTTTTAATTAAATATTCATGTATTGTAGAACGCTAGCCAAAATCTTTTTTCCTCTGTCATGTTTTCTCTGCTATTTTCCTTTTAAGTAGATTACCTCTAAATTACCATCCTGATCATAGGTGACCACTGGCACTGGAAATGTATCTTACTGATCTCATATATTCATCTCTTTCCCACTCCTTCCACAAAGGAAAACGTTTTTATCCAGGGTCACAACACTATCCCACTGTGTCCCAATTATTTTCCTGTGTTAGCACTTATGTGGCCAATTTTAACACCCAAAACACAGGCACGATCAACTGTTGTCACCACCTGGAAACCCACTCTTAGAAATGCAATGCAGCCATTGCTGATGTGCATGAAGGCACATGGCACGGCGGGTAGGTATGTGCAGCGGCTGTGGGAGATTTTCTGCACAGAAATGTAACAAAGGATGGAAAAAGGTGAAGATAATATAAAAAAGTATTTGGTTATGTACACACTATTTCGGTGACTCCCTGTAAGCTGTGTTCATTCCCCATCTACACACCTTTACATCTACATACTTCTACTATAAGCAAACATTAGGATAACAGAAATGGAGCCTTGTGACCAATAAGTCTTTAATGTCAATGTTGGTTCTCCATAAGGTCAATCACTGATCCCAGCAAACAATGATGACCACCCTCTGTTACTAATGGATCCAGTGGGATAAATATGAGAACACATTTCACAGAAGTCCTTTGCCAGTAATTTACCATCTTGTGGTTTTATCTCACTGGATGAGTATTGCTGTGGAATTAATTGCTGGTCACTAAAAGGTTCCTTTGAGGTGAACTCGGAATTCTACTTGGACTGGCTATCATAGTCAATCATCACTATGTTTATTCAATGATGTCTCCTGCAGATACACAATGATTGTGTCTGTGTACTGAAACCCATAAGTGATTCTTTTTATACAACCTGGCTAGACTTACAGCTTTTTTTTGCATAGACCATAAAATGTGCAATGACCTTATTTGTTAGTTATATTTTCCTTCCTTGCTGCATTTTACCATTTTTTCACAGGAATTTTCAAGCCTCGTTTCCATTTATTTATAATGCAACAAAATGAAGGATCTTGGATGTTAAATGTTGCGTAAAAATGGCAGTAAAATGGTGAAAAATAGGTAAAAGATGCAAAAGCACTGATATCAGCAGAAAATGGACAAAACAAATAGAAAAATATACCACCCAGGGGGAAGGTTCTACTACTAGAGTTTCCCTCTAAAATGAAGGCATTACGCCAGATTTAGAGTCCCAACAAAAAATATATATATATAAAAAAGAACAAATACTATCATTGTACATTACTGTACATACAATATTAGAATAGATGGTGCAGTGACAGCTGATTCCAGATGGACCGTCTGCCTTACCACAGCATGACTATGCATCCAATTTTCCATTCATTTCTACAAATTATTTAAAGCTTTGATGAAGGAGGACTGTTCTCCCTTAAATGTGTTGGCTGTAACAACAATTACAATTGTGTTTAGGAATAAATGGATTTTGCTGGACCGTTTGGCTATTTGGGTGGCGATAACATTGTTTTCTAAATATTTCTATCATAATCCAGTAAACGGAGGTGACAACAGAGGGGGGACCCAGGAAACAGTGAAGGCAAACAGGAAGTAATAAATGTGTTTAGCAGATAAAAATTGACATTTATAGACTTTAAAACCCAAGTCTAACTATTGATTAAAAGTTAGTGCCTCTGAAATAGTTCAATGCCCCTTACACAACTGTGTACTTTCTTGTCCATGTTTACGGAAAATGGGCAACTGTACAAAGATGACATTTATAGAATTGTCAGAGACTAAAAAGTGGACTCTTTCTGCATTTTCAACAGTGAATTTATATTTCTTTTTTTCTATAATGCAATTGTGTATATTTTTTTCTATTATTGGTATTAAAGTTCAGCTTTTCTCCTATAATTGGCTCATTTAGATTATTTGTGCTTCTATTATATTTTGTATTGTAAATTAAGGGTGAAATGCCTTTATTTGAACATTCTAGTTTCTCAGCCATCTCTAATCATATTCTATTTTTCTGAATCACTGCCCTGAAACAAACTTTTAGGGGAAGGTTTTATGATTTTTGGACAATATTTACTATGATTGGCAAAAATAATAATAATATAAAAATAAATACCATTTATTAAGGTAACTATAAAATCATGCTTAGTAATATTTTTTATTTTCCTTTTGAGCTCACAGGTATAGCCTTTAGATTTTTTTCCTTTCTTTGATGTAAACCCTGTTTTTTACAGACCTCAGTAGCTCAGTGGCTAAAAGTTACATGACTCTTTACTTATTAGAACAAGAAGTCTGAATAGTCACAGAGACAAACCACAGCCTTAAAAAAGATTTTCCCGTTTGTCTAGCTAACCCACAGTGCTGTCTGAATGTTTTTTAGCAAATCCTGGCTAATCCTATATAGCAAGCAAAGTCTGATCTGCAAAGTACTTAAGTAAGGGGGTGCAACACAATAACAAAGCAAATAGCATATTTAAAATGAAAAAGAATGGACTATTCTTACTTATATATATGTCTTTAATTACCTGTTTTTGTTTTGTACAGGGTGGAATCTGACCCATTCGTAGCCTGCATAAGTCCTGCAATGTTTACAAAAGATCACAGAAATATGTTGTTTTTTTTTTATCTGAAAACTGTAGTACTAAAATTCTTTACCTACAACTATTGACTAGAACTAAAACTAACTAGGAAAACTATAATGAACTCCATACGTAACGTGTGTTTCCCTGGTCATATGCAGTAAGTAGAAATACAAAGAAATAAAGAATAAAAAAAATATTATATGTTCATGGGACCAAAACAATGATCTATTCTAAAAAGGAATAAATCTCCAACTATTTATTCCTATCAGCCAAAGCATCATCAGCTAAACCCATCTGCACTCATATCCTCTGCAGTGTTACTGACACCCGTCTGACCAGGCAGGCCGTGGCTCTGCTTGGGTTGGAAGGTGCCCAAGGCTAATTCTCAGCAGTTCATTTAGCTCCAATTCAATCTACATGGCAGCGACGTCTATAAATCTTATTTTAATGAGAACTCTCCACCTGCCTGCCCCAGCATTTAATAAAATCTGAGCTGGTTTGGAAGCCCTCCAACAATCGCACATCTTTAACCCCTCGCTGTGACTGTCAGCTGTGCCGGAGACGCCGCTGCCCACTTTGGATAAAGTTGGGGAAATGTAAGAGAGGCGTCTCCGGGGCTGACAATTCACGGTTTGTAATTAATTTCGACGCTGTGTGTTTGTGCTTTGCGTACTAGTCATGAATGCTAAATGAGAGATCAGAGCTGAGTTTCCATCCAGGCAGTGCACTAGGAGATACACTAGATCTTATTCATAATCCATTAACTGCAGCAGAAATCTGCAGAAGCAAACTGATTTTCCAATTTGCAATTTTCTCACAGGTTTGTCTTGTCCAGAATTTTTTCTATTTATAGTTAAATTCCAGGCAGATATTTTTTAAATGAATGAATGCGGCTTTGTATTTTTTAATACATCCTTGAAATGTATGTAGGGTCAGAGTAACAAAAAACCATACACAGTACTTCTCTGCGGGTCAAGGATAAATCATCATTTATCTCAAGGGTACCTGTAAGTAGCACTTAAACTTGCATTATCCGTCACTCTGTTACCCCTCTTGTGTCAATGCCTCTTTTCTAAGGTGCTCTGACCGTTGTTTGCAGACCTGCCATCATAATGAAAGATAACCAGTCCTGCATTTTAAAGGGGCACACTGAGGGCCCACCCACAGACCTGGAGCATCAGAGACAAGGTAAATACTGACTGTGATAGGTAAGGTAGTCAAAAATGCATTTTATGTATATTACCCAATAGTTTTTAAAAAGCCCTGATGTTCAACATTTAGACGTGTATTTATAAATTATTCCCCTTCCATTTTCACCTGGATTCATCTATTTCTTTGTTGTAGGAAATAGCATTACTGTTTTGGCTGCAGTGCTCTTTTGATAATTGGCCACTAGGTGGCAGAACGAGTCTTAGTTTTAATAGGAATTGAAAGGAGCCATGCATAGGGATTCACATGGCTGTGAAAGAAAATACAGACAAATTCACAGGTAATTATTTATAAATACACCCCTTCAAGCAATGTAAGTATCTCTGTTTGAGCTGGTATTAGGCCTTGGCTAGTGGAAAGGGAGAAAATAGCCGGACAAGAAGTCAGTCAGTTTTACTGCAGAGCAAGGAAAATGCTAATAAGAGGTGACTTGGGGAAGAACACATCAGTCTCCTGCTGATCTGCTCAATGTCCAGTCACAGCTTAGGGAAGGTCAAAACATTAGATTTGTCTGTACTACAGCATTGAAAAGTTAGATCTCCTGCCCTTCTTAACTAGGGTTTTGCTGCTGGAAGAAACCTGTTTTTAGTGTAAATTAAACATAAGGAATACAGGGTATTCATTGTGTCTGTTGATGTCATTTAGTCCACTAGGTGGCGATGATGCTTCAGTGTACACATGTCCATTGAATAGCACCGTACCAGGGTTCAATTATGAATTGATACAATGTTACAATGTTTGTGGCTAATTGAGACGGACAGCTGAAATTAGCTATATTCTTTGGAAATGTATACATGCATAGTGTTATCATCCTTTGGATTTTTTGAGATCGCCAGACACATTTTACAAGTCTGTAAAACACATTGTATTCTATACCATTTCTCTTGAGACTTGTTCCCATAATCACCCCAAACACCCTGGCAATTTTGGTCATAGTACTATGTTAGTACATATGGCTTTGCAATTAACTGGAATATTGGTTCCCATAAACATCAGTGCCATTTTGATAAAATACCGATCTATAACAAACTTGGTTTTAATCAAATCTGTGCCATTTCAGTTATCCCTACTCTGATAGAGGCAACCTCTCAATTGTGAAAGGGCTGTATCTACATTCCAGGGCAGAAAACAGATTCATTTTTGTGTTTCTGGCATGGGTTGGCTGCTTTGATTGGAGCCTTATCGCACAGCTGTAAATCTTCATGGTAGATTTCCATAAAATAAACCAACTACAACCTCTTCTCTCTGCTAAATGAAAATAGCTGCTTAAATTTTCTTTTTTCTCTGATTGTCAGCTGCAGAAGAGCTTCTGTGCTCTCTGCAAACTTGTCCAATCTTCCAGGTCTGTGTCAGATTTCACCTTGAAGGCACCTTACTCTTTCTACTACATTAGCCAGCCATAATAACCTTACAGACAATGTAATGAAGCCACAGTGATAAACTGTTGTAAATGTAATATGTTACAGCCCCCTCTGGCAGCGAAGCATTACACAAGTCAAACATCCAATACACTAAACTTCCTTAACAAATCGCCTTCATTTCCTCTCCTTGTGTATCAGCAGCAGTATTTGCAGGTGACAATGTTACAGCAAAGTTTAAACACTCCGGGACACGAGCGGCACTGACTTGAGACTGGCAAGGTCGCTCCTCTGAAGTCCTGTGAGCTACATAACCCTGAAATGTATTACAAATCTAGACAGCTCTGCTAACACAATATTGCAATGTATTAACACTTATATTGTACCTGTCTAATCCTTTAAATCTTCCTAACAGGGGTTCTTTACTGTCGACATTGTGACAGCTGATGGCTATTTTTTTTACAGCACCTTTTATTCGTATCAGGTCTTTAAAGAGCTGCTAAGCAAAACTTGCAAATTGGTTTATGTAAAAGAGGTTTTTCACAGCATTCCATGTTATGTAAAATTTTCAAATGGTCAGAATAGTTGGTATTTAAGATAGAAGTGTTATAGTGGGGTGAGGGGATATTTCCTAGTATAAGGTTGGCTTCCTGTCGAGTACTCCCAGAAAAACAATTCTAGTGACTGACAGTTTGATGCCTTGCTTTTGGCAGCTAGCATAGAATAACAAGCTGCACATGAAAGTTAATGTCAGATGGCCAAATTTCTGTGCAGATATGCAAATCCCAACAGTTTTTTTGTTTGTAGAGTCATAAAAAGCTATTACTCGGCTCTGCAAATCAGGTCTGCTGTGCACACTTTCCTTAATTATTGGACTTTAAGGCAAACCACATCATATTCAATCCCATGTCTGATCAACAAGGATTTCTGTTTGCTCATGCCCAGGATAGAGGTCTGTCTGGCTTTGACTTCTGTCTGGCTGTTGCTGCTTTGGATTATTCTTCTGCTTTGCTTGGACAGTGTTTGTACTCTGTTTGTGCTTATATTAATCATCTGCCTGCTGCCATTGTCAGTCATTGTTCTATCTACCTGCCTGGGCCTGTGTTTGTCTGCACCTGATTCATCCATCAGCCTGCTGACTCTGCTTCGCTCTGTTGTTATCTCTGAAAATCTGTCTGAGTACTAAAACTGCTCTGCATCAGTTCTTCCTGTTGTTGAGTATTGCTTCTGACAACAAAAGGTTCTAATACACACCCTGGCATGTGGCATGAGGCAATGGGCTATCCAGAGGTTCTGCTACTTTTCTTTGAATGAGCAAACTGGCTGGTTCACTTTAATCAGCTTCCACTCTAAACTTTTGATAGGTGTATGTCCATGACTGTACTCTGATATTATAGAACAACAAAGACTGATGTGAATGTTTGTATGCAGTTTTTCAACACTGTGGGATTTTGTATGCTTTTTATGTAGTACCATAACCATAAAAGGGAGAATCTGCTTGCTATAGACAAAATGGGAAGATATAGCAAGGATAACAAATACTGATTCAGAGACTTGTGTAAGCCCGCTTACTTAGTGAACTTATATTCAAGTGTCAACCTAATGATTTTCAAGAATAGATAAAAAAAGCCAGCTTGAACTTTGATCCTTCCATTTTAACAGAGATTACATGATCAAGCCTAGACATCTGGACTATAGGACCTGATTTATTAAACCTCTCCAAGGCCGGAAAGCATACACTTTTAGTAGTGAAGCTTAGTGATCCAGCAAACCTGGAATGATTTTCTTCTAATGCGTTTGCTATTTGTTAGCAAATGTTTTGAATCCTGGACCAGATCCGTTCCAGGTTTGCTGGATCACCCAGCTTCACTGATGAAAATGTATCCTCCCTGGCCTTGGAGAGCTTTAATAAATCAGGTCCTATAGGTTAGGCGGATGGATGAGAAGCACTACAGGAAGTCTGAAGCAATTTTTTACTTTGGATAAATAAGTCAATATTGTATCAAAATCATTAACATAGCTTTATGTTTACATGTGGAAACAGATCCACTGAAGACATGACTACCCTTTGAATTTTTTACTGCAGTCAAATCTTAAAGCTGTATAGAAACCTTTACATATTCTACTTAAACATAACAAAGACCCCCCCAAACTGTTAAATAACTTAATTTAGCTGACAGGCCAGTCATATCCTCCCCCTAGCCTGTTTCAAAGAAGAATAACCTAACATTTTCAACTGAAGTGCATTGTAAAATATTTTACAATGATTCAGGACAGACTCACACTGACCGGAAGTTTGAATAAATAAATAATGGAACAGCAGTATGTAAAAAACTAGCATGGGTACAGGAAAGAAGTACATGCCCCATATGGTCACAGGTTGAAGACACTGGACCATGGCAGCTAACTTTATGCCTAGACATAGGTGGACAACCCCCAAATATTTCCTGGTGTTTCCAGTGAAGAGTACTGGTAATACTACAGCCTACAAAAACATAACTGTTGATAATGTTCTTCCAAACTTGTTTTCTGTGTTAGCATGACTTCCCCTGCCCCTGTATACAAAGCCAGATACACAAAAAGTCCTGACCTCAACCCTACTAAACACATTTACAACAACATTGATTGTGAGTCTGCTCTTCCCTTGTATACATCAGTACTGAACCTGACAAATGCTGTTCTTGCTAAACTAGTACAAATTCAACTAGGCCTTCTTCAAAGTGGAAAGCCTTCCAAGAGGAATGGAGGCTATTATATCCCTATATAAATATGTATACATATAAAATAATAAATGAGTCTCACATGGGTGCGATGGTCAAGTGTCTATATATACACCTATACAGTATATGTACGCCTATACAGTGTATGTGTTTGCAGTTTGGCTGCCCATTCTCCTGTTTCTTCAGTTGTCATATTCTATGTATTAGCTTACAAGTGTTCTGTATTTCCTCTGTGCTAAATGCTGATCACTGCTCAAGATGAGGTAGATTTGGAGAGTAAAAAGGGGATTTATAGCACATCAAAAGATGCCCTTTACAACCAGAAAACGTCTATTTAAATCTTATCCCAGGTGACTACGATCAAAAGCATCAGTCACCGTTTAACATGAGGTGGATATTAAAACCCTTGAATTTCTTATCAGTGACTTATACACCATAACAGAAAGGGGAATTACAAAGGAAAAAGAGGAAACTACTCAACAGGGAGATGGATGAAAAAAGGCTTCATGACAGACTCAGACTATATTACTTTTTAGGACGTACTTATCAGATATAGTTAGAAAAGTATATATTTATATATATTTAAAAGTCTGGCTGGGCTGTTTACCATATTATTTATACCAGGATCAGCAAAGACACCCTAAAAATTCAGACGTCATCATTTACATATACATAAAATGCTCCCCACCTTGTTCTTTGAGTCTGATAATCTCCGTGTCTGAGCCGAAGCTGTTCCAGGCTGTGCAGTTGTATATGGTTTGGAAATCGGCCCGCACGATGTTGCTGATGGTCAGGGTCGAGATGACACCTTCGTCTGTGCTGACTGTTTCCACTGTGTATCGACCTGACGTCCCTGATTCCAGGACATTCTCCTTCCAGGACCAGGCCTAGTATAAGGAGAAAGCACACATGGACTTGATGAAAACCTAAACTAGGCCAAGGCATTAGCCTGATGGACAAATATATTTTAATCATATTGGGACCAGTGTGCCTAAAGTTGCATCTTGGTGAGTGCTTGTCTTTTCCTGTTTTTCCAAGCTGGAACACCTCGAACATCTCTACTAGGAACTGCACAGCTAACTAATTGTATATTACAGGATCTTACTAACCCTGAACACAGCCATTTACATTTAATCCATAAAATGACTACTTTTCAAGCTACGTTTGAATTTAAACTTGCAAGTCAATAACAAAAGCAATTTAATTTAGTCACACTTGCAAGTAAAAGTGACTCAACTAGCTAATAGTCACAAAAACTGAGGAATTATTAAAGGGCTTTATTATTCTCCTTTCAGGTATTCTATTTAGTGTAAAACACTCTTCTAAAAAGAAGTATCTCAAAAGGCAGCACGGTGACTAAGTGGTTAGCAGGGCTGGGTCCCAGTTTAGGATCTCGGTAAGGAATGGATTTGCATGGAGTTTGTGTGGGTTTCATTCGGGTACTCCTCTTTCCTTCCACATTCCAAAAACATGGCGTTAGGTTAATTGGATTCCCCCCAAAAATGACCTTAGGCTGTAATAAAGACATATAACTGAGGTAGGGACATTATATTTTGAGCCCTTTTGAGGTACAGCTAGTGACATGACTATGGACTTTGTACAGCGCTGCGTAATATGTCAGTGCTATATAAATGCTGTGTAATAATATTAATAGGTACATACCAAGAGCCCAAATCATTAAGCCATCCTCCAACCTCTCACTCCCCTTTTGGGTTTCAGGTCTGATGCTAGGTCTCTCAATACTACTCTCTGCCACAGGTTTTTTAACAATGCTTTAATAAGACAAGATACACTGACTCATAAGGTCCGATAGGAAATTACTTTAAAGGGTTTAGTGAAATACGCCATTTTTGACAATGGTGATGTCCTCTCTAATCCAGTAAAAAGTTTTCCATCACTTCTTGTCCTGACAAGGTTTCACCTCATCCTGATTTATCCAAATTTAGAAAACACTTAATTTCCACTTAAAGTCAAATAAAATCTCTGTGGGTAAGATTAGATTGCCACCATGTGAACTTCATTACCAGAAAACCAATATTCTGATAGATAAGTTTAGGTGTCCACCATCTAGAGTGTGATCTGAATTGAATGGACTGTAAAGTAACCAAATCAAAAATGGCCATGGCTGGGCCAAGGCCAAATTAAGCAGTGCCAGCATGCATTGGTTTAGTTAAAAAAAAAGTTCTGTGACTAATATCCCTACCCTAAAACAGATACATTGTTTTAATTAGGCCTCCAGCCTTTATGTGATAACTATGTTTTAGTAACCTTAGTAATCATATTGTTAAGAATGACAGTGTTTGGGCCCCCAGTCATCATTGTGAATCTGAGCTTCTAGTAACATCTGGGACTGAGAGCCACCAGCGGCGTAAAATCTCAACCAGAAATATGTTTCCCAACCTATCCTCAGCATATACTATGGGGCTGGGGAACATTTACATACAGATTGTGGACACATAACCACACAAGCCATTATGAATTTTATTGTTATCAGCCATATATGATTTTTTCTTCTTGTTACAAAAATGAGTGAGATCATTAGCCTGCTTCTTCGCCTTTCCGTGCCCAGTCACAAACTGGAAGAGGGACAAGACCTGGAAGTGTTACTTAACTTCAGCAGAGGAAAAATAGGTCACCTCCCATACCAGACTGGGCTGTGCTATGTAGCAGAGCTGTGTAAATCTCCAAACTAGATGGACAGAAATACAGGTTCAACAAGTCCTTTTTTTATGTATTTAATCGGTCTTTAGCTGTGTGCATGGAGGCCAGTCCTAAAAATCAGGAACTTTTTACAGAATAAACCCTCAAGCCTTTCACAGAGACCCAAAATCAGTGAGATTGAAAGATTAGGTAAAATCTATATTTTAATCTTAGTGTTTGTCTGTGACTGACGGTGACAAATAATTATGTCTACCTGTCCACCTCCACTACACAATGACTTATCTTCGGTTACCAAACCATTCTCTCCCCCTCCCTTACATTCACTGAATTTGTGGCACACTGTGACCACCAGAATTATAAATGCCCTGAAGGTTCCCGTCTGGTTCTGTACATAATGTAATTACTTCTCATGTTATCATTATCTGTATTAATCAGTTCATAAGAGTCTGTACGTCTAGAGGCAAAGCACACACACGGCTCTGCCAGTTCCTGTGGCTTCTTTGTGTGTAGGTGGGAGGAGGAAGTAGTAAAAATAGCTTACACAAAGAACTTTCTCCCCCTCAGCTATCTGCCAGCCTGCAGGCTCTGAAATTGATAGAAAGAAGATCAAAGATGTCCTGGTTTTATTTTGGGAATGTGCGCAAAACACTGCAGATGCTGCAATGTTGATGGGAAGACAAACTCACAAGAAGTGTTGGAGAGTGTGCTTTGTGTATAGGAGGTATGAGAATGTAGCCAGGCGTCAATAGTAGAAGTTCGGCAAGTAGTAGGTGGCAAAATTATTCCCATAAAGCAATACTTTTCTTTTTCGGGAAAGAGGAAGGCTTAGAACCATCTTTTTTAGATTACTTTTTAAGGGGCATAGCGATCAGTTCCCTACATTGAAGGCCTAGGGATAGAAATAGGGATGGGAATGCAGGGTGCAGCAACACCACTAATTAAGGCAACAGGTTTATCTCTGTCACTCATCACCAAGCCTTGAGTGGTAGCTGCACCCCTAAAGGAAGTAGATTTGCTGAGGTGGGCGATGTAAGATTGGTAAAGAAGTGAGTGGTGTTCATAGGTAACAAGTGTAGGGATACAGGTGTGAGCAGTGAATAGCGGAACAGTGAAAGAGGGGTCCAAAGATGAAAGATACAGAGACAATCAGTTCAAGAGGGGTGCAGAGGTAAGTGTTGCAGAGCTATGCAGTGGAGGATGGAGTGCAAAGTTGAGTGGTGCAAGGCAGGGTGCACATATGAGTGGTGCAAATGTTAGCATCATATTTGACGGGAGCAGGGTGCAAAGGTTAGAGCATTAAAGGCTGCGTTGAAGTGAGTGGGGCAGGTGGGGAGTATAAATGATTGGTGAAGGGGTGAAAATAAAAGCAGTGGATGACAGGTGAGAGGTAGACAGGTGTGCGGCGATGTATATTACCTGCTATTTCCTCACTCAGTGGTCTGTGTGCTAGTGTAGTGTGTGTTATTCATCAATCAGCGCAAGGCATTTTCAGTTTGGTTTGATTAGCCACATGAAGTCATTATTACTGCAAGCTTTTAGGTCACCATTCCTAAAGCTTTTTAAAGCCTGAAAAAGTGGAAATAGGGGGTCCCGAAAGCTTCAGTACCTTAAGTTAGCCAATAAAAGATATTATCAGTGCTGACATGATATCTGATCAGGACTACAACTGGAATTCATTATTACCCCTGCAGCTGATGGACAAGTAAAAAACAACAACCACAGAAAAGCCCTTTCTGGCTCTTTTGGCAAGGATAGTGATGGAGCGATGGAGGAGAACCTATGCTGTTGAACACTATCATCCATTATGAATTTTTTTTCTTTAAAGAAAAAAACTTGCATTAATGTCTCATCAGTCTCTGACAATGTTGTTGTTTGCTTTTCTCATATGTCCTCAAACACCGTACCAGCATTGCAGAGTAAGCCAGAAAGATAAATGCGTGTCAGTGCCGTCAGACTTTGCAGGCAATGTTCACCATGCCATGACAAAACAAGTGAATTGAATCGTAGGACAAATTGTCTAAAGCCACCATTAATGTGTGCCGGAGGCTCTGATTAATAGAGATTCTAGAAAAAAAAAATGTATGAGCCGAAATGTGAGCAGCCGATTGGCCGGATGTCAGCGTTCAGTTTATAGCTGGAATTTCTTTGCTGTTGGCAACCCCATTGCTTTTCTGTTACTGCACATTTGCAGAATATGTATTTCTGCAGAAAACAAATAGTTATTCTTTATACTTACTATCCTATCCGGGGGAGGAGTGCTGCGAATGAAACACTTGATTTGTCCCTTCTCTCCATGCAGGGCATGTTGTGTCTGAGTGCTGGAGATGATAGGAGGACCTGCCAGACAGAAGGGATCTGTTATTCCTCACATCACCTAGGCATAGTACACAATAAGTGCTTTCACAGAACATACAAACTATTATCGTCATTTACTTCTTCCACATGAGTAACAATCAACAAATGTAATCCAAGTCATATATTTATCTTTACGTTTTTATATTATTATCAGCGCGAGATGTTTTTCACCATTGCAAGGGAGCTTCAAATTCACAGAGAACAGACATACAAGCTGCTTTTTTAATATTTCTTTCTTAAAGTGTTTTGTTACATCTGGTGCATTAAGAGGAAAAAAAGACCTACAGATCCTGCCAGAAATCTTGTCATCTGATGACCTTCTGTTCTGTCTGTCCTTGCTGGCTGGTATCATTCATAGTGTTTCCACCTAACTCTAGGGTATATATAACAACTTGTAGCTCTATCATAGGGTTACAATGTTATTCCTCCAAACATACAGTACAGTGAGTAAGTCACCCTAATACTTCCTAATGGGCAGAATGGTGGCTCAGTGGTTAGCACTCCAGCCTTTGCAGCGCTGGGTCTCAGATTTGAATCTCGGCCAGGACACCATCTGCATGGAGTTTGCAGGTTCTCCCCGTGTAGGTTTCTTCCGGGTACTCCAGTTTCCTCCCACATTCAAAAACATGCAGTTAGGTTAATTGGCTTCCCCCAAATTGACCTTTGTTTGTGTTAATGACATATGACTATGGTAGGGACATTAGATTGTGAGCTCCTTTAAGGGACAGCTAGTGATATGACTTAATATGTCAGCGCTATATAAATACTGTATGATAGTAATAGGTACAAATTAGAATCTCATACCAAGTGCCCAAATCATAAAGCCATCCTCCAACCTCTCATTTCTTCTTTGGGTTTCAGGCCTGATGCTAGGCCTTCCAATGCACCCCTGTAATGTCTGTGGCCCTTTGCAGATGATATCACCTCTCCTCCTATCCTTGTGACTGTTGAAGCTCAACATTTTACAGCGGTCACAAAGCAGGAATTGGCGATAAAGCATCAGTGGGGACTGCTTTTCTCATGACAACCTTTAAAGATGTGCCTGCACCTTGCTAGGGCTAGATATCCTCCCATTTCCTGTTGTTTTGGGCAGTACGGTGGCTCAGAGGTAAGTGCTCTGGCCTTTGCAGTTCTGGGTTTCAGGTTCGAATCTTGTCCAGGACACTATCTGCATGGAGTTTGCAGGTTCTCCCAAAAACTAAATAGCTTACCCCCAAAATTGACCTTGGACTGTATTAAAAAAACATATGGTTGTGGTAGGGACATTACATTGTGAGCCCCTTTGAGGGACAGCTAGTGACATGAGTACAGCGCTGTGTAATATGTT
Organism: Pyxicephalus adspersus; assembly: GCF_032062135.1. Classification (NCBI taxonomy): domain Eukaryota; kingdom Metazoa; phylum Chordata; class Amphibia; order Anura; family Pyxicephalidae; genus Pyxicephalus; species Pyxicephalus adspersus. The sequence goes on from NC_092868.1 coordinate 58,873,914, forward strand.
GGCTGTTGTATAAATCCTGTTTAATAATAATGAGTATGGAGCTTGTACAGCGCTGCATAATGAGATGGTACTATAATAATAACAGGAAGTGGGGGTAAATTTTCCCAACAAGGACACAGACAGCAGCAAGAACCTCACAGTGTTGCAATGATGGATTTTGGTGCCCATTGTGGATGTGTAAATCAGAAACAGAGCGACACTTTTCAATCATTGTGATGAACCACTCGCATGTCCATTTCCCTTACTCATCTGTCCAGCACAAGCAGGGGGAAGGGATCTCTCCAGGGAGTTCTGATAGTAGACATCTCTACAACTTCAATTAACAAGACCATTCAGTTAAAACACGGAAACCATTTTTTTCCAACATTCCTTGGAAGATCTCATTAGAAGGGTCTGTGAATGTAGAATAAGGTTACCCTTAATTAAAAACTCCTTGCTGTGGTTTGATTCAGTTCAAATGTTGCGAGTTTTGTCTTATTAATGTTGGAGCGCCTTAAACTTAGATTATTCCAATATTTTATTCCAGCAAACATACAGCAGAATCGCTGCATCTTTCATTTACAAATCCCCAGGGCAGGAGAGGCAGGGAAATAACAATAAAAGTAATAAGAAAACACACAAACACCAGCCAGCTGCATCTGTCTCTCATCAGCAGGCTGAGCTAAAGAAAGCGTGGAAATTAAGTCATAAAATCCCAGGAAACCTCAGCGATTTGGTACAAGCTCACAGAAAGAAAAATGGGACAGTGGGAGGCATCAGCTAGTGGTGCAGAACACTATCCAGGTACAGACAGCAGGGGGAGCTGTGTCTCCAGGCACTCTCATCCCAGACCCTGGCTTGCATTTAGCTCTACCCAGAATATTCCTCATTGTTCTATGCCTGGCAATGCAAGGCTCTCAAGGGCCCCTCTTTAGCATCCTTATGCAGTATGTAGATACAGGAGGCTCTTATTATACGGATGTAATACATCTTAATTCATTTTATTCCTTATTTCACCTCGCTACTGAAGAGACAGTCTCTGCGGGCTCTGGGTTTATCTTTCGCTTCTCCTGGATCTGCCACCTGTTCCTGGAGGAGGCAATGCATGACTTATATTCAAGTGGAGACTGAGTTTATCTCTGGGCACTAAGGATTATTTTCTATAACACTGTATACCCACTACATATACACTCCACCCTTCACCACACAGCACGATTCAATTAATTGCTAACATTGTATTGGCTTTTGCATAATGTATATGGTATTTATGCATGAGCAAACCAACTGTGTCTACTAAGCACCTATTCACATTTGGATTACTACTGGAGAGCTCTGAATATCATTCTATTTACATTTGCTGTTTACCTCCAGAATTTCTTGGAACATTTAAACATGTCCCCAACCTTTTATATAAAACCTAAAACTTAACCTTTCGCCATCGTTAAATTACCCCTAAATCAAAAACCTAACCCTTAACACCAAATTAAAAGAAATGTGAAATATAGTGTTTGCTTTATATACTTTTATAAAAGTGTATTACATATTTATATACATAACCCATATTCTGTTTTTCAGCATAATTGGCAGCAACTCTCACCATGTACTGTTTTCCAAAGCAAATCATTTAATTGCAGATTTATATATATACAGTTAGGTCCAATGGACAGAGACTTTTTTCTAATTTTGGTTCTGTACATTACCACAATTAATTTTAAATAACACAACTCAGATGTAGTTGAACTGCAGACTTTCAGCTTTAATTCAGTGGGTTGAACAAAAAGATTTCATAAAGTGAAGAACTAAAGCCTTTATTACACAATCACTTCATTTCAGGGACTCAAAAGTAATTGGACAAATTAAAAAGTTGAAAATAAAATGTTCATTTCTAATACTTGGCTGAAAACCTTTTGCTGGCAATGACAGCCTGTAGTCTTGAACTCATGGACATCACCAGATGCCGGGGTTCCTCCTTTTTAATGCTCTGCCAGGCCTTTACTGCAGCGGCTTTCAGTTGCTGTTTGTTTGTGGCCTTTCTGTCCGAAGTTTAGTCTCCAACAAGTGAAATGCTCAATCGGGATCAGATCAGGTGACTTGGCCATTCCAGAATATTCCACTTCTTTGCTTTAATAAACTCCTGGGTTGCTTTGGCTGTATGTTTTGGGTCATTGTCCATCTGTATTATGAAACGCCTCCCAATCAATGTGACTGCATTTAGTTGTATTTGAGCAGACAGTATGTCTCTGAACACCTCAGAATTCATTCGGCTGCTTCTGTGTCACATCATAGATAAACACTAGTGTCCCAGTGCCATGGCAGCCATGCACACCCAAGCCATCACACTGCCTCCGCCATGTTTTACAAATGATTTGGTATGATCATGAGCTGTTCCACGCCTTCTCCATACTTTTTTCTTGCCATCATTCTGGTAAAGGTTGATCTCATCTGTCCATAGAATGTTTTTCCAGAACTGTGCCGGCTTTTTTAGATGTTTTGAAGCAAAGTCCAATCTAGGCTTTCTATTCTTGAGGCTTATGAGTGTCTTGCACCTTGCAGTGCTCCCTCTGTATTACTTTCATGCAGTCTTCTCTTTATGGTAGACTTGGATATCGATACGCCTACTTCCTGGAGAGTGTTGTCACTTGGTTGGCTGTTGTGAAGGGGTTTCACCATGGAAATGATTCTGCCATCATCCACCACTGTTGTCTTCCATGGACGTCCAGGTCTTTTGGCGTTGCTGAGTTCCCCAGTGCTTTGTTTCTTTCTCATGATGAACCAAACTGTAGATTTTGCCACTCCTAATATTGTAGCAATTTCTAGGATGTTTTTTTTCTGCTTGTTTCACCTGCATGGAGAGCTCCGCATATTGTCACAGCAAAATCTTCCACATACAAGCACCCCCCCAAATCAACTCCAGGCCTTTTATCTGCTTAATTGATAATTACATAACAAAGGAATTGCCCACACCAGGCCATGAAATAGACTTTGAGTCAATTGTCTAATTACTTTTGAGCCCCTGAAATGAAGTGATTGTATAAAGAAAAGGCTTTAGTTCCTCACATTTTTATGCAATCTTTTTGTTCAACCCACTGAATTAAAGCTGAAAGTCTGTAGTTCAACTGCATCGGAGTTGTTTCATTTAAAATGAATTGTGATAATGTACAGAACCAAAATTAGAAAAAAAGTTGTCTCTGTCCAAATATTTAAGGACCCACCTGCATATACCATTTGCATTCAGCAGGTGGAATTGTCTCATAGATAAATGCTGTACTAATAATAAACCTGAACAGCAGTGGCACCCCACAAGCTGCATAGGTTTTACATTTAGTGAATTTGCAAGGTGTCAAGGCAACTTTTTTTTAATATTTGAATAGAAATCCTTTGTAAACCGAATGTCATAAGATTACACAGTAATAAATGTTTACAGGTAGTTGAAGCAGAGTTACAGCAATAATCTCGCTCTTTAGTCTCTTAACTAGTCTAGCTGCCTATATAGTTAGCGTGCCTCATCCATGTAACAGGCACAATATCTTCTTCTTAGTACAGTATCCATGTTAGCAGCCATTATGTACGGTAAGGTCACATCCCCTTCAGTATGAGAGATGTACATTCAGGAAAAGGGATGCTGACTCAGTTTATTTGTCATGAAGAATATTCCTGGTTTGTTTGTTTGTTTAGCAAGTAAAAGCTTATCTCCTTCTCTCTATACAAAAGAAACATTCTCCTCACAGTAGGGAACCAATTCTGTCACACTTCTGTATGGCTCAGGCTTCCTGCGAAACTAAAACCTATTTAAGTATTTCATTTTTTTTTTCAGGCGTCAGTTTCTAAAAGTAATAATGGCTTTGCAAATTTAAAAAAAGCAGAAAAATATATTAATAATAAAAAAAAATATCATAAAAAAGAAATTAATTTGACAAAACCAATTAAAACTTATCTTAAGTCTTCAGTGCCAAAACCACATAATGCCAACAATGCCAAAATCATCCTTGATTTTTCAGCTTATCTGTTTATCTTCTTAGAGATACCAGCTTAGTACACTAAAGATGCCTATATTACTATAAAAGTATAGTATATATTATTAAATACTAAAAAGAACCCTGATAACCTGAAAGGAAAGGACAGGGAGCCTTTGGTCCGGGCCCATGCACAACCAACTAGCTGTTTCATAAGGGGCAAGCTTCTGTGGGATGAAAAAATGTCCACTGAAATATTGGTGCCATGGTTTGTTATTGAGTGGTAGGCATGGTGGAAGATGGAAGTACCTGAAGGGTATAGTTTTTTGAGACACAGCTTTCCTATCATCTAGCATGGACTTCTTTTGTGGCTCTGAAGGAGCTATGAAGCAGTCAATGCTGGAAGACTTTGCTCTGCCACGGGTGCTACTTACCTGTGAGAGTGGGGGTCACATAGCTATATAATACCCAGAACATCTAACTGGATTTTGCACTTTGTATTTTCTGGCTTGGGGGAAAATGCTCCCCTGCCTTTCAATTTGGTCCACCCGTGTGCCCCTACTATACTGACGCAAGCCAATCAATATTGAGCTGGGACAATATTAATGGCATATTACCAATACCAACCCAGGATTGAAGGCCATCTTGTTCCTCTGTGCCACCAATGTTCATAAGGAGGTGTAAGTGTGTGTGCTGTAGGGGTCTCTGCAACTTACCACCCATTTTATGTTGGTTTCTCCTCACCCTGGTTAACAGATCTTTGAAAACAATATGTGACAGGTGGCCAACGAAGACCCAGGGTTTCATCCAGGATGATAGGTACATTTTCGGCAATAAATGGCTTACCCGAAAAGCTGGCGTACGTCCAGCACCACTCTCACTGTCAGAGTCAGCCTGCTCTCGTAAAGATATCTGCTGTTTTAGTGCATCTAATCGTTGTTGGTAGCTTGTAGTCTCTGCTTGTATTTCTAACAATTCCTTGTGGTGGGCCTCCGCTTGTTCCAGCACATGCCGCTGGGTTTCCAGACCTAGCAGTAATTGTTGGTTAGTAAGTCTTTGCTCCGCATTGGCCTGCTGTTGGTTGGCATTGGCCAAAACCAGCTGTTTTAGTATCTCCTCCATGGTGGCCTTCCAAACACCCTCTTAGAAAGCTGCCTGCATCCTCCACCTTATGGGAGATCACCCAAAGCAACAGGGGGTGTTTCAAACAGAAAACAGGGCCAGCAGGTTAAAAGTGCATCAAGGGTTTTATTCACTAATACTATTTTCACAAACAGCAAATAGCAAAATAAAGCCTGGCCACTTTGCCTCTAACTCACTGTTAGATCCCTTTATTAACAATCCAGCCCGACCTAGGTCTGTGTAGGACTCTAAGGCCCTAACCATACAGCTTTTTCCAAATATAGTCTGTGTCTTTACCAACCGTGCCCCTTGGACCACCTCACCAGCCAAGAACAGTGACCCAGGTAAGAGCAGGCTAAGAGTTTATATCCCCAGCCTAATTTCCAGGAGGGGTTTCCGCTGGGACAATTACACTTGGATCATCCCCAGGCCTCTTTAGCTCCCCCACCTGGCCAAGAAGCTCATTGTCATTGAGCCTAATATTTCAGCACCCCCTTCAGGTCAAAAGGAAAACCGTTCGATTACGCAGAAAACTTCTCTGCATATAACCTGTATCTGGGGCAAATGTACCTATCATCCTGGATGAAACACTAGGTCTTTGTTTGCAAGCTGTTACAAATAAAATGTGCATCTGAACCCTAAAGTGATAAGGTGGTGCACTATGGCTATATATATAAAACCTTTAGCCCTGCAGCTTGATGGCCCTGCTTTTCCAGGTTATTGTATTCCTTCATCACTGAATTCAGTTGGTGATGTTGATTGTTCGGTGACCCCTGGGCTTTATTACTTTAATGTGAAGATTGTTGGTTGGAAGTGTCACAAGTACACACACAGCTTCATTGTATGCCATTGCCACAGTAATGTCTCCTTGTCATTGAGATGACGGGCTGGCGGCTCTGGGGTCAGCTGTACATTGTGGTGCAGATGATGTCCTTTGTGTGCTGTATAGATCACGCCAGTGTTTACTGTAATGGCAGATAAAGGTTTTATGGATTTTCCTTCCCCTTGTTACCGTGTCACCTTGTTCCTCGATTGTCACATCTCTTAGCAATGTGGGTCTATTGCCGTATAACCCTGTACTGACTTCTTCACCTCCGTTCTTACTTCTGGGCCAGTGTGCCGTCCATTTTATCTCAACGGCTGCAAGAGCTCTTAGTATTTTATTAGCTAACAGGGAGCTGTTATGGTGATTTCCCAGAATGCATTGCTCCTTCTATTTAACATAGAGTCACTTTGTACCGCAGAAGCAGCAAAGTTGTCATTAAGTTTTCAGCAGCCTGGGTTCACAGGATACATTTATCACAAGTTCATGTCCGAGAAGAGAACAAAGTGCTTGTATATATTACTTCATAGGAGCTGATTTAAGGCTGCCGTAGAATTAAGTATGAACCGACCATCGACAACAAATTGAATTAGGCAAATGTGCCCTAAACACTAATGGTTGCCCTATAGTATATAAAATATAATATACACATATGCATTTACAGGTTTTTACAATCATATGGGGTCTTTCTTATATGTGATCCTGAATGAGAAATGCATTTTTTTTGATAACGATGCAAAGAACAATAATGTGCAATAATCCACAGCAACCAGAACCCAGATCAACTTGCAACACTTTGATATCACCAGTAATGACTGCAGCGGTTGCTATGGGTTACTGGGCATCATTGCTTTTTGCACAAGGCTATTAAATCTCTCAGTGTTATTGCTGCCCTTTAGGGCAGGTCTGTTCTATTTCTGTGGAAGGTCACTCAGGAGAGCAAGCTTATATTATTATTACACAGTATTTATATAGCACCATCATATTACGCAGCGCTGTACAAAGTCCATAGTTGTGTCACTAAATGTCAAAGGAGCTCACAATCTAATGTCCCTACCATATGCATATGTCATTATTGTAGTCTAAGATCAGTTTTTAGGGGGAAGCCAATCAACCTCATTGCATGTTTTTGGGATGTGGGAGGAAACCAGAGTACCCAGAAGAAACCCACACAGACACGGGGAGAACCTGCAAGCTCCATACAGATAATTTCCTGACTGGGAATCAAACTAGGGACCCAGCGCTGACAAAGGCCGGAGTGCTAACCCCTGAGCCACTATGCTGTCCTATATTCAGCAGCCTTTATATCTACACTCCTTATATTGTGCTCATGTGCTATTGTTGGGAGCCCTGTGGGATGAAACTGTCTTTGGTGGGATATAGAAATCTGTTATAATTACATTACCAAAAAACTCCACTTGTGCACTGTACCATTACAATATAGCGTGCTGAAGGCCATTTGTCAATCAGGGACTCAACTATGGAGGGCTGTGTGTATTGTGGTAAAGAGAAGGAACATTGAACTTCTGAGTGAATTAGTGGTTCTTTTTAGCTGCATCCTAATATTATGTTTGGGTTTATTGGCAGCTCTCCTGTATAAATAAATACTTTTAAAATAATACAGAAGGGGTAAAGTTTCAATTCACTGGTAAGTGGCCAGAAAAGACTCCAGTTGTCATTGTCCCCAACAAACTTAGTTAGTGCTTTTTAGGGCTGGAAATTTGGTAACTGCAAAATATTTAGCCAAGGACTAAAACGCATTTTTTCCAGCCAGCACTGATCCCTTTTTGTTATATCAGTTTCTGGGTTTGAATATCTGTCATGCTCTTTTTCTGCAGTTTGCATTAGGACAAATTGATCATAAACATATAGTATGTTCTGGTTTACACATCTTCTTGGAATATTTCCTTTTACCAGCCTCTTTTGTGAGCTGAATTTGCTCAATAAATATATTGTTGACCTACACACGTGTCCTTGGCATTGAGGAACCATTGAGAAACTAATCCTAGTTCTATACACAACAAGATAACATTTAATGTAAACACCCATCACACTGCATGTTCATGTCTTGGAAACCTTGTAAATATGTAAAGGTTATCAGAATATGTGAACATGAGGTTGACTTTGTTTGCTCATTGCATATGCAGACTCTGCATTCTGCATTGCTATGCCTTCCATTTACTGTGTGCAAGGGCCCATTCTCTCCCATTGTTTGATTTGCCATGGGGAAATCACCAATGCCAACCTCCATAGTTCTCTCCTAATGCTGCAACCAATCTTTTTCTTAAAATAAATTTCATATAAAATGGTTCTCTGGAGAAAGGATATCATTTCTTTTACAGAACTGTTCAGTTACATAGTTACATACTAAGTCAGGTTAAAAAAAGACATAATTCCATCAATTTCAACCACTAGGGAAATAAACATAAAACCCTATGGACATCCAGATCCAGAGGAAGGCAAAAAAAAAACCCTGGTACAATTCAGTGATATTGTACATTTAGAAAACAAACAGGCATAGAAGAATACTTTACTGATGATTTATTCTCATTTCTATGAAGATGAAAAAACCTGATCAGATGAAACCTGGTAATTCTGCCATGAAGGTCTTTGTTTAGAAACTTTTTGTTATAGGGTGACAACACTCTGTTTTTGCTTCCCAATTCCCTTTTTTTTCTGTGAAGCCCTGATGCTGGAAAGGTTGAGGAAGCAGAATATATAGATAGACGTCTGCCCTCTGTAGCCTCAGACTTGCATGCATACATTAATATTTTACACACTTTATTTACCAGAAACATAATATGCTACATTATTAGCCAATAAAGAACAAAGGACGTAAATCCCTCTGTTAGGAAATTTGGACGGAAAAATAAAGTAAAGTTTCTCGGCATCCCGGCCGTGTCCAGATCTTCTGCCGCTTCAGTGACTTTGGCTCCTCGCAGGGAATTTTGGGGTTTCTCCTGTGCACAGTCTGTCTATGCATTTTTAACAACACAGCTGTTTAAGGTACTCGCCTGCCGGCCTCACAGCTCCACGGTGTTTAGCTGAGGAGCTGCGGTAACATATGGTCATGGGTTGGTTCTCAGAATTATAATACCATGGATGATGGAACTACATGTCCCTCAACTCATCCGTTTTATTTGGGGTGGAGGGGGGTTATCCAGGTCCACGAGAGATGGAGCGCATTTCAATCTGTTGAGCTTTTTCCTTGTATGAGAAACATGTCTCTTTTTTGTTGTTTGAGAGTTAAATTAGACTGAGGGTTGCAAAAATAACCCTCCGCAGGCTTAAGACATGAATAATAACATTTAGATTTCTGATTTGCCTCAGTCTGTAATGCGTCAACAGAACTGAGAGCCTTTGAAATGAAAATAGAGAGAACTGCAGGTAGAAACATTTCGCCTAGGTCCTAAAGCGTTTGGTTTTAACCCCTCATATGCTGCTGGTTTTCACTTTTCTCATTCAAATGGCCACTAATTGCCAGGTAATTCCGATCTAATCGCAGAAACCGGACTCCAGGACTCCCAATAGTTCTTTTACTGGCCTGTCACCGTCTGCTATCTACAAACAGTCATTTTTTTGGCCTGGGCCATTGGGCAACCAAAGAAGTTAAATGCGTAGGTATTACATTGTCTGCAGCACCCGGCTTTATTCCCAGCATCCTACAGGTGTATCTTACGCAGTGCACACTGGAACAATATACTGGGAAGCAAGGGAAAACTTTCCTGCTATCTCCTATCATTTTTTTCTCAAAGTTCACATCATGTTTGGTTACATTTTAGAAACACCACAAAATGTATATATAAATAATATACACTGCTGCTTTTACAATAATACATTTATGTCTTGTTGCTGCCTTGTGACTTTTTTTAATATTTTTTGATTTGTGATATATCCAAGACTGCTGGAGGTGTCTGTACACATAAACAGAGACATTTTACACATTAACTTCTGATGGCCACTCTGCAATGATGGGAAGTGTGATCAAAGTGTGACTTCACACCTAAAATGTTAATACTGACATGCAGCTTTCTAGACATAGAGAGCTAAAGCATGAGATAAAGCTCATTTTATTCATGTATCATCATATTATTTCAAGCAATTAAAGTTGGACTTCAGGCAGCTATAAAATACCATGTAGTCTGGTAGGTATTCATTAAAATTAATTTATTTAATTACTACACTGATCTAGCATAAGTACCTAAATATGTCCTTATTACAGACTCCCCAGTTTAGCCTCGGAGAGAGAAAGTCAGAACCAGCTATAGCATAAATGTGTCTCACCGTCCAATTAGAGGCAGGGGGTGGGTCGTAGACCAACCTACACTGCATACATGCACTGCAGTCTGCAGGGAGATCTGACTGTGCTGGATGCCTGGATCATACGCCTGACTAAACTAAATTCAAAATCATTATAAAATAAGGAACCCTTTGTTTTAGTTTGATATTTAGACAACAATGATACATATTTTGTTCTTAAAAAGATACAGTACACATTGTATCAATATCCCTAGCGCTGATATTCACCTTCAGAATCCTGCAGCTGCATTCACTTCAGTGGTGGCTGCGGGCCATTGGGATTACTTTTGAAATGACATTAAAATGTCAAAGTTTATAGGAGATTTTACTGATTTGATTTATTTCCACTGTAATGGTCAGTTTTAGTGGGGAAGTGACATATGTCTGTGTTTCTCATCTCATGCTGCGGAGTTTGTGTATGAAGATATGAAGATATCCGCAGTAAGAAATGTATCTGAGATGTGCTAACGTGAAGATATTCTTCATATATGCCCTCTATGTACCCAGCTCTGGTCTTGTAAACAATCAGTGGGCACCACTGCCCTTATGCTGGGTCGACTTTTGGCTGCAGGTCGTTTTGCAGACAACCCCTATTTAATGTACAGCGCTGCGTAATATGTTGGCGCTATATAAATGCTGTTTGATAATAATAGTTATTAATAATAATAACAATAATAATAATAGGTGTTGGGTTGGTTTTCCAGTTATATTTCTTAGATATGGGCTCCATGGTTCAGTGCTGGTTCTTTCTGCCTCCGGTGAAACTGCACTTTTACCTCTAACTGTCCTCAGCAGTCACTCTGGGATTCTTGTCATGTGTGTTATCTGTGGGGTGCACCGTCACAAAGCTCTGTAAAAACCCGAACACCCAGGTATATCAGCGTACTGACATAACATTTTTCCAAGATGTTCCCCCAGATGACAGAGCCCTCGTTACACGACGCATGATTTCATTCTAAATTTTCTACAAGCCCCTCTGCCTGTCTGCGTTGTTTTCTTACTGCTGCTTTTGTTTTCTGCTAGCTATTTAATTGTAATTAAACTCCTGCTGTCGATAAGGGAGCGTGAGTTGAAGGAAAACAATATCACTTTGCAAGGCACGACGAGATAAAGCCAAATGGCGCATTCCTCATTCTGGCTCAATGTGATGCCACTGGCAGATCTACCCACAGCTCCCGCATGCCTCTTATTGCATTATCTCTGTGTGTGTTATTTAGGGACAGGAGAAGCAGTGCGCACTGGGAAATTAGGGGAAGTAGGCAGCCAGGGATGACATTCAGGAGCTGACTTTAATCTAACTGGAGGGAGAGGCTGGAATGCCTAAGGTCAATAAGTGTAGCTTTGTAGCGTCACCTGTAGGTACCGATAAGGGACCAATATCATTAAAATATTATAGATGTGATTGATGTTTACGGTGCGATATAGCACAAGCTTTCAAGAAACAGATAGGCGTGTCTTATTGGAAATGTGATTATTGCACATCTCTTTATCTGAATATTCTATATCTGTGAGTGTATGGTATCTAATCACTAAAATCTCTCATAAACTACATTGTGTGAATGTCAATGTCAATCTTTGTGCTTTCATTGAAATAGTCCCTGTTGATGTGATAAACGTCCATGTGCAGGACGTGTGCATAGGTCCTACTTATTAAAGAATGACATGATGGTTTGTCCCCAGACACGTTCTATGATAAGGTGACAATGGTTTGTTCAACATATCTTTAGACAAATAACCCTAAAACTATCCCATGCATCTTTTATAAAGATATACTCTCCTTTATATACTCCCCTTTATATACTCCCCTATGTCTTCTTTCTAAGCCTGCGTACACACATGCAATATTTGTTGTTGGAAAGAATCTTTCACAATCCTTTCCAAAGACAAAAGGCCGCACGAGCGTTGTACATAAAGCACCGTTCTGCTCTCCCCCTGGGGGGAAAGACGGATTGCCACCCCACTGCACTCTCTTCCCTTCACTTTCATTACGATCGTTCATCGTTTGTGGGTCCACCAAGACAGATCCATGAACGATGAGCGCTGTACATGCCATATTCTCATCCTAAATCAGCCCCATTATCGGACGAGAATCATCTGACGTGTGTACGTAGCCATAGTCCCTCACTTTAGTTAGTTTCGGTTACTAGGCACCCCTACAAATGAATCCATACTGGCCCGGTCCCCTTTTACTGATGTCATAGCTACAGATTCCTCTTCTTTATCTTGGGAGGTTTTAGATCCTAGACGGCCAATAGGATGGTATGAAGTGGCATGGACACCCAAAGAAGGATCCCTTCTCCTAAAAACAGGTGACCCAGGACTGGAGCATCACATCACTGCAGCTTTAGATGTCTGAAAACAGCATTTGGACTTTTTTTTAAATATAATGCTTGCAGCTAATATCTGCAGCTGACTGACATTTATCTGTTCATAAAATATAGCAATTTTTTATAAAACAGTGCTTTCCTACTCAGGATCAGCTTCCTGATAACAGTGGACCGTTCCTGCACAGTGTGTGTCGGCACAACCAACCCAGAGTGTCATGTAACCGTAAAACAACAAAAAGCACCATTGGGAGATGGGGACAAACCGTTGTCACCTTATAATAGAAAGTGCCTGAGGACAAACCACTGCCATTCTTTAATAAGTAGGCCCTGCACAAGGACCTTTATGACAGAATCGCCAGGGATTATATAAATGAAAGCACACAGATTGACATTACATTAGCACAATATACTTTATGTGGGATTTTAGTAATTTGATTTACATCTACTTTAAATGCCACAATGCACCAGTAACTATCAAGTGCATGTGTTATGTGGTAGACACAGGCCTTGCTATGTTTGTCAAGAAAAAGAGGGGTCAGATGTGCGGCCATATGGTTCACTGACTACTGGTAGGATAAAAAAGAAAGAATCCCAAAAAATAATAAAGTTTTATTCTAACATCCAAAAGGGTCAAGTGGGCAATTTATCAGAGATCAAGAACAAATATATAAAAAACATTATGGGGGGATTTAGAATGTAGCTTGAAAGTATCATTAAAAAAACTCACACAGTAGTGGAGTTAAAATTAAAAAAAACATTTAAATAAATACATAAAAATTAACCCTTTATTGTATATTGTTACCTAACAACATCAATTATGTTGCAAATTTTAGGGATCACTGTCTCTATAACTCTCAGAAAGCCTAAAATACATTGTTGAAGAAAGCCTCACACTTGCTTAAGAAAGTCCAAGACTTGTCCTTATTGGCTACATGAAAAGTCACAAAAATAGCCAACACATTTCGGAGGCTGGCAAGTCCCTCTTCATCAGGGCTCAATGGCAGAGGATGGAATACATAAATTTCTGCTGAGCTATGAGAATTCTAAAGGATCTCTGTGTCAGTTACCACAGCAGGATTTTCTAGGTCCTCCTTTCCCCATTTTTAGTTTTCTAACCTGCTGATCTGACAGTAGATCCCTTATTTTTACACTTCCTATAAAATACTAAGCTTCCAGCAAAAGCAGCAGTTACAAGTTTGAACAAACCATATATAACTGCCAGAGGGGCTGACAGTGACACCTTTATGTGGTTCCTTGTTTTACATTATGCTGTAACTAGTTATATGTGTTAGCCGAGTTTCTGCTTTAATTTTGTATCCTTAGAAAACTAGATGTCCACCTTAGATTACTCCAGGGTGACAACACTGCTGCATGATTCAATTTTAGAATAAAAGCATCATCATCTTGTTAAAGGAAGTTAAAATATTTAAAATACGGGCAGGATCAACATAATATATGGGTGTATTGCTAATGACATATGGCATCATATGTTTCCATATTGTATCCCACTTACAATATACTTCACTGCCAGGCAGGTGGTTATTGCAGAAATGGACATGCAATGTCCCTTCGACAATAATTGTTCTTACCTGCCTGATCGCAGCCGAGTTTTGCTGAGCTGCGCATTGTGTCATCCCGGCACAACCAATTAAGTTGGACCAAGAAGTCTCTAGGAAGAGAAGACGGAAGATGGTGGCACCCTGCGACAGAACGTGCATAGATGAGAACTGTGGGTTTAGTTTTGCTTTAAACGTGAAATTGTGTGGCCATTGCTGCTCCTCAGTATTTTATAGGTGAATATATCTGAACCACGTAAAAAAAAGCTCAGTTCCCACAATGCAACAGGAGTTTCCTTTTTCTTCTTTCTTTAAGCTGTTCTGTCAGCTCGGTGAAGCAGATGATCAGAGCTCAGACATGTGGGAGACATATAGAAAATTCACGCAGGCTGCACATGGCATATATTTCCATTTTTCTGTGAAGTCTGATTTATTGTGCAGAGTTGCACAATTTCTATTTTATTTTTCACATATAAATAATAAGCAGGGTTGTATATTTTTAGTAAAATCTGAATTTCTCCTCCAGAACAAGTTTTATAAATGTCTGTTATTGTTTATGAGGATGTTGGGGATCAGATTTACATATCGCTTGCACTTCCCTTTTGGAAGGAGAGAAGTAGAATTGTAGACGAGGCCCAAATATCAGTTATTGCAGGCTGTTAGCAGGTAGAAGCGGCAAATATCCTTCACGTTCAGCTATGACTATCGATCTGGCCTGAACCAGGAATATGATTCTGTCAGGAAAGGGATTGACAAGAGAAAGTGTTTTAGCAGAACGTGACAGACAGCGAGGAGCTGCAGATTTTAGCGTCATCATTTCACCCTCAAGCTAAATTAGAAAACTGGAAAAAAATGTGACAAAACATTGGAGGCTCGACGAGCACAAATCTAACACCACGCAGACTGTAATTGCCTGAGAGCGACCACGGATATGTCCAGATGGTGAACAGGCCGATACTCTGCGTCCAGGCATCACGCAGGACCCTGCACTGATAAATAACCTTTATTATCACAGCAGCAATCTGTCAGGTCTGTAACTAGTGAAGGAGACGGTGCTGCACTAGCAAACAATCAAATCTCATACATTGGTATAAAGGGTAGATTAAAGCTGAACACCAGCCGGAAGACACAAAATAACAGCTCTGTTATAATAAAAAAAAATAAAAATAATGTAATGCATTTGTTTAAATGTGAGAAGCATGACTACTTGAATCTGAGCTTCCTGCAGCCCATATATAGCAAAGCTCAGACTGTGGAAAAAAGAAACAGCACAAGTAGCTAATTATTGTGCTGTATTACAAAGCACCTGGCAGGAGGAGAATGGAAGAGAGATGAGCTCATCATTCTGCTCCTTATCCTTTTACTTTCCAGTCATGGGATAGGGGAACAATAAGTTAAAGTGTTAACTAACTTAAAAAATAAATAAAAAAGAAATATGGTGGCCTCCTCTTCCGGACAGGGCTGTGCTGTATAGTAGAGCTGTGTAAGTCCCCAGATGGGCAGTAATACAAATCCTCTTGGCAAGTATAGGAATCTCATGTGTGTACGTAGCGATTTGTTTGCAGTTCATCTGGACAGAGAATGATCATCTGATATCTCTTAATAATATGAAGGGGCAAGAAACATGTTTTCACCTTCAGAGGATTTTTTACGTGTTTAAATTCTCCTACAACTTATCCCCAGTATACTTGTACCTCCTAGTGATTACTTTCAATTCTTTAGCAACAATCAGTGTTTTCATTGTTTGTTCCCTAATTATTTTTTAAAATTGCAGGAAACAAACATAAGAGCTAGTGGCGGAATAAAACCACTCATAGATGGAATGTGGTATAACGATCCACCTAAATCTTTTATCTCTCACCTAAAAGTAATGGTGTTTTAAAATAACTCCATCACTAGACAAAACCCTGAGCTAAAAACATGGGTAATTTATTCTTAGTTGTTCTGCTGTCTGCACCACCAACCTTTGATCTGTTGTAGAATTAGGTTAATTGACAAATCTTCAATATTCTGGGATCCATGGTACTCCTTTGCACGATGTGGTTCCATTTGCTACTCTCCTACCACACCGCAGGAAAATAGTGATATGGGGACCAGCAAATGGAACCACAGAGCATAGAATGGGTCCAGGTATCGGGTGCATCTGATCGTTTATACCCCCAATTGCACTAAGTTAGGATCTGTGGTGCTGGTGATACTGCGGGTAATAACCCTGTATTGTACAAGCTAGGATATGACGGGAAATAATTTAGACAATTTATATTCTATCAATAACCAGAAGCTGAAATTATAAATTTGGTTAGATTAAAAAAAATATATAAACTCATCAATCATCCAGTAAAATTGCTGCTACATTCTGAACACCGTTCTTACCGTTCACTGTCAGGGTGAGCTCCCTCTCTCCGGCACCAACCCGAGGAACTACAGCACGGCACACGTACTTCCCAGCATCCTCCTGACGCACATTTTTCAGGGTCAGGGAGTTTTCATTACTTAACACCTGTTACATAAAAAATAAATACCTATCAAATTTAATTTTACAGAACTCAGACCTGGAATAGATGACCTTTGGTGAATTTATACTTTGCATGTAACCGTTATACTCTGCCTTACCTTATATTACCTGACAGCACAAAATTAGAACTGTTAACATTTATCGCTCTTTCTAACATACATACTAACATAGTCAACATCTCCTTTGTATTTGCTGTCAGTGGGATAGGTGTAAACACACATAGCACTATTCCAAGTGGACTCATTTTGGGCACTTTTTTTTCTTTATATTTGTGCAAAGAAAGTTTAAGTTACCATCAAATTGTTATGACTGTGGGACCTTCCCTCACATCTTGATAGGTATCCACAGAACAGAAAATAGGGGGACATTAAGATTTAACACCTTTCCAAAAGTTTTAGCTGGAGTCCAGTTTTAAAGGTGGATAGGGGTTGGATATTTATCGCCATTGACTGATTGTGTTGATTTATAACTTGGTATGGCTTAAACTGAAATAGTAATATCACTTTCTGTACATGAGACATAAATTTGAATTACAGGTGCATGTGAAATCATCACTTCCTTCAATTAAATCTTTTTCAGTCACTAATCAAATAAAGTAAAATAAGTAGTCATATGTGCACATAAACCTTAATGCAGTATGTACATACCACTCCAGAACCACGCTTCATCCAGACAATGGTCAGTGACGGGTTACCAGTCCATGCGCAGTGAAAGGTGGCTTCAGATCCAAGGTCCACAGTAACAGATTCTGGTTCTGACGTTATTCTAGGTCCAACTGGAGTAATTAGGAACAGAGAGACACTTAGACATATTTTGGGACAAATGGTATTGTTGGTGGAATGGATATATTGTTGTATGCATTACAAATAGATACAATGTAGCATGGGAACTACAAAGAGGAGAACTGTAACTCTGTATCACTGGAGGACAAGATGGCATTTAAAGCATATAACAGGTGAAATTTTAATTTTTGTGGCCATAATAATATAAGGACCTCTTCTGTCTTTTCAGACGTTCCATTATTGACCCCACTATTTACTGCCTACATTCCAGTGTCTTGGATTTTACATGCTGTAGCCTTTGTGCATGTTTGCTATTAATATCAGGTAAGCTGGGTACATCAGAACATGAAGCTTGGCATAACCTCAACTTACATGAATCCTCTTTCATGATCTATTTCACCCTCTAGCTGACCTCAACCCTTCTTCACCTGGGCTCTTGCCTTTGTTTAGTCTATTGTTACACATCCAGATACCTGTCTGATCTCTTTCTGAAAATGACAGCATTGTTTTGGTTGCACATTAAGAACAACCAAGTGCTACATCGGGCTCCCTAGTAGGTAACAAGCACATAAGATAGGTAGGAGGTAGGAGGTCATCTCTTATAAGGCTCAGACAATACTTTGTAGAATGTGAGCAAATGCTAATGAGAAATTGTTCAACATAATCAATAAGCACATTTTTGTATCAGATTTTTAGTTTACTTTGTGTCTAAATTAGGAAGGTTATGTAATAATGTTTTTCTTTAATTTAATATTTTTTTTTTCATCTTGCCACAGCTTGTCCAATTTTCTTGCTAAAGTGATCTTCATTTTCTACAAACATTTACCAGAAGGGGTATTATTGAAGTGCAGCATAGGCCAAAACAATAAAAAGTTTGTTTAAACTATCAAAGAAATAAAGTATAATATCCATTCCAGCCTGTTATAAATGGACCTTTTATTGGCTATACATTCTGGAAAGGTGTAACTGGAAAGCCAATCCTGGGAATTGTAATAGGATTATGTGAACAGGGACACTGAACAGAGGTCAGACTCTTACAATATACATCCACAGTTCTGCTGACATTGGTGCTGCCCAGGGCATTGGTGACTTCACACGACACTGGCTCTGTGAAGAATGAATAATCCACCACTGTCTCGAAGGTCTCTTCTGTTACCTCTTTCAGAAGTTGTCCACCTTTTGCCCACCTGGAAACCATAAGAGAGAGACATTGCTAAACTGCATACTTATTAACAAAGCCCAATCCCCTGATCACATGATACAGACAGAACACTTCTCTAATGGTTTTAAGTCATCCCTGGTAGCTGACATTTCTTCCACTTTCACCCCACATTGATCTGTGTTTTCACTCTTGGATGCTGAACTATATTGCAGGCAGAAAATCATCCATCAGCAGCTACAACTACATAGACATTATTCAAGGACAGTCACATGTCCTCCGGCCTTGCAAATGTATGTGTTTAAGAATATTTTTAAACTATTACAAAATGAAGACTAAAATAGAAAGTGGGTAATTTCATCCATTATCAATGTTTAATCAGTTTTATCTCCTTTTTAACCAAGGCTTGCATTTTAATTGTCTTCATCTACTTTCAGCTTTCTCTAAACACCATTTCATTGCTCATTGCACAAATCTAAAACAATGATTAAAGCAAGATGGTCATTTATATAATAGCCTTACAGCTAACATTTAAAAGGAAACTAGTGTCTTTGTAATATGTTTTTGTAAGGCATTTAAGTAAATTTGATCAGCCTGCAAATAAACTTACCAATTTGTGTCAGTGTTTTAGGCTGGTATCAAGATAATCAAAAAGTCACTGCAACACATAGCATGACATTCATTACTGTCCATTAGGAATGACACACCATTTCACAATTCATTTAGAGTGAACACACTTATACTGCAATATCAAATTCTGCAGGGAGTTCTTTCTTTCATGGCCATACAGTTTGACGGTCACTTATTTTACAGAATGGGCTGCCCTAACAATGCATGTGCAGGTATATAGGATCCCTCACCAAAACAGATCGCTATATGTGAAAGGGCCCCTATGAAGGTATTATTCTGTGATTATCTTTGTCCGTGGGAACATCCACATTAGCTGATTACATTTATATGCAGCCTCGGCTTCTCGCTTAGTTCTCCGGCACACTGACTGTGACCTCTCGCTCTCTTTTTGCTTTTATTTGCCAAAGGTGGATCGATAAAGGCAAGCAATGACCCTAATTTTCAGTGTTTTTTTTCTAATACTAGGCTGTTTCTGCACTGAAATAGGCCAGTAATGGAAGCTGCACACCTAAAGGCCCTTATTACCACACAAGGAGGTTCTTCAACATGCTGAGAAATTCTTCTCCTTTTCTTGTAGAAAAGTGAAAAATAATAAATAGCTCTGACAATCCTCACTGTCATCTAATGTTTATCAGCTTTTAAAGGTCAATTCGGGTTATTTTAAATGTCATTTAAGAGACCCTGTCACCACCATATGTAAAGTCATGTAACAATATTTCATTCTTTTTTTCTTCGAGAATATTCCTCTAACACAGTGCCGCAAATAGAATTTAGCTTGGTTGATGTCAGAGCTGGTGAGGTGAAGCTAATGCACTTCTGTAGCACACAGAGCCTTCAACACTTCAGGAATATTGTAAACAGTTGAAAAAAAAAAAATTAAATTTTGCAGCATAGTGTTAGAAAAACATATGCAGATTGCACTTGCCTTTCCTTTAATCCCTTGCTGCTCTTTTTCAGCCCCAGACAACAAGGAGAAGATATGAGATTGAGTGGCCAATTATCAAGAACCTTTCCAGTCATCTGGGAGGAAGGGGACCAACTCCAAAGAGAATGGCCGGGAATAAAGGGAAGGTAGGTGTAAGCTGCAGCTGGAGTCTGCATTAAAGTGAATCCTTTGCATTGCTCTGTATAGGCAGACACAGGTTCACTTTAAGCCATTATGCTAGTAATTATTATTATTAACAAGTATTTACAAAGTCCATAGTCATCCCACTAGCTGTCCCTCAAAGGGACTCAAAATCTAATGTCCCTACCACAAGGTCAATTTGGGTGAAAGCCAGTTAATCTGACCACAAATTTTGGAATGTGGTAGGAAACCCACACAAGCATGGGGAGAACAAGCCAACTCCATGCAGATGTTGCCCTGGCCAAGATTCGAACCTGGAACCTCTGAGCCACCATGCCACCCAATTGTACAACTGTTAAATTCATGACAGGTTTACTTTAAACATGTAGTGAAGCTGAACACACCCTTACAAATGGTATAAAAACTGTGGCATGGCATTACATGGGCAGAACAATGAATACATTATTCTTAATGCAGTGGGGGTTCCTGTGTTGCCTTTAGCAGCCGGATCATAGTTCAGGTTAGAATTATTATAGCTAAGCAGTATTTTTAATAAATCTACAATAAGAGTAGAAGCAATCTGTCCAAACGTTGTGTATTTGATGCACGAGATTGACTTATCACTGCTAAATTTTTCTTCATTGGGACTGAGCGAACTTCCCAAACATGTCTAGGACTATGACAGATGTCAGATCAATGAATCAGAGTTTGAGCAGCACTAATTGGATTCTTTTGACATTTAGGTGGCCAGAAAGAAATTAACACAAGCATCAGCAAAACATCAAATAAAATTGATATTACTGCATGTTTGTTTACTTGTTTTATTACTCAGTAGTGTATACAAACACTTTAAGTGTCTTCATGTTTGTTAATCCAAAATCTTTTTGTCAGCTTGTTTGGCATCATGCATCACCAGGTATTGTTTTGCACTTATTGAATGGATACAATTAAACCTTTTTTAATTGTATATTCACCAGACCAAACATTCGCTGCCAGGGTTTACACACTCTTTACTATATAAATATCACCTTTCTGGTACCCTGACCAACAAGAGTACATGAACGGATGGCTGATATTTAAACTCAACTTTTTTAATTAAACCGGCATTCTCTTTATGGAAGCGATCATAAGCACCCTGCACTCTAATTTCTACCATTGATGACATTTGAGGAGCTGTGAGATAAGGCGGAAACAATTTCTTTTGGGCCCCACTGTTCCTATGAACAAAGCTTCCTATCTCCAGCTTACATTGTGCAAAGACTCATTACTGCCTGCTCTGGAGGGGAAACTAGATCCCACAAGGGACCCCTTTACCATTCTCCGACATTCAGCAGCTGCACACCGATAATGACAGAGAAGTGTTAAGAGTAGAAGCTGCCGCAGTTACTGATCGAGGCCATTACATCTGTACATTTAGTGACTGAGCCTTCATTAGGTGCTCACATTATTTCATATTAGCTCACTTTCTTTAATGCATGCACATTAGAACTCTCATTAGCCAATCGGGTACTGGGCAGCTGCCATCACAATGAAGCATTAATTTTATATATGTGTACAACACCTCTGGTTTCCCAGCCAAATCCTCTTCCCCTCACAACTGTCCCTCATTTAAAAGTACGGATCTATATCAGATCTGTGCATATTTATTTGTGCATTAACGTGCGTTACATTAAGGCATGCCAAGTTCATTGGTGGACATGCAGCATTCTTTTCAGTGCAGTGCAACAACTGGTAGTGCATTGCCATGTGGTCTGGTGCACTGCAACCCACGTGGGTCCTTTTTTAACAACAATATAGGGAAAAAGTAGCAATGTTTTCAAGAACCTCTTTTAGGATGCAGATTTGTATGTGAATTTAGAATGTGAAGTGTTGTTTCTATATTGTTATGTAAGACTGTCACGTGCTGCCCTCATTTATTGTACAGTGTTTTGTAACTTAGTGCTTTATATGTAAAGAAATATATATATCTGGTTTGCAGGGCACATTTAGGAAGGTCTCAAAGTAACAGCATTTTAATAAGAAACTAATGTGAAAGTATTTTCTCCTTTAAAGGAACAACAAACTACATAATACTTTCATGTACTCATGACAGGCTGTTACTGGACCATAGCATCTACCTCTCTCTGGCCTTACAATGGGCCTGATTTATTAAAAGGCTAGGGATGATACACTGTCATCAGTGAACCTGAATGATCCTGCAAACCTCGAATGTATCTGGTCCAGGATTGAAAACCTTTGCTAACAAATAGCAAATTACTTTGAAGAAATCCATTCCAGGTTTGCTGGATCACCCAGGTTCACTGATGACAGTGTATCTTCTCCAGCTTTGAAAAGCATTCATAAATCAGGCCAAGTAAGTTACAAATGTGTTCAGTAATGCTTTACTTTAAAGGACTACCTTGTACTTGGGTGATCATTTTTAGCCATATTCTATGTTGTTTTGCGTAATTCAGATTTCTATAAAATGCAATAAATTAAATACTTGTTACCATAAAAGAATCTCAATGCCATTTTTGAGGCCTTAAAGCTGAGCTGGTGTGCAAGGTTTTCTATGATTTGATATGAGTGGTGTAGTTGTCCAGATATCCTCATGGTGGCAGCATGTAAATGTGCAGACACTGCACTGCTATTATTACCAATAACAGCATTATATATATCATTATCATTATTTATTTATGAAGTTTGGGGCACATTCCAACCTGAATCTCTGCTGTATACATGTGTCCAGTGGGTTGCTATTTAATTTTACCTGTATATTGAGCTGTGCCCAGCTATGATCAGTGCTCCCTTTGGTTCATGAGGTGCATTTTCTAACCTGTAAACTAAGGGCTAAATCTGATTTACCCACAGGAGCCTAAAGCAGCTGACCTTTCTGGATATATAAACTGCTATTGTCCATAAAAACAGATATATAGAAACTAGGAATAGAGAATTTCAATGCAATTGCTAAATACAGTTACAATTGTTTAATACCGTTTTCATACATTTTTTTCTGTTTCAATGCACATAATACAAGTATTACAGTTCTTTGCTTCATAAACCTGGCCGTACATAGATTATCCAATTTATCAATCACTAAAATCCTATATATGCTTTAACATAATAATGTCTTCTCTTAATTGCAATTTAGCAGCATGCACTAAAATAAATCCTGGTGATCCAGGTCCTTGTACACATTCTTCCTGTCATATGGTGACAACACTCTGCCCCGTCTCCCAATTGTGTCCCTGCATTTTCACATTGTCTCTTCTGTTTCCAATGGAGAATACAAGTAGCTATTTTAATGTACATTACACAAACATGGCTTAGTGGGGTCACCATCAGGAAACCTACCCTGAGAAATGCTTCAAATAGGTATCGTTGCAATGCAAATAGACAGGAAGGGTCTAATTTATTAAAGCTCTCCAAAGCAGGAGAGGATACACTTTTAACAGCGAACCTGGGCAATGCAGCAAACCTGGAATGGATTTATTAAAGTCATTTGCTATTTATTAAAGGTACCCCTGGTTACTGATTTTTCAATATATGCTGAGAATTGCACACATTTATTGCAGCTTTCTGCACTCATTCCTGCACTGCAGATGTTATCTGACAGCCTGAAATAGGTATTTCAATAGTCAGGACAGTGCCAGTCTGTATTTTCAAAAGCAGCAGTGATACGTGCACATTTCTGATTTATAAGCCTGATTTTATTGAATTCCATGGAAGTCTTTCTCAGCATTTTATTTTCATATTTTGTTGGCACTTTATTCCAGCTTTCACTTCCTATTCTTTATGATCCTTTAATCTTTGCATAAATAGGAAATTCTCTGTACTAAGCGACTAATATCTCCCGGCATTCCTGGCAAGCCGAGCAGGTGAATGATGTGTCAGTGACGCACAGGTTAAATTCCCAATGTCAGCCTTCCAAGGCAGCGCATACCGCAGTGTAATTAGCACTCTTCCCGGCTACACTTATAATGATTAATTAAGATACCTGTATGTTGAGATGTTTAACCATATGCACCTTTTGAAGGTGTAACAAAAGAAATCATACAAGGTTAGGGTTATAAAGGCTTCTGCCCTATCCTTCTGCAGATAAAAAATGATATCGGGGGCTTGAGATTAGAGAAATACCGGGCCTGGCTGCCAGATTCACTCATTGTAGAGCCAGCAGCTCAGACAGTCATTATTCAATGCCATCAAACTAGTCCAGAAATGGTCGGGTCAAGTCATAACAAGATCTGAGAGCTACAGTACGGAGGAATTAGCAGTATTCCATGATAAGGTAAAAGATTTGTGTTCCAAGCTGCTTCAGCAGGATTGCTGCTGTGATTTTGGCTCACAGTTCTCAAAATACTAGCTAGGCCGTTGTAACTTTGTATTTTGTTAAAGTGTAGCGGCCTTATTTTGGACATTACAGCAAATAGATGGATTGGTTTATGGGGAAGCCACCCTTACAATGAGCTGTGCAATTTGAGTACCTTGGTGCCCTGATAATTCATTTTTTACTCACATAAGTTTGGCACCATACAATTTCCATCACCACATAGTTTAGAAAAGGGTCTTGTCACAAATTGTATGTTGCATGGATTCCCTATTCATTATACATTGGACCTTAGAAGCAATTGGGTAGTCACGGAACTCTTGATAAAGCTGCTCATGTTACAGGGTCACCTTGTACTGGAGTCCAAAAGAAAGGTAAAGTAATCTTCTAAATCCAAAAACTTTAAATTGATTATCCTATAAAAGTATATGCATCCATTGCATTTTGCAGGCTACTGTTAAAAATGATACCCAAACTCTCTAATTCGCTCCTAAATCTAAGCTTCTGTGCCTTGCCTTCAAATCTCTCAGCAGTTCTTGTCCCACCTAACTTTTCCACCCCCTTAGCCGTTCTTTTCGCTCCTCCAATGACCTACTAATGACTTTCTCACTTATAACCTCATCACATGCACAGCTCCAAGACTATTCTAGAGCTGCCCCGACTCTCTGGAATGGTCTTCCTCGACCTTTTTAGCTTGCTCTTACTTTCTGCTTCTTTAAAAAAGCGCTTCAATCTCACCTTCCCGTCTTCTCCTGTCCTAACCCTCACTACTTCCCACCATTCCATATCCCCCCTTTTGTGTGATTCTTCCCCCACCTTCTAGATTGTAAGCTCTTCTGGTCCTCTCCTCTTCCTGTGTCACTGTCTGTATCTGTCTGTCATTTGAAACCCCTATTTATCGTACAGTGCTTCGTAATATGTTAGCTTTATATAAATACTGTTTATTATTATTAATAATAAAGAGGTTGGGACTGCGGTTAGGCCTGTGGCAGATTGCTGCAGCTCACTGCTAGTCTGAAATGGCCCTTAGTATTTAGGTGTGAAATATTTTCTTACTGTGCAAATGCTTCCATGGTGTGTGTGCCAGGGTCAAAGGCTCTCGCTGGGCGGGTTGGCACAAACCAGCTGGCGCGGAGAAGAAAAAACTATAAATGAGTATATGTTAGCCATACACAATAGTCTGATTGTACAATCCACGTTTAGGAACATGTCACACTAGCGAGATTGTGTCGCAGTAATTAATGATTGCTCCAAATATCTCATTTCAGTGACTTGTTGCTAGTGAAGGGGTGGCTACAACAGAATAAGGATTTGTAGCTGAGCCAACACAAAACACCGCTAAAACTTTTGCTGAGCAACTAAGCCACAAATTGCCAATACATTATCAGGTTATGGATGCCATTGAAAATAACAAAAAATCACCCTGTGTAATGTCCCTTAGAGGAACCAAAACTCCATGATATGGGCAAGGCCTTCCTTTACATAGCTAGTGATAGATATAAAGAAAATTGTAGAATAAAATTTGTATAGTGTGAAGCTAGTTTAAAATTTGTCTTATGGGCAGATCATGTATAAAACTAGAAGAAACAATTTCTTATCCCCCAACTAATCAAATGCTGTGTCAATCAGATTTCATGAGTTTGTTAAGAGCAGCTTACTGACAACGAAACGTTTTGAGAATTAATGGAGCCCCTTTGTCCCTTCTGAATGCTTCCTGCCAGGAGGTGTAGAAGTGCTGATGGGTTGTCACATTCCCTGTCCTGCTGATCACTAATTATTAGCAGTATTGGGCTTCCTATGTGCTAATTAGATTAAGATGCCTTGGCACATTAGGGATGGCGGTGGCTCCCCTCGCACGGTGTGTCTGGTTGAAGGTTATGACATGCCTGCGGTCAAATATATTAACACGGCTTTGACAGCTGGATGACAGTGTGCCATTCTGGTATGACATATGTCGGTAATAACGAGGGGTGAGGGACACACAACTTCAACTTCACATTTTTAAAGGGAATTTGTCACAAAACACTTACCTGTGTGAGAAACCTCAAAGGCAGGCAGCAAATCTCTGACTCCCTCAGCTGCATACTAATCACAGGGCAGTAAATCTGTTCGGGTCCTAAAATGAGCCCATGAGTCTTTGGAAGCTTCATCTTGGGGTATCCCATGTGTTTGCATTGTTCATGATATATATATCATGGTGTGTACAATTATTTTGTGTTTTTTTATATATATGTTGCAACATACATGTACATTTCCACCATGCTTCTCTCTTCCCATTCATCTAATGAACAAATCCTGGGCAGCCAGAGGTATGGAGAATGTGAAGTTCTGTTATTCGCACTTAGGCATCTATTTAAAAAAGCTCAAAATCAATATTTGCCAATTTTTTCATGGGAAATATCGACTTCCCATGTCAGTTTCAGTGGTTAGGGATAATTGCCTTTCGCATTTTCACCACTTTTCGACTTAGGTCAAAGGTGAATTTTATTTTTCAGGTACATTTCTCATCTTTCTAAAGTCTTTTTGACATTCCCCATTCTGAAGTAATTAATGTCGGAACTAAGCTGTCATCGGCAGACTTTCTTTTGTTTTTTTCATTTTGCCCTATTTTATCGGTTTTCTTTTTTCACTTTTTCCATATCTGTCTTTTCACTTTTTTATGCTACACTTCAACATCACAAAATATATCCCAAAACTTTTCTAAAAAAAAAAAAAGAGAATAACCAGGTGAGAATTGGCTTCAAAAAGCTAAAGCAGGTATGTTGGCGATTTTTAGAATCCGGAACGTCCTGGCCCTGATCTCCTCATTATTGTTTCCATCTTCCTTCCAGGCGATTATTAATTTGTACAACCAAGAAACATTTTTCTTCCTCTACAAATACAATCTATAATAAATGAAAGAGAGATTCTTACCATTAATTACTTCTAAAAATATTGTTGTTCTGACCCCGAGCTGCCTTCAGTGCACAGATTTTAATGATTTCATCTTCATGTCAGCTTGAAAAATGCCTGGTGTTTCACGCGAAACGAGCCCCCGCGCTTCCTTCCAAACAATCAGACCATTGCCAGTACAAATATATGATAAAAAGTGCGGTAATAATGCCTTATGTGAAAATAATTGCTGGGAAACAGAATGCCTGTCCTAATGACACCCCCTTCTCATTTATAACAGAGAGGTTTGTGCAGGTGCTGCTGTGTACAGGTGCAGCGGGCTCTGCTCACCCATCACCGGTGATAGGAACAGGGGGCCATCACTCTTCCTGTACAGAGGACAATCCACCCTCTTCTATAAACATATAATATTCTCTTCAGGAAAAGTGTGCAGTACATAGATCTTTCACGTACTGGTGCATTTGGCCAAAAGAAATGTTCAGTATTTAAATTATATACTATATATAACAGAGTATTGATTTCACATGTGTATGTGAAAAAACTGCAGATATGGCTGTTACCGAAAAAGTGCTGGACACATGGCTGAGCCTCGTTTGTTTTATTGCCAAAGACAGGAAATTACATCATAGTTCCATTAGGAAGAATACACAGCACAATCATTATTCACAACAGCATCACCTAATGCCAGAACTGCTAATTGCAGTACAATGTGCAAGTGTGGTTGTTGCACCTTTGTCTGTTAAAAAAGCAAGATAGCATTGTGTTTCAGCTCTACCATGCCATGGTTCCCATACCTTGCACTAAGGGTGGCCCACAAGCTTGGGACACCTTTAAAAATATTTCCCTGTATAATTAGGCTCTATATGCACTGTTCCAGATCTTGAATGCCTCAAGAACATGTAAGTGATAATTTAGGTTACTCCGAACAATATCATAAAATGAGGACCCCACCCTTAATTTTCTTTTTATTGACCGAAGTGATGTATACAGACACCTTATGTTCAGCTCTCATTGTGCTTTCTACTAGTTTAGTGGAAGAGTTTTTGGGGCCAAAACATTTTCTCCACTCTAAGCACAAAGATAACACGTGTTAATGGGTACGTTATCACAATACATATTGTGCCATCCCATTTTGGCACCCCAACACATAATGGCAACTTGTGAAAGCACAAATTGGTCACGGCCTGGACCTCACATACCCCATAAACATTGCAGCCTCTTTTAGCAAAGAGGGAGTCATCTGGAAAAACTTTGACAAAAGTTGCTTCACCAGAAGGTTTTACTGTTCTGGGTCCATCATATCACAAGTATCATTACTCATGCAGCAGGTTGCATGTTATTTCTATAGCTGTAACAGAAGGAATGAGCCAACTACAAGTGCAGATTGTGTGGCATTTATAATATTATTTGTAACCAAACCAGAGTCACGCTTTAACTGTAAAGTTCTTGAAACAAGTGTGGGGCTAAAATCTTGAAATATAAAACTCTGCACATGATGAACTAGAACACTGTAAATTACCACCAAGTCTGGAGCCTAGAAATATTCCAACCTGCACACGTGATATTCCTCCTCTTATTCCACGTCTGCACATTGTGTGATAGAAACGCATTTAACCTTTACATTATTGATGGTTCACCTTCAGGGTGTTTTCGGCATTTTAGCAATGAAAATGTACTTTTCTACATCAGATCTATCACAGACCAACAAACCCTTTACTGCCTGGGAAGCTTAGTGATTGGGCTCATACAAGTGCTGGGGAGCAGATATAATAACTTCCATAGAAGTATGGGGGGGATCGTTCTGTATGTTTGTGTGTGGGGTACTAGGGATCAATATCTACGTGGAGAATGGGATCAATTTCTTGGTAAGGATTATTCTTTTAGCAGCTGTGTAGGGAATAGTTATTAATAACTTTTGGGATATGTGTGTTTGGGTGGGGGGGGGGGGGGGGGGGGGGGGGGGGGGAATAACTTTCTTAATACTTTTAGAAAGTGTGTGGGGAATGGGATAATTTTCTTGGTGAGGGAATATGTGTACCTAACTTCATACTTTTGGTAGGTGTGTGCAGCTCATTCTGGTGGTAGGTGTATGTGGTCCATACTGTCCGTAGGTGTATATGGATCATTCTGTTGGTTGGAGTGTGAGGATCATTTTGTCGGTAGCTGTAGGCAAATCATTCCATCAGTAAATGCAGTGTGTGGTCAGTAGCTGTGTGCAGATCATTCTGTCTGTTAGTGTGTGGTCCATTCTGTCCTTAGGTGTGTGTGGATCATTCCATCGGTTGGTGTGTGCAGATTATTCCATCAGTCGGTGTGTGCGGACCATTCTATCGGTCGGTGTGTGCAGATCATTCCATCGGTCAGGGTGTGCGGATCATTCCATCGGTTGGTGTGTGCGGATCATTCCATCCGTCGGTGTGTGCGGATCATTCCATCCGTCGGTGTGTGTGGATCATTCCATCCGTCGGTGTGTGTGGATCATTCCATCCGTCGGTGTGTGTGGATCATTCTATCGGTCGGTGTGTGCGGATCATTCCATCGGTCGGTGTGTGCGGACCATTCTATCGGTCGGGGTGTGCGGATCATTCCATCGGTCGGGGTGTGCGGATCATTCCATCGGTCGGTGTGTGCGGACCATTCTATCGGTCGGTGTGTGCGGATCATTCTATCGGTCGGTGTGTGCGGATCATTCCATCGGTCGGTGTGTGTGGATCATTCCATCGGTCGGGGTGTGTGGATCATTCCATCGGTCGGTGTGTGCGGATCATTCCATCGGTCGGAGTGTGCGGATCATTCCATCCGTTGGTGTGTGTGGATCATTCTATAGGTTGATGTGTGCAGGATAATCTATTGGTTGGTGTAAGAGTATATATTGGTGGGATGGGGTAGCACTGCAACCTAATTATGTAATTGACAAAAAAAAACTAACTTCTGTGTGATGTAGGCTGCTCATAACACTAAATCTGTGCTTTTATCTTTTCCCTGTGTGTTTTTCTATAGAAAATTGTTGAGGCTCCCAATTGGGACTGTTTAGGATCCTGGTAGGGCTATCGGGGGTCACCAGAATGATGGAGGTTACATCTGCAGACTTGCTTGATTTGGCAGTATAGCAGCAAAGAAGATGAGGCCTGCTTCAATTGCACATATGCTTTATTACAAGCACAGATATTATCCTTCATCATCTCAGGGCTGTGAGAACAATGAGCCATGCCTGCTTACCACTTGCTATGTCTGCTGCACTCTCAGGTTCTTCACCTTTTTTAATCATCTCGCTGGTGTTAAATATTCATCACAAGCTGTAATATTGTATTCTGCTCCAGGAAACAGAAAGTTTGTTCGTTTTTTGAAATGGTAAAATGCTCGTGAGGAGAAGTCAGAATCTCGGATACAAATGACACTTCCAGCATTTCTTATTTGCACAACGCTACAAAACGCACCATGTCTGTCTAATGTAGTGTGATTTGTTTGTCAAGACAGCCTAAGCGCTGGCTGATCCCCATCACACAGACAGCAGGAAACAAACACAGGTAGATTCTCTCATCTGCTCTGTGTGTGAATTATGAATTAGTTCTCAGCAGAAAACACTTGTACATAAGATATACGAGGTCATATCCCTTCCCGACATAGCCTCTGCTTTCAAAAATGACAGGGTAGGCTGATACCCGACGATGGGTACGTGCTGCGACCCCTACGCAGATAATTCTATTAGGTGGTCAGTGTGTCAAACTTTATAATAAATGTCAGGCCAAAAATAAGGGATATATATATTTTTGTGAACTCTTAGATTGTAAGCTCTTGGCTGCAGTAGCCCCCATCAACCAATCAGAATTTATTAGCAAACTAAACTCTGGATGTCATGGAGTTGTTGTTTTTTTATCTGCTTTATTAAATAAATTAGAGTGATAATTATATTATGTTCCCTTTATGGGGTATCAAAACAAAATAAAATTTACATCACTATCAGCAGCCTTTGCTGCCTTGAAAATAAGTAATTAACACTCACCATCACTTTGTTAAATTATTTCCGACTCACACATTTTTTCTCCAGAAAATTTAATGGCTTTTGTGCTATCATGTTCTGTATTCTATAGTTTCTTTTGTTTGTATTTTATCTGTGCTACATTTGTGAATGATTATTACACGGGTCTCTATGCTGATTAGCAGGCCCAGGCACTTGTTGGTTAAATCACTATGGATTCGGCGGCCATGGCAGACAGCAAGATTTTAAACATCTTTGGTCAATGGTCAACAGCACTGCTATTCCATCTGATCTAGCTTCATGTAGGTTGCCATTTAGACAATTCAGCTGGTTGTATTTGAAGTCTTTCAGGCACACAGCAGAATCCAGATTTCCTGCCAATATCAGCAATTCAGAGACAGCGGAGAATTAATGAGAGTCTCAGAACGCTTTTGAGATAATAGCTAATTGCCGTGCTAATTCACTATACAAATACTATCCACAGGCACCTTTCTGATTTCCATCTGGGAGCAGTGTATAATAATAATACTGCTGGCCACCTTCAATCCTATCCATTCCCTGGATGTACACGGCCATTGGTATCTCCCAACAGGGAGTACGAATAGAGGTTTCTTTAAATATTTAACACAACACGCCTAATAATCTTAATAACATCATTGGTTTGTGTTTATGTTACAAATGCATTATTTGTGTAAGACTTGTTATATTTTGTGTATAGACACCATCATATGTACCTGTCAATGGGATGAGTGCGTGCCCCACCTCTACCAATGGCAGCTGTAAGGGTCCTGTAGATATATTTAAACTTAATTTGTTACAAGTATCATATCAACATTATGTTTTCATGCACTGTTAGGCACACTACACTTCTCTCACAGCCTAAAAACACCCAATTTTTTTTTTAACACACATCACAATGCACATGTCGCATGCTGCAGTAAGTCTACATTGCAATACTGTAACCTAGCATGGCACCTCAATGGTTTCATGCCTGTTAGAGCGCAAGTTTTTATCTTGGGGGTCCTGAAATGTTAAACGTTTTTAACACATTTGACTGACTTTCCTCCTTTTTTTGTTAATGTAGCTATGGTTTTATTTTTTTCTGCAGTGTGGTGTATCATGTCAGAATACACAGTATTTGCAAAAATGCTTCATGACTTCTTTTTTTTAATCCAGATTAATCCAATGGGAGGAGTTGGTGTCAGCTGAAGACATAGGATCATTTGTATTGTTCTTGCATTGGGAAATGCAGCCCAGTGCTGAAGGTATGAATAATACCTAAAGCTGCGTACACACTTCCAATTTTTATCGTTGGAAATGAACGATGAACGAACGACGAACGATCGATTGAGCAAAAATCGTTTGTAAAAAAAGTAACCAACGACGCCGATGAACGAGGATAGTCGTTGGAAATGAACGACCGGACCGGCGGATCGGATTGGACGACGATCGTTGACCATCTATCGTGTGTACGGTCGTTCAGTGATCGTCCATGATCTGAGCATGCGCGGTGAACGAACGTTCGCTCACTTCCTGTGGTGCACGTCACTTCCTGTATCGTTCAAACGATCGCATCTATCGCGTGTACAATATCTGCGAACGATCGTGTCGTTATCTGTATGTACAGGATCGGTGCTTTACGATCGTTCGCAGATATCGTGCAGGATCGTTTGTCGTTCGTTTACCAACGATAATAATTGGAAGTGTGTACGTAGCTTAAACCTCGTACAAACAATCGATGGGTATCACAGCACACAGCACCATTCTGTTCAATAGTGCACAGGAGTGCACAGTGGTCGCTCCCGATTGATGAGTGACGTCGGGGGAACAATATCCACATGTTAGATTTTCACCCCTGATGAGCAGGATGGGTGAGAAACATCTGAAGTATGTACGTAACTTTAGACTTTTCCTAGCAGAGACAGAAATCAATACCTGACTGGGGTTCTAATCTTTCCACACTCCATTCAAAACTAAAAATAACTTTGGTTTTAGATACTCATGAACAAACAGAAGATTAGAGGTAATTGAACACAAAATAGTTAAAAACTAACAATCGTTTCCTAGCACATACATAGATGGAAATTCTGACTAAATGGAAGTAGTTTGCCTGGCACTGAGAAGAGAACTATGTACACATTCTGGTAAGTTGACAGTTATTCCATCTGAAGCTACCGCCAATAGAACAGGGAGCCTTCATTAACCAACTGTTACTTAGAGAACGCAGCAGCGGATAGCGGGATGAGCCAATGGATTTTTAGGTATCTAAGGAGCCAATCTGGAGCCAGATAGACGCTCATTAATTAAATTACCGCCATCAGCTGCAATGGTGTCGGGTGCGAGATTCCTACAGCAGACGGGATTGTTGTGATAAGTGAATTCAGTCCAGAGAAGAACGATCACTGGCTACAGACCCTTCTACATTGGGCTTCACTAATCTGCAGTGTGCACGCCGTGCCCATTACCGCCATGATCACTGGACCGTGACACAACCTAGACACCCATTCCCGCTCTGCAAATATAAGGAAATATAATAAAATAAAAAACCTCCTTTTAGTTTTATAAGCACAATTTAATATGTCTGTAAACACAATTTAATAACAACCGCTATCCCATTAGATGGGAAGTTCCCGATGAAACGACTCTCTAAGCGGCTTCATTCGAGGAAATATCCCAGCCGCTGCGTGTTTTATGCTCTGTGAGCTATGCAGATTAAGGAACTGCTATTACCGCGCCGAATGCTACTCAGACATTGTAAATAATGGAACATTTTCCTCTTGTGTAGATAGAAGCTGCTTTACTGCACTTTATAACTGCTTTCACTTCTGCCTGCTCTGCCCGTTCAAGTGTTATTTGTAAGAATTGGCGATAGCAGGCGATAAAATGGCATCTTGTGTTCCGCCATTAACGATCTGTCTCATAATAGATGCCGTTACCCTGTGGAGGAATGCCTACTGACTATCTGTCCCTGACTACCTTCTTCACATATTCATGGCCATTTCTTTACATAAACCTTCACATTGTGTGTTACAGTTCACATGGGTTATTTTGTATGTCAGATGTCTATGTAGGCTGTGCCTCTCTATAAGGACGACCTGATTTATTAAAGTTCTCCAAGACTGGAAAAGATAGACTATCTTGGGTGATCCACAAAAACTGGAATGGATATGGTCCAGCATTAAAAGCTTTTGGCTACTAATAAGAAATGATTTCTAAGAAATATATTCCAGGTTTGCTGAATCGCCCAGGTTCTCCCATGATAATTTATCTTCTCCAGTTTTGGAGAGCTTTAATAAATCGGGCCCAATGTTAGATTATTAATGTTAAGTCACAGACACATCTGTGAAGATTTAAGAAAACTATAGATCGCCTTTATTGGCTTCCCCAGAGGTAATCATTGCTCAGCCAGTTCACCAGCCAATGGATCAATAATTATAGCCAGTGGAACATAAACACCGGTGTCTCAATTACCTTTCCCATTGGTTGTTTCATCTACCAATAATTTCTATTAAATCATATGGCCAGCGTTAAATATAGCTTAGACAGTGGCAGATCCATTAAGCTGGGGCCTTTAACTGGAGATGGTGCGGGGGTCGGTTTTCAGATGGAGAATCGTACAGATGAGAGCAGTAATGCCAAACAAAAACAAATTTAGATTTCCTATTTTCAGGAAAAATACTTTATAGTTGGTCAGGTCAATAAAGATTTGACCGTTTTTCCTAGGTCAAATCAATTTTATGGCTAATTTAACTCAAAGTTAACATTGCTTTTTTTTAGGACATACAAGTTTTTATGTAGTACATTTTTACTACATACTATGCTTACGTTTTAATTCTTTGTAAGCTAATACATTTAAAGAATAAGAAAAATGAAACATTTTAAAAACATTTTTGATACTTACCGGTATATACTCGAGTATAAACCAAGATTTATTTATTTTTTACTTTAAAAATAAAGTGTCGGGTGACACCTAGTGGCATGTCATGACACTACATTGTCTCTTTTGAAATATCAGAGTTGTAAGACAAGCTGTTTGTGAAAAACATGTTCTACTCGTGGACAACAATAATACACAAAAGCTCATTTAAGAACAAATAACTCATCCTAACCTTTAACCTGTAAAAATGGGGATATAGATATGCAGGTTGAGCCCATGTGATTTAAATTTCTTTCCCTTTCAAACAAGTTTTTTTTAAAACTACTCCACAATGAATGTATTTATTCACATTCATTTTTATTGTTATTCTGTTTTTATTGTTTATTCTTTTAAATGTTAGCAGTGACAGCCATACTTTGTGCACTAGGCATGTACACAAATCAAAGTAATTTCCTGTTTTTTTTCAGGTAAATGAAGGCACCAAGGTTTATATTCAAGTATTACTGTTAGTTATTTTAAATACCATGTTTGTCTCTAGCACAGAGGTTTGGGCACTTTAGGTTCAGCCCTTGTATGTGGCCACCAGGATTGGTTATATTGATGAACAAATGGTTGGAAACTATAATAATGGGTTTTCTGTGGATAGTCTTGAGACCTGGAGTTCACACTAGTTCAGACAGGTGGTAAGGTTGCAGTATGCTTACTGATTCCTCACACCTGTGAACCGTGCTTGTGGTTAAGACATAAGATGTAGAGTCCGACCTGTGGCCTCTTATAGAAAGGTGAGGGGGGTGCATTGAGCAGTTCAGCCTGGAGCAAGATGTTGATAGATGGGTTCATTAGGAACCATGCAATGACTGGGTCAGGTGAATGCTTGGCAAGGTGCTAGCCGCCAGTGGCATCCCAAGAACCACCGGACAACTAGGTGGGCTCATTCACAAAGCAAAAAAGCTACACTTCAGACCCTGCTGCATGACAGACAATAGATGAAGTTCCAACATGGCATCCAAGCTTTGTTCCTGGTTGCCACCTATTCCGTTATGCCATGCTGGGAAGAAGGATTGGCCACGGACTGAAAACCATGTACCTGGCACTTAGAAGGCTTCATATCATCTGTTTTCCTGCTGTAAGGAAGAAAATGCTTTAATTGACTGTACAGAACAGTTTCAGCAGATGGGCACTAAAAACAAATCCTGCGATTTCATTGGACTGCAGTTTATCTTTAAACTCAGCAGCCGCCAGGAAACTGTTCTTCGGCTGATGGCGCAGCTTCTGCTAACACAACAGTCCTAATGAGTAGTAAGTAAAATGAATAAAACGCATTCACGGTTGTCCCTGCTCACCACTGATGGATTCATTTAATTAGCAAGTTACATATTCAGCAGTTGGAGGCAACAAGCTCATTTAGAGGAAGTCCCAGTCTGTTAAGCTTTACACTGAATGAAGCCGGAAGAGGCCTTAATCCCCAGAGCAAAAACTTTGCAAGACCTGCCTCAGACTGTATTCTTTGTACTATATGATATGGACTGGTATTATTAAAAGAAACTTATCATAAGATTTTATAATGCAACAGCGTTTCCCCTGGATTAGCATGATAGCCAGAAAACTAGCACTGACAGACATAGGAGGCCATGTCTCGCTTTTAGTCATTGGCATCATTTTCTGATCAGGCCAATGGACTACAGTTTTATTATTCATAAAGGAAAACACTTGGGTAGTGGAATCATTGGAAATAATGTTCTTTAGGATAAAGGGTGACAGATGTGAGCAGCCATAAAGGCGAATGCCATGAAGAATAATACACAGGGTAGAGACTCCCATCAACTTTTCCATCAAACCGGCTTGAAGATATGGCTCTGCACATTATTCTTGGCAGCAGATAATATGTATGTCAGATGTATGTGGCCCCTTTTCAAATGAATTCCAGGGTTTCCAGCAAAAAGATTCTGTTAATGCCACAAAGGTTATGGCCCTGATGTTTTTAATGCTTTTTGTCTGTTGTGACATCACACCATTGTCTAAGAAATTAATAATGTTCTGCTCTACAAAGACCCGCATATCCTTACCCACTAGATATAAAATATAACTTTTTTATTATTCAAGAAAATATTGTTTTTGAAGAAATTTGTTTCCTTATTTTTTCTATACCCATTGTCTAATATTTCCTCCTTCACCTTTCTCCTCTTTATCCTTTTTTTACCTTTTATTCAAATGTTGTTACTTTTTAAACTTTATGCTGTTACTTTATCTCTTTCCTGTTGTATATCTGTCTGTGGATCTTTTTACATTTAGGATACACTTTATCAGTGAAGTTGGGTGATCCAGCAAACCTGGAATAGATCTGGCCAAGGATTGAAAACATTTACTAACAAATAGAAAATAACTTTTAAGAATTCCTTTCTTAGCTTCACTGATGAAAGTGTATCCTCTTCAGCCTTGTAGAGCTTTAATAAATCAGGCCTATGGCGTCACCAGTTTTGGTGAGTATCCTGCACAGAGCCCTGACCTCAACCCTATCGAACACCTTTGGTATGAATAGAAACACTGATAGCGAGCCAGGTTTACTCAACAAATCAGTACCTGATCTCACAAATGGCCACACACAGCCTCTAAAATCTTGTAAAAAGCCTTCCTCAGTGGTAGCTCTTCTTTTTTCTTAGTGCATAGGAAGATGATATTTTTATGCACCGTAGAGGTGTATTTGTTTATGTTATGTTGGGATGCAATTGAAATAGAATAGCAACTCCCTAAGCTGTACCACACATTAAAGTGCACAACAACTTGCATTAACGTGCAACAAAACACATAAATATGTGTGAATAAAGCTGGAAAACTATCACTTTGGGTTGGGTGATAGCACTGCACAGTTCACACAGTTCCCTTTTGAAAGACAAGTACATCTGTTACAGTCAACCAATCTCTCTCTTTCTATCTCTCTCTTTATATATAATTCATAAATATCCATTTAGAGTTTTTCCAAAATTCTGAATAGTATCTAGTAGTATTATCTTTTAAAATTAACTAAGTTTATGGAGATACTGATAAAATGTTGGGAAATTGGATAGACAAATGAAAATGAGGACGCTGTGAGTAGGCTTTACCTCCATGCTAATATTTACTTGTAGCCAAAAGATCAAGCAGGGAGCAGAACATCTTCAGAACTGGAAGCTGTGAAAAGTGTTTCTTATAGTGTGCAGCCATATTGCAAGTGTGGGATGGTTACAATTTTCCATAAATTACTTTATACTTTTTTTTAAATAAAAACATTATACACGCATTTCCATTTACAACAAAAAATTAGCAAGAAAGGCAAAGTTATTTTTCATTTTCAACAGACCTTTGACCTTACAGTCCGATACTACAGACTGCAAACTAGGCCAAGCCTAATATGTGGTGTATTTTTAGAATAATACAGAATGAATATATTATGGATAGTTTTTTTCACAAAGATGTTGATAATGTACTGCTAAAGGCTCAGTTTCTAGCATTTTTTTCACGCCTCATGCTCCTCCAGCACAGAAGCCTTTCCACCATGTATATCTTCCTTTCATGTGAATTCTAGGAATGACGTCTACTATAATTAGCAAATTGATGGTAAATAAAACAAATTGCATATGTACGATGTCCCAGCGTCACTGTAATATAAAAAGACTTTTCCATAAAGAAATATTCTGCCTGAACGGGGTGATCAAGACTCTGAACAAACACTTATTTGTATCAATTAACCTTTCCTGGAGGTGTGGGCGGCTGTAGTGCGGCTCCCGAATACAATATTCACCGCTCGCTTTTTAACGAAGAGAGCTGCTGGATAGAATCACAGGCGCACCCGCTTTCAATCTGCACTTTTAAACACTTTTACGTGTCATCTTTAGGTATAGGGGACATCAATCACCAAAATGAAATCTTTTCTCAGCTTCCATACCGAGCTGGGCCCAAGGCTCCCCTCCTGTTCCTGGCCCAGCTTGGATGTGAATGCTTTTTTTCCCCCCTTGTTAGATTGTAATGAAAACAGCTCGCGTTGTGTTTTCTGAGATAGGTGCTACGTGGCACTTCTAAGCTTGGCTCTCAGCTCTACATCTGCAAACCTATTAAACTTATCTTAAATGATGAGGCTTTTCTTAATAATGACGGAGGAGCCAGGTATTAAATGCTCCAATGCTTTCAATTTATTGCAGCGTCAATATATGTTGTACGTGGGAGCGCGCATTTAAATCACCACTAACACAACTTGCGGTAAGAACGATCCGGGCTCCTATCGTATAAAAAGAGCAAATTCAGGAATAAGAATAAAAATGTCCACCTTTATTTAAACAGAAACTTCAAGCAGCTGATCAGTCAGTGAACTGTAAGTGCTTTCTGGAAAATTCTGTAACTCTACTAATGTCAAGGAACTGGCTTTGTTCACCAAATTGTGTCTGTATATGATGAAGCCAGATTCATAAGGGTTTTTGCTTTGCTTCTTTATGGGAATGCAACTTCTAACATTATCTCTCACATTATACTACAGCTATAGTAGCTTATAAACAGTAAGGGCCCCTTCACTCCAATAACCACACAGTAATGCACATGTGTCGGTGCCTATGGACCCTTTCCTTCTACTCTATAATAAATCACTGCAAATATCGCCTAGCCACAAAGGAAAGAGTTATATTCCTAATTACTGTATTTTAATGCAGGCAGTTATACATCAAGGGCCCCGAGACCTCTGCAGTCAGTTATATATCTTATAAATATTCTGCACATTCTGCACAGAAGAGAGAAGGCAAGCCAATGATTCCAAATAGGCCACTTCAGTGGCCAAAATAACCCAATATTCCTCTTTTATTGTAATGCTGTACACAACCTAAAGGATATGCATTTTGGTGCACCGCCGTATGGATGCCATACCCACCAGTGCAGCTGTGTGTTAGGATGCCCTTCAACTCAATGTATTAATGTGCATTGTGCTAAATGCGGCAAACACAAAGAAAAATTATTGTCTTTTAGTACATTATGTGTCCACATTTGACTTGTTCTGCTTCAAAGTTATAAGTCGGGGTACCTGATCAGTGGAAAAACAAACAGCTCAACTCCCACAATGCAAGAGGATGTTGTCCCTAGCAACCAGTAATATGTTCTCATTTGCAAAAAGCTGATCTATTTTGGTAGCTATGGGCAGCACCATCAGCAGCCATTGTATTGGGGGCACATTTTTCTGGTGCTATCTAAATGCAAATATAATTTCTATTGAATGTAATACATTATCATTTTGTTAATATTATTTTTGATGAACATATGATGATTGGTGTAGTTGGGCTTGCATGCCTTTTGCTCAAAAATACTGACTGAAGAACATGTCTCTGTTTCCGATAGGAAATTGCAGTAAATTCTCCTTTATCAGAATTTATTTTTTAACATTTTGCAGTCTAAAAACTATAGTAATTCTTTGGAATCTTTTGCTCCTTTGTTGTGGTCTTCAAACACATCTGCACCTTTTTGTCTCCCTGAAAATGTCACCAAACCTATGGAACCTTTTGTCTTCTCTGCTGGAATGAAGACAATTTTCATTTGAACTTTGTCTTTTGAAGCCTCTTTGTTTCTCCTGGAGTTAGGTCTCTGGAGGCTTTTTATTTTCACTTCCTGAGTGTAAATTACATCTTTTAGGTACATATAAAAATCTGAGCCTTTCAATACGGTCGGGTCAATTTACTAAAAAGGTGGAAACTTTTTACACAAATAGTAAAAAGACAAAGCAGGATTATATCTTGCACATAATTAGATAATTATGAAGGACACAGCTTGTAAAATATAATACACGTGGGAAAGTGAACATTCACCATGCTACATGAAGAGCTTCCTACCTTCAATTCACTCAAGTCATCTTTCTCCTGAAGGATGTATAGAAGCTTAGACTTATATGGGAGGTTACATAGTTACATAGTAGGTTAGGTCGAAAAAAGACGTAAGTCCATCAAGTTCAACCACTAGGGAAATATCCCACCCAGGGAACGTATCCCAGATATAAAAGCCTATGGACATAGTTGGTCCAGAGGAAGCAAAAATACCCCCCTGGTACAATTTGCTCTAACGGGAAAAAAATCTGTCCTGATCCCATGAGGCAATCAGATGTTCCCTGGATCAACAGTTTCTGTTTTATTTGTATATTCTGTGCTTTTAGAAATCATCCAGCTTTTTCGTAAAGCAATCTATAGAACTTGCTAAAACTCTTTCCTGACAGAGCTGATTCCACATTTTCACAGTCCTTA
Source organism: Pyxicephalus adspersus (assembly GCF_032062135.1). NCBI lineage: Eukaryota > Metazoa > Chordata > Amphibia > Anura > Pyxicephalidae > Pyxicephalus > Pyxicephalus adspersus. The sequence continues at coordinate 58,915,424 of NC_092868.1, forward strand.
CAGGGAAGGTTATTTTTTTTTGATCTCTAGATTGATAGATGCTAGATTTATAAGGAGTGATATTTTTCAGGGATAACTTGCTGCGCCAATGTTGATGATCAGAAGTCATCATTTTTCTAATTGGACCAACCATTCGACATTTCTTCTAGTCTCAATGGCCACTTTGAAAAGTGGGGACTATACACTTACACATTGGCCACAATCTACACTTTTTAAAAGTGAAAAAATGAAAAATGAATGGTGGCTGATATCCACTTTGTAAAACTGGTGTACGCCGATTCATCAGTAAAAGTGCCAAACCTTCTAGGTGCCAAACTTTTATAATTGGAACCTGGAAATTGTGTGATCTGTGTATAAACAACACAGGTTTTCAGGCAATCAACCTGTTAGGACCTTTCCAAATTACTCCTAAATATACTCCAACCACCCCAAATATAACGTAAGAAAAACATAAAAGGATTGGGGCCACTAACAGGTAGACTTTCCTACATGTCTGGATGGAAGTTCACTAATTAAGAGGATTATTCAGAATATGAGAGGAAACCAAACCAAAAACACAGGAAGGGCATACAAACTCCATGTGCTTAGGATCCATTGTGCATAAGAATAATCAATGGGCCACTGTGCCGTCGGTTTGTCCTTTATTCTTTAAAAACTGCAAAAAGCAGCCTAACCAAAACCAAGACCAGGGAAGGGGAGTTTGTAAACTACATGTAGATAGAAAGCTGGCAGTATCTCAAACCAGAACCCCAGAGCTTTCACTGCTGGACTACAGGAATAAGCCTGCTGACAAGAACAGCTAATATAAATAAGGATCGAAGTTCCTTGTTCATAGTGACAGCGAGCACTTGTACATATTGTGCCTCCATTTAGTTGTATGTAACCCTCTGTCTCTCCAGTTTATAAAGTAGCGGTGCTTTGATTCCTTTTATCTCGCTCTCTGGAGAGAAGCTTTCCTTTTCTGCAGCTATTTCACTATAATTATTAACCTTTACAAGAGGCTGTGTGTTGTGCTCATACAGCTGGGCCCTTTTGCTTTGATCATATGAGTAATACAAGTCATGATCCATGAGCTGCACACATCTGTTTCTTCACATTACTGTCACACGCGTGTAAACAACCCTAAGCCGAGTATATCCAAGAAGCCAATACTGCTCTGCTGAGATAAAATGCCGCACTCTTAATGACTACAGCTGTCTGTCTTATGATGCCGTCTACTTACTTATTCTGCATATAATGAGAAAGGGAACAATACAGAGAGTTATGTTGTTCAGAAATAAAGTGCACCTATCACTCAGGGACCATTCTATGCCTGTCACCAGCATATCAGAAGGTGTGTCTTGCTTGGCATATTTTCTCGGGTTACACTGTCTTATATGACCCCTGTAACAAAGGTAAAGACTCTGTTCCTGGCCTTTCTTCTGTATTTCAAAGGAATCATCCAAATGACCCTTGCATTGAATTGAAATACTCCTGGCATTCCCTCTCCTATTTTTTTAATTACATCATCCAAATGACCCCTGCATAAAATGCTTTTGCCATTATCTCTACATTTCCAAATGCACCATTCAGGTGACTCTTTACTAGGGTTAAAAATACTTTGCTTCTAAAATTATCTCCAGGTTTCTAAATATACCATACATGACCATAGATGACCCTTCCATTGGCCTTCTCAACCTTTCTAATTGCACCATATAGGTGCCCCCTGAATGAAAAATATACAGCATGTAACATTACGCCTCTAGAGAGGAGGATCCTCCAGACTATCCCCCAACCTTTGTGATAACATTGTCCTATGTGACCCCTACAGAGTAGGAAATACTTTGCTAAAAAAAAAACCCTCAGTGAGTTTGCTTAAAGTATGGTTGTACTCCAAAATCCTATGTTTGCCCGTTCTTGCATCCAAAAGATCCCCAGTGTATGACATACTTGTTGGGACAAATTTGAGCAGGCAGCTTCTTCTGCACATATGCAACAAATCTAGTTTGTTCCTATTCAGATAACAACCACCACAGATAGATAACAGGTGACCATGTTATAGCAATAAAGGGGATTTATTTTTGCAGGCGAGGCTGTGGGGATCTTTTAGGAGTGTGAACAAATAAATATGGGAATTTTTTGGATTGCCAATTTAAGGTTATCTGCACAAAAGAACAGGTACCTGTATGACACTGTCTGAAAAGGGCATAGTGTTACCTTTACCATTTTTATGTTCAGATTTCCTAAACTCATCCTAAAAGCATCTCACTGTTTCACCTTTAAGATTGGTCGCCTGTACAGGCATCTTCACACAGAGATGCTGTAAAATAGGTTAATGTGCATAAAGCATTCTATATTGCTGAGTACTGCCATTATCCATACCTGCCACAATATCTGCTAATGCAAGCCTTCTATTTATAGAGAGGTTTTAATGGTACAGATACATCAGGGAAGCAGTGCGAGCGACCCAAAGCAACATTGGCTCTTTAGGATGAAGTGGCTGCAATTTGAAGGCCTTTTTGTATCTTGGAGATGAAAAATGAGCAGCGTTCATACATGAGAAAAATTGTTAGATGTGTAACTGCACACGTGTCTCCTTACAAGCATTCATTACAATTCCTCCTTATGAATAATATTCTTTTTCTACACACCGCTATTTCTTAGGTATAGGTTGGCGGGTGTAATACACGAGAGTCTTGCATATCTCATGTAATACTTGCAGACTTTGGCAGCTTAATTACAGCACGCATTGTACTATTCAATGTAGAGCAGCTACACGTGTAGAACAGGGAAGGATTTTTGCAATTTCCTTTTAAAATGAGACTTTTTTCTACCGTTCTTTTGCTTTAGGGGCTTTGAAGGGTATAAATAGTGTGGTCCTACATCAATGGGGCAGTGAAATGAAACTAAATCAATAATTTACAAATGGTGTGTGATATATATATATAAAATCCCTAGAAACCTAACAGACTGATTGTTGTAGGCTGCATACTCACTGCTTAGAGTATATATTATATATTATTGAGCTAATGCAGCTCTTGTTCAGTCTCTTCCTATAATAAGGTGACAACTTTCTGTTCCCAATTTTGCTCTTGCATTCTTGTCATGTGATAAAAGCCTTTGGTAGGACTACAAATGCCATACTGAGACCCATTGCCCAGGCATGGCCACTATCGGAAACCAATCTATAGCAATGGTGTGCAGCCAACGCTGGAGCAAGTCACTGTGGATAGTAAGTGGCTGGGGAAAAACAGCAGAATTTGAAATGAAGGAAAAAGTTGACAACAGAATTTATGGAAAATATAGGAAAACTGTTAATCATATACAATGATTGCTTAGCAAATGAGATTTCATCCAAATGGGGTTTGGTGAAGTGATGTTTACGTCAGCAGTGGTTAGAGGCAGCTTGGATTGTATTACATTTTTAAGTTGAAGGGCATAATGAAACCGGTTCTGTGACCGGTGTCTAGCTCATAATAAGTACATTTATCAGAAAAGGAGATTGCTCTTACCGATACTGGGAAACCGCTGGGTTGGCCTTGGCTGCACAGTGAAACTTTACCACGTTATCCTCCAGTACTGGCTGTGGCTCCACTGTCAGATTGACCAACGGCGGATCTGTAAATGTACAAAACATGCAGGTAACATCAGGATCAATAATTCCTGAATATTTAAAATTCATTATTGGTCTTTCAGCCCACCTTGGGCAGGTTTCAGTGATACCAGGTTCCTCTATAAGAATAATAGAAATTGTTTGCTTGACTCACAATCATCCACCAAACATTGACAAATCAGATTTGCATGGGTTGTCACTATACAGAGCAATATTCACCTTCCCTGTAGTTACTATTCCTCTCACTTACATTCAGTTCTAGGTTTTGAGGATTCATCTCTGGAAATATTGGTCACTAATAGTCTCTGTGTTTTGTAAAATGAACCAGGTATCACACTATACTTTTATTCTACAAGCAATATTCATTCTGTGGCCTTTAAAAACATAAATGAGCAAAAATCTATCTCTTTCAATGTTTTCCTGAAAAAGGAAGCATTAAGCAAACATAGAAAACTTGACCCCACCCTCCATTTTAAGTCTTTTGGGAATTTTGTCTGAATATAGACCTTAGATTAAGCAGCTATCACTCAAAACAGGTCCAATATCACCAATGCAGTCCAAGGGCAGTTATTGTTATCACATTGGCTGTGATTGCTGCTTAAACTTAAGTTTTTCCGGCTTTTGGAGGGAGTCCTGCTGTGCACCATCCTCTGTGGAATGAGAAGATATCTACCTGACCAGGTTAGCTCATCACTGCTTGTTTTATGGAGGAACTAGAAGAGATCAGAAGCCACAAGTGTGTTGCTGTCCAAAGTCAACAGAGATTGTACTCGCCAGATGTAGCGCCTCCTGTTGTCAGGAGGATATCTGCATGCCATACAGCCACCCTTGGCATCCATTAGCTCTTCCTGTACTTTGCTAGGAGATATTGTTTTGCTCATTATAAAGGCAGGTACCTGGATAATAAATTGTGCTTCATATCACAAGTTTTTTTCACATCAGACATGATCTTTGTATGAACAAAAATCACATTCAGAAGAGTTTAGGAGACCACAGTGCGAAGTTTCATTATTTCCCAGGAGAAATAGGGTTAATTCTAATTATTTTACAATGTGTGTTCTTCCGTTCCAGATGCAGTTCACAGCCGTTAATAGCATTTTTAATTGCTTTTCTGCGCAAGCAATTCAGAGCAAGCAAGATCTTTATTCACAATCTCATTTCAAAGTCTTCCGATAGCTGTTCCCTCTTTCATCCATCCAATTAGTATGTCCCGAATAGTGGATGCTGCTTAATACCTAGCAATTCCTCTGCCTTCACTCATAAGTGAAATGCTCCTATTATTACAATTGTTTATCAGAATTTAGACAATTATTTAGAGTACTCAGAGGCAGCAGACAGGAACCTGCCCTCCTCCTTCAGAAAAGTGGGAATCATATATCCAAAGTCTGAAACACAGACTGTCTGTGCTGCCCATAGTTTCATTAGCCTGCATTGCATAAATGGGAGACCCAAATTCCTCTATGGGGTGCAATAGGGTTGAATTACTAAATAAAGCAAAGTGAATTTTTCCTTTGCAAGGGGCCTCACTTATTTTAGTAAATAGCATGAAGTTATTGATCGCAACTATCCAGTCTTATGGAAGCAAATACCCTGATTGGGTATTGATTGAAGAGTAAGTTTTCATTGCATTTTTCAAACTAAGGTAAACATCCCTTGCAAGAGAATAACTTAATTAAATGAATAGCATATGTGTCTTTTAAAAAAAACCCAATCAAATTCCCAGTTTTTAATATCCTCATTTTCTCCCTATATTCCATTTTTCCATTTTTGTCCTCTTGTTTTTAAAGCAATGTCAGACTACAGATCCTGTGGAAACTCTTGATCAACATTATTGGTAAATAGGAAAAATTAGAACAAATCTGATGAAGGACACCCCTTGGGATACTTGATAATTTTGGATATACAGGGTTATGTTGAGAAAAAAATCAAAACATTGGTGTGATGCACCTTTTCATCTTAGTTTTCCAGATTTGAGTTGTATGCCCAGTCCAATGTTTTAACTAGTTTTGGATTAGGTTCACCAATGTCAGGTTTCCTGTGTTACCTTAGGATCCATTGTATAGATTTCCCTTAATGTCCTATCCCTGTTAACTCTTCAAGAGATACACAGGCAGATATATATATATATATTTATATTTATATATATATCTATCTACGTATATATTGAAACTGTTGTCACTGTAGCAGAAAGTGAAAGTAAAGTTCTCTAATGGAGCCATGGATTAAAAATCCAATAGGGTGTTCTAATTCTCTTCTGCTTTCTAAACTCTGAAGAATTAAACTTTTTTGTCAGGACACTTTTACCAGGGTTCATGTAGGGCTGCAACATCCCCAACAGTATTGCTCAGTATATCTGAAGAAACAAACTTCCCTTCTATATCCCTCTTAATCTATTTTCAAACTCTGTATAGAATTTATGTACTTGGCTCAGAGTTGGTGTAAATGTCCCTTTGTTATTTGCCTTGACTGAATCAATAATATCTGGGCTTTGAGTCATTGTGAAATCTGTCAATGCATTAAAAGATAAAATTGAAGCTAACAAGTCAAATAAGCACAATATTCAATATTTTGGTCCTTCTAATGTTGAGATCAAAACATTGATATGATACATTATTCTGTTTGAGCTCTTGAGTTATTGTTCTCTGAGGAAGCAGAAAGCTGTGTATCTCGCTCTCTCACCTCTATTCACTGGGACAAAAATAAAATCAATTCTGTAAATAGTAACAAAAATGAACAAAATGAAATATGAAGCTCAGAAGGAATGAAAACCTGATCATTGGAAGAAGAAGTGTTGTTAACAACACTTTGTTACATAAATTGTCAAGATTTTCATGTTTGAACCCAAATGATTCTGTTTTCCTATGCTGTATTCTTTCTTTAAAAATGGTACCATTCACATCAAAAGAGTAAGTTATACCAGGTTTAATTTACTAAAGGGGTTTACACTGTTCACATAGCAAAGTGATTTATTACTCTGAAATTGGTATTTCACTTAGTTTAGAGGTAAAAATTCACAATGGAGAATAAATACTCAATCATATGCAGAGAAAATTTAATTAAAAATGTTTCTATAGTTGAAGTCAGCAAAGCGTCACCTCATTTAGTAAGTTAATTCCTTAATTCCTTACAAGTGGATAATTCACTTTTCCATGTGAACAGACTATACTTCTTAACTCCCCTCCTGCTTTATTTGTTACAACAATTTGCTATCATTTGGAATACTGACAGGGTGACTTTGTATAGAATGACACTATGTTACCTAAAGATAAGTGGGGTTTTTCTTGTCTACGTGCAGCTATAAATGCAGTCAGTATTTACTTCATTACCCTGCATACCCTGATGTGTTGGGTTCTCTGTGTTAGAGATCTGCAACTTTCCTGGCTACATTGATCATGTAGTGATCAAGGTTATTTGCAGGGACAGTTGCTGGAAGTTCAGATTTTATTAACGTACGTACAGAAAGGGATGACATCCTTGGAACCTAAACCTTTAACCTCCCAACCGCTAACCCCGTACTTTTCCGTGCAAAAAATAGTTGCAACTATCGATAACCCCGTACTTTTTCGTCTATATTAAAATCTCACTTACCTGGTCCCGCTGTGCTCATCCAGCGTCGGGTCCGTGTTCCAGCGTCAGGTCCGTGTTCCAGCGTCGTCCTCCAGCGTCGATCTCCCTCTCCAGCGTCGGGTGCCGTCTCCTATACCAGCAGGGCCGGTAAGATGCCGGCCGGCGGACCACAAGATGCCGGCCAGCTTCTTACCTGGTCCCGCTGATCGTCCCACGTCGTTCTCCGTCCAGCGTCGGGTGCTTCTAACACAAGAAGCCAGCCGGCGGAGAAAAAAAAAGCCGACCGGCTTCTTGTGCGTGCGTGATGACGTCGGCGCGTGTGCGGGAAATTCAAATTCAAACTCATCCATTCATTTTTGTATTGGATTGAAGACAAAGTCCTGTATCCAATCCAATACAAAATAATTCAAAATAAATACAAAGTATGTATTTTGTATTGGATTGGATACAGGAGTTTGTATTCAATCCAATACATAATGAGAGTTTGAATTTTGTTCTCATTTTGTATTGGATTGAATACAAAGTCCTGCATCCAATGCAATCCAAAATAATAGAAAATATATTTATGTGGTTTTGTCTATTGGTATGTGACGTTGGACGGTTGGACACTAGGGAGGTGATTTAGAAAAATATATTACTATACAGTATACCGAATTATCGCATTTTCAGTATTTTTCATTTATTTATGTATTCTTGTTTAAGCTGATTTTTGTGTTTTTCCTTAAATTTTATTAAAAGTAATTTTTTTTTTTTTACATGATTGTGTGTTTCCAATATTTTTTATATTCATTATATCTACTAGACCCCTATTCGGACATATTTCTGTAAGTTACAGGTCTACAATTTTAAAAAAAAAATTTCATGAAAACCTGTAACTCTTTTGGTACAGAAATCTAGACCTCAGTGTAACGCTCAGGTGGTTAAATGCACACCTGTTACTGTAACAAATGTCAAACAGGAGATGTCCTCTCATGGCAGTGTGTGTTTACTGGAAGAAAATAAAGTGAAATTTCCCGAAAAAAACAAAGGTGATAATATAAAAGCTTCTAAAAACTCCAACCCCACACCTGAAATATAAAACATTACAATAGATAAAACTCATCAAAAAATCAAGTGGCATATTATAGATGTGACTTTTGGATTTTAGCATGGCATCTGGTCCAAAACAAGAGCAGCCCATCAGAAAACATTCAAGATCCCCCTTCCGGGCTTCCGGCACCAAAAGCTCTTCCTTGGCTATGGTTTTTCCCATCAGATATTTGGGGTTGTTTTGTGGAGTTTACAGAGAATTGTTGGTCTCTGCATGCTTCACTTATTAGGATTGACAGCAAACTATTAAAGTGCATATCTTGATTACCTGCCTACCCAATTTCAGCTTCTTTCCCAATGTAATCTCAGCTTAATGGCTTTTCATGATAACAATTTATAAATTCTTAATCAGGAATCTGTATAGACTTGTGACAGATGAGAAAAGAGTGAGATTTACAGTGACAGGACCTCCAGCTTTACTGTCTGAGACCTGACTTTGGGGCTAATTTACAAAGGTCAGATGGGCTATTTCCTCTTTGTATTCATAGGGAAGGTGTCTGATGGCAGTTTCAGTATGCAAAGGTCATTCTCTGCCCTGGTGTTCACTAAACGTTAAGGTGATCAAGTCATCACAAGAAAGTGATTCAGCAGTCTTCTTTACCAATTTATAAAGACTTTTTTTTTCCACACTGGTAATTTTGTAGATAAATCTTCATCTTGCTCCTGGCATCACCAATACTTTTCATTTAAAGAAGGAACATTTCTCAAAGTTGTATCATTTTATTTTAGCTATTGTTTCCTTTTTTTCTTTGCCAGTTCATAACAATCTATTTAGATTTCACTTTTGGACACATGGCCCATCCTGCTTCTTTACAGGGTACAAAGTTCCTAAATTGTTTAAAGCAGATCTAAACTTAAAGATTTTACTTTACATAAAAGGGTAGACAACCCTTTTGTATAAAGTAAAAATCTTCTTTTTTTCCTTTTTATAGCGGGCTACATCACCCGTTCTCGCACCTGAACAGTGTGAGATCGGATGACATACAGTTAGGTCCATAATTATGTGGATAGAGACAACTTTTTTCTAATTTTGGTTCTGTACATTACCACAATTAATTTTATAATGAATCAACTCTGATGCAGTTG